>NC_088169.1:8203192-8540192 GCF_028769735.1 Zonotrichia leucophrys gambelii
CTGAACTGATGAGAATTCAAATACCAAGTAGTACATAAAACAGTTTTTGAGGACTACATGCAAATTTGACAGCCATATCCATTTACAGTTCTGCCAGCTACTGCTCTGGGCTGAAATAATTCAGTGACCCAGCAGAGCAGTGTTTAAATAACCTACAGTAACAAATCTGCTGAGAAAAGCCTTGCACAGCCATATTCCTGCAGCTATTACTGATCAGATGCTGCCTGAGCAGCCCTGCAAACTGTTCCTCTAGAAGCAGGGCTGTGGGAGCAGGAACACTGAGGGAAACAGCAGCATGGGAAATTTCTGACTTTGGGAAGGCAGGTGGATCTCTGGAATTACCCAAACCAAGCAGAGGTTGCAGATGGTGGGCAGAGTTTGGGGGAAAAGGAAGGGTTACCTGGTGCAGAAGGATGAGGGCAGGTCTTTGGGACTCAGAGGAAAGTGAAAGTTCCTGGGCTTAGTAGAAAGAGTCAGGGAGGACAGAAGGAAAACAAAATAGTTTCAAGCCAGGGGGGCAAATGGCACAAACACACAGCAGTAAATGACTGGTGCTCCATGGCTGGCAATTTAACACCCTACCTACACCCTGATGGATATAAAACCCAGCACAGCACAATCATAGAGAATCTGGCGACTGCAAACAGAAAACCACTCCAACAGCCAAGGTTGAGTGCATCACAAAAAAGACTCTGGGTTTCCAATTGAACCATCCATGTGGAAACACATTCCTTGTCCCTAAACCTAATTTATAACTAATTCACATAATTCTTGATATGTTTTCTTGATAACTTAAACTGCTTTCAGATGTTTCCACTGCTGCAAGGTCCATCTCCAATCCATTGCCTTCAAAACTGAGGTAGGGATGAACGTGTATGTGGTGTCTGCAGCCTGTCCACCTGGGCTTCAGTAAAGAAAGATGATCAGACTCCTAAACCAAAAGCTGTGCCAATAACACTAGAAGTACTGGTCAGAGTACTATGATCCTTTCCTGACATGGGAGGGAGACTCCAGTATCCAAACTAACAAGCATGGTTTGACCTCTGGTGCATCCCAGAGTCTCCACTGAGATAACATGGCCCTGGAGAAGTGGCTGCTATTATCAGACAGACATTCTACTGGCATACACCAACAACCAGATGTCAACAACATCAACAAAAATGTGCTGGTGCTTCCAGCTTGTTAAAACATTCATAATCCTAGAGCACAGCCCAGGCCAGAAACTTCAGCAGGCACTGAGAGTTCAGCTCCATTTGCTGTGAGTTCTGGGGATGCTGTCATGGACTGCAGCACTGAAAGCTGCCACCAGTCTGTGACAGGCTCCTGTCAAGGGCATTTCAAAGTCACCATTAACTCCTTTAAAAACCTCAGAGTTTGATAGCAAGTGAAGCAAAAGTAAATCACTCTGATGCTAAACCAAAGAGCAGTAGCAGAAAACCCCCTAAAAGCCTGGTGACCACCACAAGGCCCATCCTGCATGGGGAACTCTGATTCTAAGGGAATTATTCCCAGAGGGTAATGAGTCCCAAGGCAAGGGCAGTGGCTGCAGGCTGAGTGCAGTTCCCATGCTATGAGCAGGAGCCTGGGCTGCTCCCAGAGCCCTAGGTCATGGTGAGAGGAAGCTGATGTTTGTGTGTCAGAGCCACATGGGTCACTCACTCAGAGCACAGCTGGGCTTCCACACTAACTTGGCCACTGGCCTCTTGCTTGGCTGCTCTGTCTCCCCATTTCCTGGCAAGGCTGACCTCCTCCAAACTTGGCTGAGATTTACTCCTGACAAGTTCTGCAGAAGCACCAGTGGCTGCAATGGGCCCATCATTTTAATTTACCATATGAAACAGGCAAGTACTTGAGTGGGAATTCTCATAAAGCACACTGTGATTTAACAGTAGCCTAATTACCAGATTCCTCAGCTGCTTAAGGAGCTGTGAGAAGAGGCTGCATCCTTCCTCAGACCAGCTGATACAGTCACAAAATTCAGGCAAGCTTTCAAGTACATGATCCTGCTATGTTTGTAGACTCACACAATTCAACATAATTAAGTACAGTCTTCTCACCCAGAGACTCCTGGGCATATCATCTTCATGCATAAATGGACAGAGCTGGAAAAGATCAGCAATGTGGTTCTATGTTTCCATAAGCCAGTTCTCAGCTCTCCAATGTTTTTCCATTTCTTCAGAGAACACTTCCCTTAACCTGCATCTAATCTCTGACTAAGCTCAGCACACAAGTGGTATTTAACAAACTGCTTCCATTAAGAGTCCCAGTCCACTTAATTCCTGGCTGTTCCTTCTTTGTAAATAACCCTGAGAGATTGTTTCCCTTGCTGCACAAGAAATGTTTTCAATCACATGAGCCTCTGAGATATCTCAAGTGCCATCAGAAGCAATGTTTGTTTTGACTGCAAGAAGAAACAAGTACGTAGAAACAAAAAGTAAACAACGGAAGTTGGGTTAGAAAGAACTAGGGCAAATATTTGAGAAATGCCATCAGAAATCTCATTTCTCTCTCTTGTTAGAGTAGAATAATCAAGGAATATGCCAGGGTGTCCTATGCTCTCATTGGGCTGTCATTTTTTAAGCTGGATGTACCTGCAAATTACTGGTTTCTAGTAGAACCTAGAAGTTCAAGGTGAGATGGCAGATGAGACTGGACATTGGTGCTGCAATTGCTGACTGAAAAAGCTGATGTCTTTGCTGACAGGATGAACAAGAGACAAAGAGAACAGCTGCAGCATGATGATGTGATTGACCCCAGGTAACCCAGAGCAGCAGCACAGCTGGGAGCAGATGTTTTGTGTCTTTGCCAAACCTTTTATTCTGCTTCCTTTTCAAGTTTATCACTACTCCTCCTTTCCCAGTGAGTCATCAACTGAAGGAGATTAGACAAACCCTTCAGCCTCTGAAAAAAGCCCTGGTAATCAGGTCCCACCTTGAAGCAACAGTTTCATTCTCTGCACTGAGTATCACAGCACGTAAAGCCAACACTTGCTCCAGGCTGTACTTCAGCCTTTCCTGCAAAGCCTGTAGTCCCTCTGACAAACTCTAGTTTGCATGAAAGCCCAGTGGGAGCAAAGCTTTCATCACACCAAATACATAATTTGATGGCATCACTTACTGAAACTCGCACATTAATCAGGCCCAGTGTAATCTATGCTCTGAACACACTGAATGTTTATTTGAACCATGCAATTCCTTTAGCAGCAATATTTTTTGCTGACAAATCAGATGATGGTGAATTTCCCCTGAAGTGGCAGGACAAAGAACAAACCCTACCCTTGCTAGAATGCAGTTTAGAGCAGAATTTCAATTGTTTACAAAAACTCTCTGAGGAGATGCAGTGCCCTTAATGATTAAATACACAGCAGAATTTGCTTATCTTAAATGGACAGGCCAGACTTGCAGGTCCATAGCACTGACAGCCTTTCCAGACCTTCCCTAAATAATGCCAGGAAAGAGCTAAGGACAGCTCTTCATCAGCAAAGCCCTCCCACCACTTACACTTTTCCTGGCCTTGGCTCTGCTCCAGGCCTGCCTCATTAACCACCAGCAGGTGATTTCAGCCTGTTAAGGGTCATCTTTCTGTGAGCACAGGATAATTACACAAACCACTTCCCACTTCCTGGGACTGCTTACACAACTGCTACCCATGTTGTGCACAAGGCCACTGACTCCATGAAGCAACCAGCCAGGATCTGTACAGAACCAGACAGGATCTGTACTGCAGTTTTCTGACACAAAGTGGCAACCAAGACAAAGAACACAGCATGAAACTGTCACCCCAAAAGCCTTGGCAATCCACCCCTCAGAAACAACCCACTGACAGGCTGAGGTTGGTCTGGGTGCTGGTGTGACAGCTCCAGCCGGGTTCACTGAAGTTCACAGAGCTCACAGCACAGTGGAACTCCTGACCCATCCTTTGCTCCCCTCCACCCAAGAATGAGCACCAACACCTACGATCTGTAATTCAATGTAGCCTGTCATAACTGATTGTTGCAGGCTATTTCATGAACACATTGATCAGTATGAGCAACACTGAACACCGCACTGGATGAGGATTCACAAACTCAGGCTACAGACACACAGCTTTAATGAGATTTATAGAGCAACTTTAGGCTGCCACAGCCCCAGCAGCAGCCTGCTTGTACAAGCTGCCTCTCCTGTGCTCAATCCTCACACCAAACAAACAGGAACCAACTCTCTCTGGTAACCCCATTGCTCTCTCCACTTCCATGGACATCAATCCAAGTCCCACCCCTGTCACCATTAGTCAAAGTTTCAAGATCTCTCCTTATCTGCACAGGTCACAGTGACCTCATTGGCAAACCATGAGCAGGATTTACTACAACCTTCCTGCCATAACCTCTGCCACTGTTGGCACGTGCACATTTATTGCCAAAGCCTGACTTTACTGCACCTTTTGAAGGTCCCACACAACAAAGCTTCACAAAGACAAATTAATAATCCTTTTTATCATATAACTTCACAGCCTTTTCTTTACAATTGTAAATTTTACAATTTACAACTGCCCACCTCTTCCCAAATCTTTATTTACTGTGGGAAAAATGTTGCTGCCCGGTATGCCAAGAACTACTGAGATACAAAATTCACCTCTGTGGGAACATGTTCTGTACTTCTCTACCCCAGTAGCTTTG
Source organism: Zonotrichia leucophrys gambelii (assembly GCF_028769735.1). NCBI lineage: Eukaryota > Metazoa > Chordata > Aves > Passeriformes > Passerellidae > Zonotrichia > Zonotrichia leucophrys. Next base: position 8,207,847 of record NC_088169.1, read on the forward strand.
GTGTCCCAAGGCTCCTCGTCTCTCTGCCTTTACCCCAGCCTAACTTCCATCTCCAGAGCTAAATGGTTTATTCCAGTCTGCAGGAACAACCTTCCTGAGGGCCAGACCTCCTCCTTTGCTTTTCACCCACTTTGTGCCCATTACTGCCTTACATCAGCCCTTCCACCAGCTCTGCAAGCCCCAGTGCAGAGCCTCGCTCACAGCCCCGTGCTCCTGGGGATTTGGCTCCCAAATGGCTCCTCTGCCACTCCTGCACTCTGCCAGGGACAAACCTAAGCTAAAGCACCAAATGCAAACCTTCACACTCAGAGCTGGAGTTCCAGATCCCACGGGCCACCTCCACAGTGCACATTTCCCTTGGCACACCCATCTCCTAAGTGTGGTTCCAGTATTTCTACAGATACACACAGGGGAGGGAGAACTGCCTTAGGAAGGTATTTGAGTGCATGTTGCACATCCAGGGACATGGCATGACAACACAAAGCCCTGCATGATGAGGTTGATAATTAATGCAAGTCTAAAGCAGGTAAATTTAGTGTGGTCCAGTCAGTGTGCTCAGTGCAGCTGCTCCAGCAAGCTATCCTGGGAGTCACCTCCATCCTCTCCATTATTCTCCAAGGCCCATACACACCACGGGATTGGTGGGGTGGTTTTTATTTCCAATATGGATCCAGGACTGCAGGGGCACATCACATTTTACCAGTCCTTACCCCATGCCATTCACCTGCATTACACTTCCATGGATCAGAGGTCCCAGGCATTACTTTCTTCCCTCCCCCACCCTCTTCCTTACTCACCAGAAAACCTCAAGTTTCTACACTCATTTCAGCACCAAACTCAAAACCCAGGCTATTCCTAAATCACTTTCTCTCAAACTGAGTAAATTTATCTCACTTCAAAGAAACTGGAAACACCTGAATCTATTCCTTCCACTCTACTCCCCTGGGTATTCCAATATTCCACCTCGTTTTGGCTTTTCAATACCTAGGAACAATGAACAAGCATGACCTCACAACTTAAGGCTCTCTACAAGGCACTCCTGTGAAACTCAGAGGGACAACTGTGAGATGAGCAGTGAGGGGCTGAGGACCCAGGCCCAACTCCACAAGGTTTAATGAAGTTGTTACAGCCTGACTTGGTTCCCCTAATGAACAACCCCAGGTGTTTTTTGTCTCTCCCACCTCTGACACTCGACAGTAGCCCTGCACTGTGGGGCACAGGCCATTTCAGGTTATTCCAGCTACAGCCCTGAGCCTGGCTGCCATCTGCCACCACACTGACATGTGCCACACTAGAGTCACCTGCTTCCAGAGCTGCACGTGAACGAGACTGCTGGGGCTACAGAGCTCAGAAACCAGGAGTGACGCTTCACAAATGAATAGACTGTGCAGTTCAACTTTTTTATTTTAATAAAATCAAGAATATGCACAGCACATGCAGTGCTAGCATCTAAACTAATACAATAAGCAATTCTAAACCTACAGTGACTTGAAGTTCAATTTTCACATTCAGCAAGTTTAAATCCATTCTTGCATATTGGTTTGAATCCTTGTATCTGAACTGAAAATATTGCTGGCTGATAAAACTTGCTAAAATGCACAAGTCACTGATTATGCCAATACAACAAAGATAACCACATGTTTGAGGATTGCAATGTGCCAGACATTCACTGAAAAAAAATAAAAACACACAACTAAACAAAACTCACGCAACAAACATCTGAGAATCTGGACACTTCACATCAGTGTTTAGAAGTGTTTCATAAATATCTTAAGACAAGTGTATCAAAACCTTGGCATGTTTAATTTTAAGTTGCCAATTTTTGTTTTACTATCAGAAAGTTATGGCTATACTGCCAATGCCGGGTCTGCTTAATTTGACTTAAGAGTTTAATATGACTTAAACATTAAAAGCTCACACTACCCCGAAATATATAATTTCACGCATACGGTGACATTCAACATTCAAGTGCCAGTGTTTTTGTACTGTCTTTTGGTCAAGTTTCTTTAAACTTTCAAAGAATCACTTTTAGGCTTACAAAAATAAATATTTGTCAAAAATGTTCAATAAATATTACACAAAACTAGCAGCAAAAAGTATCTAGAAATCTGTCGTGTGCAAATAGTTTTCTTCCCAGCTATCATTCCCATGGTCCCAAATAAGTTTTAGAATCTATTTCCTTCTCCTTAAACAAGCTGCGTTCAATCTCCAAGAGACAAAATAAGATTGGAAGTTAAGGACACGCACACAAGACATATATAAAATTCTCTGAATGTGCAATAAAAGAAGTATTTTGTAAAAAGTTATGGGCAAAATGTACAAGGGCCTAAACCTAGACTTGAAATAGCACCATAACAAATGACCTCAATACTGTCAAGTGCACCTACTTAATAAAAGTTTTAGAACAAGGCACAATACACTTGAAAAAATCTATTGCACTTTAGGAGATTTTTGCCATTTTCCTATGCCACTGTAGATTAGTTGTTAAATGCTCTGGCCGCAGTTAGCACAGAAATTCCAAGTGGCAGAGGCATTTTTCTGGTGGACAATACTTATCTTTGGCCAGATTTAGCATAACAGACTATAAATACAATGGAAACCTATGCAACTAAAACTGACTAAAACTGCACTTTAATAGCAGAATTGAAACCTTGTGCAGTTTATGTACATTTCCAACCTCTGTGATCTCAGGTTTGTTTGTTACTCTTCTGGAGCCATTTTACAAAGTCTACAGTAAGCCAGTTTAACATCTCCACGCAGCTTGAACAGAGTAATGTGAATCTGCATTAAAATAAAGCCTGCTGCATAATTCTTCCTGTTCATACCCTCTTGACCAAAAAACATCAACACTAGCATGCGTTATTAGACCAAAAATTCAGTCAGGCCCTTACGGAGGACCAATCACTGCCATGGTCAGCCATTCTACCATTTCAATTTCATATGGCAGGCATTTTTAAAAAGTCTAAATAGATGAATTCTCCTAAAAACTATTTCAAGTTATCAGACCTTTAAACGTTCCCTGTAATGTTCTGCCCACATTTGGCTAGCTCACATTAATGATCTGCCTAAATATTGAAAAAGGAATTGCTGTATTTACTTGCATTAACTTCAAAAACAGTGCTTTTAATGTATGCATGTATCCATACATCATCTCATCATGACTGGAATGGCTTATTAAAGGCTATCAGGTTCTAAGTACCTATCCAGGATAGAGTGAGCAAATCAGAACTTTAACTTAGTACAGTTTTGCCACATTAGAAACTAATTGCATTGATATGCTTCAAGATGTTTTATTTTTCAAATCTGCAGATACCAAAGCCCTAATGCAGGCTACCGCATAAGTTTTTCTTTGTAATATTATGGATGAATCAGTGATTCCTGTTTAAGTTGTATCACACCTGTGTGCCAAGGTTTGATTTTAGCCCAAGTTCAGTAATTTTTATTTTGTCAAAACAATTGATATCTTGAGCATTACTGAGCCAACAGGACATCAAAATAAAAGTTGTCTAAAGTTAAAGGCACAGTACATTAACAAACAAATGATCCTCAGTCACAAAATTATAAATGCAGTTTCTGGGTGGGGATGGGTGGGAGGGGAGTTAATCCTGACTACAGCAATAAGAGTCTTCAAAACCACCTTCGAGATAGGGCTACTTGTTCCTTTATTTCCATCTTGTGACCTTGAGCTCCCTTAAAAAAAATTTCAGTGGAGAATCACAGCTGGTAATGTACTGCGAGTTCTTGAAGCTACACAAGGTATAGTCTGGCTAAGTTACATGTGGTTTCCATATTAGCTTGTTTGGTGGGGTATCTGCTGCAAGCAGATCAGTTGCCCCACCAGTCCACCCCCTGGGAGTTATAGTTTCCTCCATATCCATCACTGTTGTAGAAGCCTCCATAACCACCACCTATGAAAGGCAAGAGAAAGTGACGCTTAATTAACTCTAAAGATTTGCACCTTTACAACAAGAAAACAACCCAGGTATCCGCTGTCTATTAAAGAACCCCACCCAGCAGTACTGTCAAATGCACAACATTAACACTGGAAATGCAGGTAACATCAAACCATCAATCAGGTAACCTGCACTGGCCTAGATCCAAGCACCAGATGACCTCTTATCCAGCATCACAGCCAGTTTTACCCAGCAAGCCCTGTGTGAGCAGCTGCCCAGCCCCTGGCTCACCTCCGAAGCCCCTGCTGCCGCTGCCGCCGCTGCGGCTGCTGGTGGAGCGGCTGCTGCTGGAGCTGCTGCTGCCGAAGCCGCTGCTCGTCCGGTAGTCCCTGGCCCCGAAGCCTCCGCTGAACCGACTGCTGCAGAGGGCAGGACACAAACACTGGGGTCAAACACAGGACATTAAACAGGGGGCATTCTGAGCACTGCACACACTGAGAGTGATGTGCTCTGACTCGGGGGACCAGCCACAGCAGGACAACAGCCACTGCTGAGGTGAGCACACTTTACAAACATCCCAAGGCTACCTGGAAAGATCTGATTCAGTGAAATCTCTGCCTCCAACCCTATCTCAGTGTTTAAGCAATGCATTTATGACTGTATCTCATGATGTACACAGTATTTTATAAGCATACTGCAAAATGGAAAACAAAAAACTCGCACCAAACAAAGTGTGGTTGGATCACGTTCACTATATTAAGAGAAAGTCTTTTCTCATCCTACCCCTGTAAGCCAGTAAACAATGGTTTGTATTACAGTGTTTCAGGTTTCCACAGCAAAACTATTTTACAAGTGGCCTCACACCTTTATTCTCTTTTCTCTCCTGGTTTTGTCAGGAAGCACTGCATTACCTTCTCCTAAACATCAAAGCAACTGCTTAAGGTACATCTCTGGCACAGGGAGGTATGCATTTGTGTGTTTTATAGCTGCTTTTACTTCTAAAATGGTTTCTGATAACATCATTTTATCTCAGCTGCATCTAAGCTGCTTGCTTAGAAGAGGTTTTATGTGTTAACTGCCTTATGAATAGATAGAACAAAACCAGACAGACACTATCACCTTGGCACACACCAAGCTCAGCTTCTACTGCACTTACCATCCTCTAAGTGTATTTTTAGACTGAGAACAAATAACAGAACTATCTCTTAACAGACTGAATATCCATCTCTAGCCAAAGCTGTGCCTCTTACCTCTTAGATCGCCCACGGCTGCCTCCTCCTTTGTGATGCTGCTCATAGGCCATGTTCTCCAGCCAAGATGGTACTTCTTGCTTAGCCTCCACAAGGAGATCAAGCAAGTCCTTTGTAATGTTTATGTTCCTCTCATTGAAGAATGAAGTGGCAAGACCTGAAGGAGATACTCAGTTTTGGCTACACACAATCCAACTATACATCACAGCCCTTAAAACCCATTTCCACATTCCAGTTCCTTACAGCCAAGTCTGAAAACACTGCAATTACCTAAAGAGAAAGCTGTCTAAGACCATTACTCCATCACAGCTAGTCACAAAATCATGCTTACTGAGACACACAGCAGACACCAGGCTTACATGTATCAATAGAGTCTTTTGATGGCATTAAGAACATTACACAAAGGAACTGGTAAACTTTCCACAGTGGCTACACAGCAGTGACCAGATTTTGGTCACAGAAGGCCGCTCACAGTCTTCATTTAAGTACTGATTTGAAATGTATTACTCAGCCTATATGACTGCACTTGTCAGCTTAGGTATGAAGTGCTGTCTGTGATACCCCAGGTGATACTCACCAAGGTTTCCTACACGGCCTGTACGGCCAATGCGATGGACGTACTCCTCAATGTCACTCGGCAAGTCGAAGTTTATGACATGCTTTACATTTGAGATATCCAATCCTCTTGCTGCTACCTAGGGATTAAATGATTTAATCAAATCTCAGTAAGACTCACTCCACAGGCCAAGAAACAGGCTCACATGCTCGAGTTTTACACATTTCACTTACTGCTGTGGCAACAAGAATGGGGCTCTTGCCAGAGCGGAACTGGTGCAGTGCTTCCTCTCTGTCCCTCTGGGAGCGATCTCCGTGGATACTTGTGCAGGCATAGCCTTCGTGGTACAGGAAGTCCTCGAGAGCATCTGCCCCCTTTTTAGTTTCCACAAACACCAGAGTCAAGGAATCTTTACCTAAAAAAGATTAAAACTCAGGTTAGCAGAAGAAAAGCTGCACAGACAAATACAGGCTCCATAATCTGGTAATAGTCAGCTTCAACTCTCTGCCTGTTTATTCTAAACTAACATCACTGGGGACCTCCCTCCTTTTTTTATTAACAGACATGCTTACATCAGCTTGATACTGGCATTTAACTAGTGCAATACACTCACTGCATGACAACAAAATACCCTTTCATTCACCTAATCAACAAATTCTTATTGCTTGCGTCATTAGATTTGCCTATTCTATATTTTGCCTTATTTGCTTATCTGCAGCTGTTCTTTACCTGTGGCATTTAGCAGGTCAAGCAGGAACGATCGTTTGTCTGGCTCTTCCACCCATACTACTTTCTGTGTGATGTTCTCAGATGTAGAACCTACTCTGCCAACAGCCAGAAAGATGTATTCATCAAGGAAGTCACGAGCAAGCATCTAGAAAGCAGGAGAGAAAAAAAAAAATCTAAATCAAACCATTCTTTTTCCCCCCTTCTAAAGGCAAAATTTCTTTGGCCTTATGAGCTTTTCAAGTATTTAAAGTCTAGTTAAATACCTGGATTTCCTTGGGGAAAGTAGCACTGAACATCATGGTGTGACGAACCCCCTTTGGTGGCATAGTATCTTGTTCAACAATTCGACGAATTTGAGGTTCAAACCCCATGTCAAGCATTCTGTCAGCTTCATCAAGGACTAGGTACCTAAACAGCAGTAAAAAAAAAAATCTTCAGAACATTTTCCTGTAAGCTGTGCTCTGGTGTCTGCACTGGGTTACAAATTCTCAACCAGATGTTTACATAGTCCAAAAGCTACAATCTGAGGTTGTTAACTGTATCTTGCTTTAAGTCATTTGTACATGGACAAGCAACACTTACTTGCAGAAATCCAGTCCAATCTTTCCTCTCTCCATCATATCAACCAGTCGTCCTGGAGTTGCTACAAGCAAGTGACACCCACGTTCTAAGTCACGGATCTGCTGGCCAATGTCTGCACCACCATATACAACGCAGGGGCGAACTCTGGAGCGGTATGCAAACTGTAAAGCAAAGAAGTTAGCACCAAGAAAAATTCTACTTGAGCTATGTTATAGTAATAAACTGTTAGATCTACCTTTCTGGCTTCCTCATAGATCTGCACAGCCAATTCTCTAGTGGGAGCCAAGACCAGTGAGATTGGATATTGCTTACGGCGCCCGTACCTCCCATTCTCCTGCAGAAAAAAAAACAACCTTAGCATGAGTATCCAAAACACAAAGGGAAAGAAAAAAGCTACTATAGGCAATATTTAAGAAAGGTCACCAAGTTTAAGAAAGACAAAGCATGTCTGAGAGCCAATCTGAGCACTGCCCCTGAAGGCTCTATCACAGTGCCCAAGGTTCAGCTGTGGGTAACTATGGCAAGAGCTGCACAACCCTGGTCTCCACAACAACTTCAGCAGCAGAGAAGTAACAGCCACAGAACCAGTTACTTCCTATTCTGAAATTACTGTGACATAGATGCGTGACCAAATAGCTTTTGGTAGCAAGGGAAGTGTATTTTAAATTTCAGCAGTAACAAAACCATTCATTAAAAAAAAAATGGACAGTTATGCATCCAACTCCTCAAGTAAGAAAAAAAATAGTCCACAGCCTGGATTTTTTAAGGGAAACACCTGAAGTTTTCTAGAAGTTGAGATGCTCGGCTGTCATATCAAAATGATGACAACACTTCAGACCAATTATTATATTCAGTAGCACACATCAGCTCATGTGGTGAGGAAAAAAAACCCCAAACCCATGACATTGGTCATTGCTTTCCCAGGAGTGGTATTTGAATACTTGCCTTCATTGCTCTCAAGGCATCACCAGGACCATCTGCATATATCTGGCTCAGTATTGGTAGAAGAAATGCAGCTGTTTTCCCAGACCCTAGTACAATACAAGCCAGTATTAATTAAGAGTTACTATCAACTACAGCACTAACCCTGCATCAGCAGCACATTCCCAGTAACACCTGCACTGGACTATGGCTGCTACTTGTGGCACTGGAGCACCCTCAGCAGCCCAAAACCCTGAAGCAAATGTGGTTTAAGACACGAGCATGTCTCAGGACTAACACAGTAAATCTAGTCAAGTCACATCTAAAGCAGATGCAAGACTAAAACTAAAATTAGTTTCCAACACACAACTATTTCTACACTGCACAGGAGGTTCTAGCTCTTACCTGCAGTAATACAAGACCCCACTTCTACTGTGACTAAGCAGCAGAGTCACTGACTTACCTGTCTGAGCACAGGCCATTAAATCTCTCTTTTCTTTAATAATAGGTATTGCGTGTTTCTGGACTGGAGTAGGACGGGTGTAGCGTGTGAGTTCAATGTTTCCCATGATGATTTCTCCCATATCAACATCACTGAACTGTAAGATATTTAAAAGGAGTAAGATCAGAATCCTTCTCTTCAACCACCATGTAACACAACATTCAGTTTAACAAGTAATTTACAAAGTACCTCTTGTTTCAGCCCTTCATATAGAAATTGCCTATAAAGTTACAGAGTCACATAGATACTTAGTCCAGTTTTCTAAGCAATTCTTAAAAAGCCAGCCAAGCCTGAAGTGCAGACTGCACTAGCACACACACTGTGCTTAGCCTAACACTGCCCATGCCTTAGCAGCTGCTCCCAAATCAGCACCTCCACTTCTTTACAGGTTCACTGTTTGAGGACAAGTTATAGTTTAAAAGTAAGCTATGAGTGCTAACTGAAAAAGCTTACACAATTTCTTCCCTTAGTTCATCATATGCAACCCTCTTCTGCAAAACAGCTTAGCTGTAGGAAGGGAAGACAATGTTTCCTTTCCTCCCCCAAACTCCAGATATCAACACATCAAAGCTACCCATGCAAAACAGTCACTACTAAATACATCAAACAGACTGTTAAAAAAATACTTACACTTTCAATATGTGGAGGACAGTTGCTGCCTGTTGCTTCAACAGGAATATCATCATATTTCTCAAAGTTAATGCCAGTATTGCTTCCTGAAAAGAGTTCCCTAAAAACAGAAGGGGAAAGTATTTTTACTTGTTGGAATTACCAAAGTACCCTCCCCCATCAGTCAGTATTCCATGACTTACTGTTCTAGGCGTTCACTCGGGGGGAGAGGCTTAGACCAGTCATCCTCATCGGATTTGTCACACCAGCGGCTGTTCCCGCCGCCACGGTCAAATCTGCCGAAGCCACTCCGGTCATAGTCCCCGCCTCTGCCTCGCTCCTCGTATCTAAACACAGCACGAGAATCAGACCCCCCTTCCCAGCAACAGGGGGCACTGACATGCACAATCAAAGCCATAACAATGCAGCACTGTGTATTACAACTCTGTGTATTACACACACAGCTGTGGAACAATTCAGAATCAGTAGGTTACCTACACTTGCTTCTTGACCTAAGCACAGAAATTAGTCCTGGCCATCAGACCAGATCACATTTTCCTGGGTCAGACAGGAGTTTGTCATGATTTCAGAGCTCAGTTTAGCTTAACACAGTGAACTTTCTATCACCAGTTTTATTTGATTAAGCATAACCAATGTAAACAACCATTTGCCAGTGGAGCTGCAATCTAAGTTGCTCAGCCTTTGCCATTTCTTTGTGGGGAGCTCTGTTTAAACCTCCTAAGCAGCACTATTTTGTATTCCCCCCACCCTTTCCTCTGCCTCATTCTACACAGCTTTCCCATGTCCAGACAAAACCCTCCAGGGCTGCAATTTCTTCCTTTATTCCCCCACCGCACATGTGACCAAATACCTCCATTATTGTCATATAGTTATTGCATAAAGAGGGAGCTCACCTGTATTACTGACTTGGAAAGAAGGTGGAAGAAGTCCTTACCTCAACTGTTTAGTTTTTGGCCTGGTAAATCATGTTTGAGAAAAGTCTGGATACAGGACTAGGTCAGCTTTACTAAGTAGTCGGTAAAGGTCACTCTCACCACACTTGTGCATACAACGCATGATGTGTGTAAGACTGCTCAAGTAAGGCAGAGAACCTGCAAGAGTCTCACCCAGTTTTATTAACTACACTTTTTAAACAAGAAAAAAATATTGAAATAAAAAAAATCCATAGTGATGTATTGTGTGTGCTCCCAGCAGCTCTTCACGGTTCTCCTGGAAGCAGCCACCCACCTAGCACTTCTTTGGTGAATGCTGAAGTCAGCCAGGCACTACAGCTGCAGTGAGTGGCTGGTGGCAGAGCACAGGGCACATTCTTCAACATGCAAACTGCCCATCCTTGAAGTCACGTAGCTTTCAAGGCAAGGTTCTCTCCCTCTCTCCTCCCCTCCCAGGCTCCTCCTACCTCATGCTGTCACACCTGGAACCCTAATTTTAACATCAAGATGACAAGTGCAGTGCTAGAGCTGAGGCAGACTCTGTGCACACCCAGAGCAAGAGGTACTCGCCTCCCTCCTCTGGAGCCGGTGCCGCGGTCGAAGAAGCTGGACTTGGAGTCGCGGTCGGAGCGCGCGCCGAAGCTGCTGTAGGCATCCTTGTCTCGCCTGGAGCTCCAGCCGCCGCTGTCGAAACCTGGCACACACAGGCACGTCAGGCAAACACTGCACAGCACAGGCTTTCACAAGAAAAAACACCTCTGTCCAGGAAGCCTTCACTGAAAGATCTATAGCACTGAATCCCTTCATGAACAGAAGATGCGTGAATTTTAAGACTTGCTCAACCAGGAACTGAGCATTTCTCATCACCCATCCAAACTGAAATTTCTCCCTGTGTGTACAAGCAAGTTGGGTTTTTTAAAAAACCTGCACTTGCCTTACAAGTATTTCAGTTGCCTGCCCCAGAAAGATGGGTAGCAGAAGACACTTTAAGATGCTAGGTCTTGCCAAGCCTCATCTACGTCATCTCTCCAACACAAATCCTTGACTACACATTTGTGGAGGTTAACAAGGCCTCTCAGATCAATAAATGATATCAGAAATCCAAACAGAGATTAGAATGTTTTATCATAGTGCAAGTACACAAAGCAATGTGATGTGCACAGACTATAACAGCACCATACTCAGAGAAGGTATTTGGAGATCTTCACAACAAATTAACCACACTGTATTTTTCCACACCACTTTTACCTTTGCCTACAGTAGGTGCCTACTTATGTATGTTAACTCAAAAGAATACAAAGCACCTCACCTTGCAAATACCAGAGTAAAAAACCCTCACTTTTATTTTGCTACCAGGGCCTGTGAGGTAGCAGAAATGTGAAGCTTTAAACACTGCTCTGGTACTGGACTAAGAAATTATAAATTCTCTTTCAGAGGTCCAACCTCTTCAAATCTGTGTAACATATTTAATCTCAGCTATGGGATTCCAGCAGAGAATAAGTTAAATAACAGAACAGATACACAAATAATGTCACTCTTGTGAGCATGCTTTGCCAGCTCCACAGCACAAAACCAGTCCAGACCTATTCATGAGACAATAACAGCAACCACAGAACAAATTCATTCCAAAGAAAGGGGCTGTTCTAGGCCCAGTCTCTCTGAAAAGGTTTTGCTACCACAATTACCCTACTTTTTTTTAATGCTCTCTATAGAGTGCAATTCACCTTGCCTCTGGTTTTTAATTAAGAATTCTAGTACCCAGAATCCAGAAATGTACTGGTCACAAGGGAACTTGAAAAACTACTGTGATAACTGTAACTCTTTTGTCTGGATAAATGAAACAGACAGCAAAAATAATCCATCCATGAAGTTTCAGCACACACGATCATGGAATGCACTTCAAGACCTCCAAAGTGCTTCAAGAAGCAGTATTAGTCCTCAAAGACATTCATTTCAATAAGGTTATTTTGGCTTGTTTAAAAAATAGCTAAATACAAATTTTATTATAAGTAACTTTCAGGCCACTACAACTATTTGGATATGTCATCCTGCCAAGGGATCTAACAGAACTGCCATGGGTACTGACAGAGCCATCTTCAGGGATACAGATGTAGTTTCTTAACGGTGAAAAAACTCAACTGACACTATTTCACATTTTCTGCCAAGCCTGAGAAGCTCAAAGTGACAAAATTTTACATTCCAAATAGCCTACAAAGAAGCCTCATTCACCTAGCTCATTACAGCACGTGAATAACTCATTTCTGAAGGTGGTGCTTTGCCATAACTTTAAGGTAGCACAGCAACTTCGACACCAAAGACAGGTGTGCACATCCTGCTTCATCAATTCCAGGCCCTTCAGTCTGGCATTTCTACTCTGACTTTATCTGTGGATAAGCACAGAGCACAGGATCAGGCCATACAAGTCAATTCTAAGTAAATGACAGGCATAATAGTCAGAATTTCAAACATCAAATTGTAAATTAAAACTGGAAGTAAATGCCCTGAGAAAACACATAATAGACCCGAGATCAACTTCTCTGAAGTGAAGAGAATGACCACAATGCTGTGCAAAGACTACCAGGAAATTCCTTAAAATGCCAATGCTTTTGGTTTTTTTAAGTAAAAACCTGTAGAGATGCCATCCAGCACATCTTCCTCACAGCAGGGATAAGAACTCACTAAGTTAATCAACTTCCAGAGCAGCTCTGTACTCCTTGCACCTCTGAACAGCATTACAGATGCCAATGCATCTCCCTCAACCAGCATTTCCATTCACATTTATTTTGTAACACTAATCACTGCCAGCTCACTTGAAGACCTGCCACATAAAGTAGCAATAATCTTTTTTTTTTAAAGATGGGAGAAACAGAATGATAGATTCCTTTAGGGAGGATAAGACCTTTAGGGTGAATTCTTAACATTTAGTTTTTGACCTACTACAGATCAGATTACAGTTTAAATATCCAGAAGCTGCTTCCAGGAAGTTAAAGAAGAAACTTACATGACAACAAACTTTAGTATCAGCAACTGAGCTCATGGAAGCGAGACACTTCAGGCCAGACAGCCCTGCATACTGAGCTGCCACAGAAACAGAACTGCCATTAAGTAACCTAAGAACATTATTTTTATGCAGGCTGTTATTTCCTGCAGTTCTGTACTGCCCTACTCCCCACTTACAAAGCCAACAGATTTGTATCAGTGGGACAGATCTGCAGCTAAATGGAAGATTTTCTTCCAATCAGGTTACCACAGTTCTAAGGTTGCTTCAAGAGTTTGTTGTGTGGTTAAACACTACCATGGCAAGGCTGCTGCCTCATGTCTAAGCTTTGAAAAATCTGTCCTTAAAAATTCCAAGGAGCAGCCAAAATTGAGAAGTTCCAATGCAGCTGAAGAAATCACTGAGTTATGTAAACAGAAGAAACATCACATTAATGGAAGTACAACTGCAGAAGAGACTTCAAATCATTTAACAGGATAGCTCAGCTTTACAAGCCCAAACTCCAGATGCTTCCAACAGGGCACTGAACTGGAACTTGTCTATTCAGCAATTATGAACCCTGTCACAGGAAGATGCCAGTGGTACAGCACTCAGTCAGGTTTAAAGGCAATTTTTGAACATTAGGTTTACCGAGGGAAGTTGGCAGGCAAAGCTCTATTAGCTGGACAAGCCACAGGTCAGATTATGGTCTCATGACCTATTTACCTTTTTGCAAGGTGAAGTCTCTAGAAAAGCTTTATGTAATCACACCCACACTGCCATGTCTGAACTCTGGTCTTGCACAAGAAAGTACAATGCCAGTCCTACCCAAACCAGGTCATGGTAGAACTCAAGGTTACTGCATCTTTTACCCACAAAATGTACGTACTAAACATCATACAAGGAATCTATGGACAGCAAACGTTCACAAGCACCTTAAAGCTGCTCCCTGCACTTAAGAAACCTGCACAATCCTCAGATTTGGCAAGTCAGTTTCTCGCAAAACTATCCATATTTGAGGTCAGTGTGACTGGGAACAAGAGCACTGAACTGGCTGCCAACCAGTCCTTTTCCCAGAACATTCAGCTCTGGTAACACACTGTTGATCACTTGGTGCTTCAGGCTATACCTCTTTCACATAAAAACACCCCAAACGAAAGCAAAGAAAAAACCCAAACAACCAACCCCAGAAAAAAAAAAAACACAAAAAACCACCAAAAAAAAAACACCCCACAAACAACAGAAAGAAAAAAAAACACAACCCCCCCAGAAAAAAAAAAAACCCACAACAAAACAACCACCAAAAAACAAACACTCACCAAAAAAACCCAAAACCCAGAAAACCCACTAGTAGAACCAGACTGGTCTATTTTCAAATGGTCTAAGGCTAGAATGGAGCATTTTTCCTCTAGTCAAAGTTAAAGTGATACAGCTCCAAAAGCACTGTGAGACACATTATCATATAATGACTGCCCTCCCACCCACTCATAATGGAAGCCCTCCTCCTGCAGGATTGGAAAGAATCTGTGAAAGTTTACAGCTTTAGAAACAGATGAGATCCAAGTCCTCCCATGCCACAAAACCTCGATTCTTTACGTTGTAGCACTGCAGGAAGTGTTTTAGCTGCTGCATTCTGGTGCATTTCAATGGGTGTTAGAGGAAATGTTCCTCTCATATGCACCCAAGCCACCAGACACGACTACAGGTGCTGCAGCACCTGCTCCCTTGGGCTCTTACACAGAAAGGTCATGATTTACTTCACTCAAGTGTTCCAAGAAACGTTTCTTCTGTGTTCTGTTCTGTTTAGAGACTCAAACATAAAATGGAAGGGCCGTTTCTCAGCATAAACACCGATGTAAACATGTGACCAAAACAGGTCATGTACTTCTTGTCTGCATTTCCTTCTGCAAGCACTCCCAGGGGCCTCCATAAAAACTGCAGGAAGCTGAACAAGGACAACACCTCTTTGTGTAAAGATATGCACTTACAATGTGAAATTGTGCTGTTTGTTCCTAATAAACAACTGATTGTAAATTCCACAACACAGTCACTAGCAGAAAAACTAGTACCCACAAAATCCATTCAGACCAACACTCAAGATTACACAGCAAGTTAAGATGGGAGACTACCCTGCTTCAGTCACAGCTAATTGTTACACAGACCCAGAAGGTATTTTATCAGTCAGATACTGAACCTGAGCTTAGGATTTAAGTTGGTGAAGGACCTAGAAGAGCTCACTAAAAGCAGATCAAGTTGCCATGTTTTGCACAGGACAGTCAAGCAGTGTGTGTAACTGCCTTCAGCAGCACTGTCAGAACCTGTGCAGCCTGCTCCTGGGGATGCAGGAGCCGTTCAGTGTTGCCAGTGTTTGTGATACATACCCTGTTTTGAAGCCTCCCTGTTCCGCAAGTGAGGAGGAATGTATCGGCCTTCTGGAGGACAAAAGAGAGACAGTGTTACAGGCCCGTGGGGTCAGCACAGCCTCAAATGCTCATCTTGTCAACAACAGCTTCTGCTCAGTAAAAACATCTGCCTTTAAGGCCTCTTGCAGCATTTTTAACAGGAATCCTTTAAGACAGCACTTGGTAGCATGCTCTCAGTTGAAGTTTAAAGTTCCTGCATACCCATTTAGGCAGCTGGTTTAAGGCACAGATGTCTTGTGTTCCTCTGACCAAATCCCACACCCATTTATGGGTGTTACAGTGTCTAGGACAAAACCTGCCTTCCTAGAACCCCTAAAGGCTTAAGCTGGTGCCAGATACTTGAGCAGCTCAAGGTATTTACTGTGACATTCAAGTACTGGCACTCACACTACTACTACCAGTATTTTTCCTTCCCTTTAAATTCACCCATCCCCTCCATTCAGCTCAGATCAAACCAGAAGCCACAACGAACTGCCTCTGAATAGCATTCCTCATTTACAATCCAGAAACATCTGTCTGCTAAAGCAACACAAATGAGAAAATACCAGCCACAAACTGAATGTGAATTCCTGGAAGATTCTCCCCTCCTAACATACTTAAGCCTTGTATATCAGTATCACTTTCTATCCAGTGAATTGAGATCAGCAGAGCTGACATTCCTGCTCCACACCCGGTATTTTAAGAAGACAAATCACCACATTACTACAGTCAGTGGCCTCAGATGAGAGGCAACTGAAAATCTGGGACAGGACTGGAACACTGAGTTCTCTCAAGCTAATTAAGTGCCTCAGAAATGTGCACACACACTGTACCACTACAAAATTAAGTGGTTCTATCTAAAACACAGTGTTTTCAAAGCAAGCTTAACTGGCAACCTCCTATTTCCTCATCAGCCTCTGTAAACTTTGGCTTTAGGAACGCTTTTCACAGCTGCAAGCCCCCACTTTCTAAAAGTGTGTTTGTAAGCTTGACAATTTGCATGTACTTACTGCTTGTAGAACTTCCTTCACTCTGAGAGTCTGAGGAATTCAAGTCTAGACCAGAAAACTAGAAGAAATAAGACACGTATCAACATGTTGTACCATGAATTTATGCTAAGATACAAAAGAACCTTTTCATTTATCAGAACAAGCTACTGCAAAAATTTTTTTATATCGTGCCAAATTAGGTCTCCTATTATTACTCAGGCTGTACCATCTTGAATGGTTTTGTTCCCACCAATAAACATACACCCACACGGGCAGCAAGGCCAGCAGAGTCTCTCACACCCACCAAATCACTACCAGAGACTTCTGCTTCACACTACCTGCGGGCTAAAGAGCCATTTTAAATAGACTGAATTTCAGCCTATTTCAGTCAAATGTATTCCGATTTGGGTCAGTGACAATTTTTGCTACAGAACCTTAGCAGAAGTAATGCCAATTTAATCGGGCACTTTACTTGTAGAGACTCAAGGTATTTTCAGCTGCATTAACACTAAGACATTAGAGTCTTCACGCTTGAGGCAACTACTGCTCCCAAAACATTAGGTGATGTCTGCCGACACCTTCGGCAAACACAATTTTTTGGGTTGTTTTTCCAAAAAAAACCAGTAGCCATTATAGCCTTCAGTCTCACAGTAAAGCTTCCCAAAAGATGTTTAGTTCACGCAGCGCTGGTGTGCCGCTCAGAGGCGTTAAGTTAAACACAATACGGACTCATTGCAGCAGAAAGCAGCGGGAAACCGATGAAGTTAAAGAACTAAATTATTACAGTTGTTTGCCTGCATGGTAGAGATTATAAACACCTATCTAAAAAATAAGGCATGTTTAAATGTATTTTCCAACATGAGCTGAATTAGTCCAAAGCAAAGACTCCAATGCACTGTGCTTTCCGGCGCTCAGCTGCATGAGCATTTAGTTCTTTAAGAATTCTGCCGCGGCTGCCATCGTAACATCCTCTTTAAAGCGACCACTTAAAATCTTTCTAGTTGATCGAATCATCAACTCAGCGCTCAAGAACGCTTCTTATTTTTAACAGCACTTTAAAGGCTCTCCACTAGGTCAAGACCGCTCTCCACAATCAGCAAGAAGCGATGGATGAATTCCCTCGCAGCGGATGCCGGCGGTGGGGGCAACACCTCCCCGGCGCTGCCCGGGCCCGGTGGCGCAGCCCCGGCGCCATCTCAGTGCGGCACTGCGGGCCGGATTCCCGGCGCAGCGGGAGCGGCTGATCCGGCTGCCGGCGCCCGTCACGTGTGGCGCGGGGGGAGAGCGGGGGAGAAGGGAGAGGAAAGGGGAGGGCGGCATCGTCTCCGTGACCTACTTCGCGGGACAGGCCGAGGGCGAGCGCTGCCCCTCTTCCTGCCCCTGCCGCCGTGCCCGAGGGTTAGATAACCATAGATAAACCATCGATCCCCCCCAGCGCGGGGAAGGAGCGAGGGGATGCAGGAATGGAAACAAAATAATAAAAAAAATGGTGCGGAACAACACGACTCCAGGCCCAACTGCGTCACCGGGGCCCGGCAGCACCGGAGCTCGAACAAAGGCGGCCGCCAGCGCCGCCTCCCCGGGGAAGGGGCGTCACACAAAGCGCGGTGTCGTGTGTGTCCCCCCTTCCCCCGCCCCGCACAATGGCGGCCATTGACCGCCCCTTCCTCCTCCTCCTCCCCCCGCGCAGTAGTTCCCGCTGCGGCCGCCAGGGGCCGCTGCCGCTCCCGGCGCTCCCACACAAAGCGGGTCCGAGCGCGGCGCGGGGGCCACGGGGCCCAAGCGGGACCGGGGCCGGGCCGGGCGGCACCGGCGGCTCCGCACCCCCGCAACACCGCCCCGGCCACGGGGACAACGCACCCCCGCGGGGGGGGGCCCGGCGCGGCGCGGGGCCGCCGCACAGCGTTAACTGCGCAACGACCGAGTGCGCCACAACAGGCCGCGCAGGGGGGGAGGTGGGGGTTACCGCGGGGGGAATTGCGACACCGCCGCCGGGGAGCGAGGAGCGGAGCCCCGCGCGAGGATTCCCGACCGTCCCCGCCGTCCTCTCTGCCCCAAGAGCTCCGACGCGCGCCTCCTCCGGGTAACGGAGCGGCCTTTCCGCTTCTCCTCCCTCACCTGCTGGTCTAGACCGAGGGCATTTTCCACCGCCACATGACTCATAACGAGAGATCGGTCTCGGGCTCGTCCCGCTCCGCCTCGAGAAATGGGGATCCGCTGGGCCGGGAGGTCGCTGCCGTGGGTGTCACTGGTTCCGCCACGAATCGCTGCCCTGACTGAGCCCCCCCCGCCGCGGGCCCGGCCTTTATATAGGCCCCGCCCCCCGCGCGCCCGGCCGCGCGCGCTGACCTCAGCGCGCACGGCGACCGCCCCCCCCCCCGCTGCCCTCCCTTCCCGGCGCTATCGCGAGAACTCCGCGCTGCCCAGCGCCTGGTGAGGGACGCTCTCCCGGAGCTGTCGCGAGACTTCGGGGCGCCGGGCCCGCGCCGAGTTCCTGGCGGTACCGCGAGGTTTCCCCTCCCCCCGCTCCCGCCCGGCTCTGCTCGGGAGGAGAGCGGCGGCAAATTCTCGCGACATCACGACACTCCTCCCCCCCAACCAACACACAGTCTGCGCCGCGCTGTCCTTTTGTTCGCCGCTCTCGCGAGAGCGCACCGCGCGCGCGCAGCCCAGGCGCCTCTAGAGGGAGGCGGGCCCTGGGTCACGTGGGCGGGCGCTGCCGCCATCTTGTCGCTCCCCCCTCGGCGGGCAGTGGCGCAGCGCGTAATGGCGGCGCGGTGGGGAGGAGGGGCGGTCTGGCCCGGAACACACCGGCCTCTATCCTCTCCCGCCTGCCCCCAGAGCAGGCCTGGACACGCCAACTGGCGGCTCCGCAGGGCTCAGACCATCCCCCTGTGCTTACTGCCCTGTGAGCTGCTCACCCCAGCACACTGTTGATGGGTTCCAGTCCTCCCTGCACATCTTCATCAGCTCTTTCTCCAAGCCCCTCAGCCATCAAACACACTGACGTGCCAAAGGACTGCCCTTGTTTTCCCTGTAGTGTCAGTTTCGCCAGCTATGTCTGCATCCACAAATAGCCCCACTTGGATTCATCAGGAGTTTCAGACTAAGCATCAAATAGTTAACATTGAACTGTTACTAGGAAAAAATACACAAATAACCCCATTCCCTTCTCTCCCAGCCTGCTGACACAGAATAGTAAAGCTGCCTCCTTGAATTTGGGTCAGTAAAAGCAGTGATGAACGTGCTTAGGGATCAGGACACGGCCGGGCTGTGAGGGCACAGGGAAAAGCACTCGGGGTTGGACTGCCCTTGATCCTCACACTGCAATTATTCCTCCATTTCCCTTCTCCTCCTCAGGCTCCTGCCTCTTCCCAGAAGAAAACCACAGGGAAGATCCATTCTCCAGAACGATGATTCATCATGGGATTTAAAAACAAGACAGAACTTTTCCACAGTACTCACACATTAAACAGCTCATCTCTGCCTAGGTTTTTCCTGCCCTTAAAATTGGAGCTCGAGAGCCAAAGTCTTCCTGATGCAGAAATTAAACCCTATGAGACAGGGTTTAAACAACATTTAAGATTTAAACATCCATAAACAAGTCCTTGAATGAACAACACATGCTCCTCATGAACAAACCACTCAATTCTGTGATGCTCTGGTCTTAAACAAAACATTTACCAGTTTTCTGCTTTCACCTTCCATTACAATTCTCCAGCCAGCTACAACTCCAGAGTTAAAGATTTATGCTTGTGTTTCATCCCCAGGTGCACCTATTTATATACTCTAAAAGCTCACAGGTTTCTTCATTCAGGCTTCCTGACAATTAAAAGGAAAAGGTTTCTGTATTGTTAAGAAGCTATTACTGCATGTAGACCCAAATTTTGTTTCTTTTGAAAGCAGGTTTTAAGTAATACTTTTTATTCCTTTTCTTCTTACAACTTTGCAGACAATTCTAAACAATTCTGTAGTTCCCTTTACATCCCTGCAAGGTCTGCAGTGTAGGCAGTGTAGACAAACAAGGGCATTCTTTGTGATAACTCATATGCCCTAGAAAATGACATTAATTAAATCCTTTGCAGTTTTAGAAGTATCACAGCAATTTAAACCCTGATCCTGCAGTCAGGGAAGTCAGTTCCTGGGGAAGTCAGTGTTCCCTCTGAGTTTCCATCTGCACTAGGCAGGACTATTCTCAGTTTCACTTTTAATTCTCCCACAGCTGACTCAGACACAATTCCCTGGAGGAAGCTGAGCAGCTCATGAGCACTTGAGTCAACACCAGAGTCCTCACAAGCTCTGCTCATGTTAAACTCAGCAAGATTTTGCCAATAGGCTCAACCAAAACTCCTCAAAAGCTGACACTGCCGGTGCTTGGACACTGAGTTCTTAAATCCCAGCAAGTTCCCAAATCTGGTATTCCTTCACCTGCAGAGCCCCATCTGGCAGGGGTTCTGAAAGGCTCCACTGAAAGCCCCAAAACAGCACAAAATTCAACTTTCTGAGTCTTGAGGAGGTTGTGTTAGGAAGCCAATATCACCCACTGCCACCAACCACGTGTGCTGTGAAGTCAGTGTGTTTATGAAGTTGTATCTGAGTTTTAGAGTGTTTTACCCAATGCAGACAGACACTGACCTTGTGTACATGAGTTTCCTTATCTGCTTTGAAACTGTCAACAGGTCCTACACTGCTGAATGTCTTAACAAGCAGATTTCTCACTGTACACAGCTCTGGACTCACTTCTAAGGAAAGGAGGTATTTTACTAACGGTAAAGCAGCTCAGACATCCAGAGTGTGATGAAAAAAATCCTACCATGGATGTAATTCTCAAGTAGCAGTAGTGAAGACCTGGTTATTGTTCTGCACAGCTGCCTATGAGGCTAAGACCCCATACCATATTTTTGTGAGTCTTTCATACTGTAAGATGGCAGGGTAATCAAAATATAAATTTAATGCTGTCCAGCCACAAATTAGCAAAGGAATTTGAAAACAGTCTTTAGTCAACAGTGAATATCTCATATTCATATCAGAGATCTGTTTTTAGCAGCATAATTTCCACATGTTTCATCAGATCAGTTCCTGAATTTCTGTGGATATTTTTCAGCATCAAAAGGCAGAATCTTATTCAGTATGTGGGGCAAAGCCACTGCACTGAACCAAGTGGTTCCTCTCACTGGCATTGCCAGTGATTACTAAACTGTGCCTGGACAGCATTTGACAAAATTCTTACAAAATACTCCCCTGTGCTGCAGCACTTTGTTGTATCACTGCCTTTGCTGAGTACACCTCCATCCTCAATCTTAGCACATAATGCCTTTAACTCACATAAAGAATTAAAGGCAATCTGATTAAGAGCTGCTCCTCCTTTGGCCAGTGTGCTGCCACCAAGCCTTGCTGGCTCCCCTTCCCTTGTCTCTCCATGTTCCCAGACTGGTAGGTGGAATGCACACAATTGCAGGGGGCTTAGTGAAGATCAGATTCATGATTATTCTCCAAAGAGATGCCTGGAGTTTGTTTTCAAGCTTCAAAGAAATTCTCATCTTGTCTGAAAAACCACAACAGACTGTTTACAGAAAGCAGGGACTCTCAGCTGAGAGACAGAATCAGGAAGTTTTACAAGTTATGACTCTAGAGCAGGGCACACACAAAAGATTTAGTCACTTCAAACATACACTAGTCCTTATCTGAGGCAGCACTCAAGGCTTCTCTCTGTCTTTTTTTTTTCCTTTCTTTACTGAAGTCCTGTTGTTATTTTCTATAATGGTTTAGTGACAAGATCAAGTAGTCACAGGCTTCTGTGAGAACTGAGGAAGTACAAACATAGTTTTGTTCATATTTCTTGAACACGTTGTTCAAGACATGAGCAGTATGTCTTGTTACATGAGGATCAGACATAGGGGAAAGTGAAGCCATGAATTTGGACTCAGACTTTTAGGGGATGGAAGAGAGGATGTTTTTTGACTAAAATGACAAGTAGAGGAATGAATGGAGAGAATGTGACAATTCTCTGAACATTGAAAATTTCTGAGTTGGGCTCTTATTTTTTCATGTCCCTAGGTTCCTTGCTAGCTTGGATTTTAAAAACCTTAATAATTTTTATTTCTCTGCATTCAAATTTCTGCATCATCCCCACTGGACTCCAAATTATATTGCCTCCCTCCTTCACTCTCCAAGTCTATGCACTGCTTTGTCTTCCCAAATGCTGTTTTACATGTTCCAATTAGATTAAGGGCTTGCCTGCACAGGAAAGTTACACTACTATTAATTTGCAGTTTGCTTTAAAGAAATTAAGTTAAACCTGGGCAAAAAGCCATGTGGACTCCCTGGTATTCCTCTGCAGGAATACAAATGGCTTACTTCAGGTTAGATCAGGTCAGTTAGGAGCAGGAAGAACTTGCAATGCAGTAAGTTTTCCTCCATCAGAACAAAGAGCGTCCAGCAGTTCCTTCTGCAGATTGCAAGCTCCAAATGGGAAGAAAGGCTGGGGGCATGGTCCTGATCTCTGCAGGAGCCACAATCTGCTGGACACAGGTGGCAGAACACCAGGTGACTGCTGCTCTTGCTGCCCTGGCTTGGGCTATGGAGCAGCTCTTGCCCACTGCAGCTTTTTCCCTACCAGGACAGCCCAATCCACAGCACTCACAAGACAGAAGCAGGAACTGCTGCCTCTGTGCAAGGTATTTCCTTCCACTCTGATCATGTAGCTATGAAAAACTGAGTCCTTTGCAAAAAAACCAAAAAAAATAAATCAGTATGATGTTGTTCAGTATGACAAAGTCATGAGTATCCATCCACTGCCCCTCTTTGAGTGAATGCCTGGAGTTAACTATTGGTTTACAAGTAGGTTGTAACTTTATGAGTGTGCCTTTCTCTTGTTGGCAGGCCCAAAGCAGAGGTGAAGACAAAAGAAGAGAAACTCATAGCAGCAAGAAGAAAGGAAAGAGGCACATCAGTAAATCTTGGATTCACATTCTCATTGTGAACTGGTTTGAACTAGTAAGCTCATAATTGCCTAAATCAAAACAGGCACCCAGTCAAGATGGCTCCTACATTAATCATCATCAGTTATCCTTTGAAGGAGGCACTAATGTTTCTCATTCCAGTTTCTCTGAGCCTTTTCTAATTACCATTTCTAAATACCAAGTGCAACTTGTATGTTATGTAACATAAATTGTTTTCATAAGAGTTTTTCATAAGAAAACATAAGAGTTTTCATTGAAAGCCCTTCAGAGCCTCACTGACCAAGTACCACTTGCCAGTGCTCTCCCCTCTGTGTGCAGGGGTTTGACTTCAGCTGCCTGCTGTGAGCACCTGGCAAGGTCTGACCCTTGCAAATGATGTTTTGCAGTGTGGTGCAGCTGCCAGGAGTGCTGGGGTTGAGAGAGTGGCCTCAGCCATCAGAGGAATGCCCAGTGTTATCCTTATTGAGTGAGAGGGTGACTCTGACAGCTCAGAAATGCCTGTGGGATTCTCAGGGTCCTGAGGACACCCCCAGCTCCCCACAGCCCTGCCAGGAATTGAAAGGACAAACCATGAAGCCCATGAAGCAAAGGCAACACTGGTCTTTGGGAGACAGGGGAAAGAAGGTCCCTCTTCCTGTTTTCCTCCCTGTTGCTGCAGTGTTGGTTTTGTCATTTGGCAGGGAAAGGATCACCAGCAAGGGAATGGGGGTGGTGTAGGGACTTGTAATACAAAGGTTGGTGGCCTGAGTTAATGTCACCAGGTTAGCAGGTCATCAAGACCACAGGGCATTGACCTGCTGTCTCTCAGGGCATTCAGATGTGGAAAAAAACGTGATTAGTCCTGACAACTGCCAGAGCTGAGACAGGTGGAGATACTGACAGTTCCAAAGAGCTACAAAATGATACCCAAACCCTGTGCATAGTCACCTATTCAAGAATAAACCAGGACTTCAGAGCTGGCATCCCTTGTGTTCTCTATGGCATCACACAGATCCTGGATCCATTACCTGGGCACAAGCTTCATATTGCCTGGATTTTTGGTTAAATGGCTTAAACATGTTGGCCTGGTGCCTGGTGGCTGCTCTTGTGAGTGTGAGAATAGGAATGTGTCTGAGTGAACCTGTTTTATTTCTGGTTTTGTTTTAAATTAAATCATTTCTTCCCCTTCCTCCCTCATCCCCACCTCTCCTAATGTTTTCTACCGTGTTTATACCATGTTGGAGGAGTATTTTCTATAGAGGAGCAAAGAGTAGTAAAGAGGAGCACCCAGAAGCATAATCTTTCAGATGGCAGCAGAAAAAGAATCTGCCATCTGAAGGGCAGGTTTTATTTAAAAATCTACTGTCAGGGGAAAAGTCTCTCTTTTTCTGGATGGGTCTTCAAAGGCCACCCTGTCCCTCTGGCTGGCTTTGGTCAGCAGTGCAGGTCACACAGCTGGAGCTCTGGCCCACTCCCTGTAAGAGGCTTACCTCAGGCTTCAGTGTGCCTATTGCAACCTTTCCACTTAAATAATTAAAGATAAAGGGTTTTGGAGACATCTAGTCCATCACACTGCCTTAAGACTAAATATATCCATCCACTCTGGGTGATGCTCATCACACTGGATCTCCAGAATACCAACAGCATCCCCAAACTGGGGGAGGGCTCCCAGCCCTGACTGGCTTCTCTTGAGGGGCAGGACCCCAGGATGCTATCACATCACCACAGGCACTGCTCCCAGCTGTGAGGAAGGAGCCCCTGCTTCATGCTGAGACTGAAAAGCTGCCTGGTGAGCCAAGGGCTCCCAGCTCCTTTCAGACACCCACGCACACGGTGGAGCTGGAACCCTCCCACCCCTTTCCAAGGCAGGCAGCTCAGTGCCTGCAGTGAGGTGGGAGCTGCTGCTGCCTCTCTGTGAGAGAGCAGCTCCTGGTGGCTTCCCCATGCTCTAAAAGATGGAAAAATGCTGCTGTTCAGTTGTGAGCAGTGGCTGCACAGCTTGTTGTATGTCACCTCACTGTGGGGTAACTTAAGTCTCCATAGTAAACAGGAAGAATAGTTTGTTTCCTTCCTCTTTGCAGTTGCTTTTCATCTATTTGTGTGCTGCTATTTTGTCCCTCTTCAGACTTTGCTTCTTGAGACTGAATTGTTTTTCATTGTGCTTTACAGTTGATGTCTTCTGAACTTGTTGTAGAGCAGCAGTTTAGCATTTAAATGAATGTAGTGTTTATGGAATGAGCTGGACTGACAGGCATAGAAATGGAGACTTATGTCTTCACAGATTAGATGCCACAGTGGTAGGAGGAGTGAGAACTCCATGCTTACCTTGTGATCTGGAACATCTCTAGAGGCAAGAATAGGATGTAATGATGAAATCCATCAAAGAGGTTCAGGTTTCCTCTTTAATCAGTAGCCTCTAGGCTGTTTCAGCATTCATTTGTGCCAGATGTGGTGGTGGCTTTGTGATATGGACAAACCATTGCATGGCAAGGAGCTGTGTTAACAACTCATTTCGCATAAACTGCTGGCCTTGTGGGGGCAGAGCATTCAGGCAGGGTTCATCTCTGGCCACAGGAAAGGCTCTGCAGCCAAGCCAGTCACCTCCAGCCCCTGATACAGCCACAGCAAGAAAAAGACACTGAAGTCATGAATCATCTCACCCTAAGGTAGATATTTAAAACAGATCAGATACCTTTAAATTGCCTACAGGGCAACAGGCTCAGATGCATTGGTAGACACAGAAGACATCTAAAAGTAGGTGAGCTGAGTCTCTCTCACCTGTGGCGTCAACCCAGTGACACACAGGTGAAAAGCCCCACTTCCCATGGTGAACCTTCAGAGCACATCTGCCTTTCTGAATTTACAGCCACCTCCAAACAACCAGCTGAGAGAATTATGATGGCTAAATATTCCACCAAATGGCTACATATTTTCACTGATTTTCAGAAACAAAATATATTACAGTCTTCTTTTTTAGTTTAGTGTGTAAATAGTCATTTTCTAGAACAGGAATAGCTGCTTTTTGACTTCTGCTCTTGAAAAGCAAATGTTTAGATTAGGAAGCACAGATATTCATCATGGCTATAATAATGATATTCTGCAGAGGGGAATTTTTATGTTAATTCTTCTGATACAGTTGAACTGTAAAGATTTATCTTGCAGATTTTTTGGCAAACAGGAACTTCAAAACAATGGCATTTTACTCCCACAGCATTTTCTCCCCCTTCTCTCATTTTTGTTCTTTAGCTAATAGTTCATTAATAAGGAAAAAGATTCTTTTGATACCACAGCACATCTGCTGACCCATTTCAGTGCGAGTGCATATATAACCACTTGTTTGTTTGCACTTCTACAGGTGTTGCTGCTGTGCAGATATGGGCTGTGGTTAAATTTCATAATGGAAAATCTGACAGGCAGTTAACTAATCCATGAGTCATATTTCGTAATGGCCTAAAGGTCTCTGATGTTCGACCTTCATTTGATACCCTTGCCAGCAGGCAGTTTATACATAACCCATCTGAAGAACATTCTTTATATAGCTGGCTGCATGCTGCCCTTTTATACCTGCAGGGATGGGCACTGCCCTCCCTGAGCTGGGGAATCTGCTGAGCCTATGTGTGAATGGGGCTGGAGAGCTGCACCGCACGGGCCTCACCTGGCAATGGCAGCTGAGGGAATCTCTCTGCTTGCTTTGAGGCTCCTGCAGGGCCTGGCTGAAAGGTGAGGACAGAGGTGAGGAGTTGGATTTGGACTCCACTCACCCCAACTGGACTTCTGATTGGAACAACTCCAGCAGTGCAAGTTGCAGTGGAACTTCCAGCACCAACAACTCTGCTTATTTCACCTCTGTGTGGCTCACTTCTTCTTGAGGCAAGAGAGACAGAATGAGACATCCTTTTGTCAGACCATCCCAAACGGGGATCCCTCCATTGCTGACAGCAGCAGAGTCCAGCCAGCATTACCAATGCTCCAAAAGGAGCACCCAAAGTGGAGAAGGCTCACCTGGAGAATCATCCCCTTTATTTTCTAGCCAAAGGGTGAAAAAACAACACAGTGCTTACAAGAGGACCATAGCATTGTTGGCTTTCAGGACTTCTCAAGTCTCAAAGGCAGCAAAGGATGTTGGCATTGTTGCTGTTTTTGAAGCTAAAATAAGGCAGACACATGACTTCAGTAACTGCATGTGAAGTTTACATACTGTGACTCATCGTAATGAAGAAACCTAAACAAAACCCCAGTGTGTCATTGAAGCTGGAATATGTTTTCCATACTAAATTCTTTTAGGTTTGCCTTGGCTTCTTTTTTACAGATGTAAAACAGTGGAGCATCTCAGGGATATTAGCTCTTTGCTGTTGCAGGATAGAAAGTTCTGGTCTTCATGAATAGACCTATATAAAACACAGGAGAAGGTTATCTTATTTTTTTAAACCCTCTGGCACAACAATTTTAGAGCAGTGCCAAATGCTGGACAAGAGCAGCTGAGAACACAAATGGAAAGAAGAAAGCAGAGAAAGAAGGGTTGCATCCCAAGATTTAGCAGGCTGTCTCTTTAAGAAGCTCAGCCATTTCCAAATAACAATTTTATAATTGTCTGTAGGATAGCAGCAGGCACCAAGAGTGATGTATATGCAGCATGTGAGTTGCCTGCTGTATATGGAAAATGGCTAGGGAGGGATTGGCACAGTGGGAGGGGGAGCATGGCCAGGCTGGCTGTAGGCACCAGGGAGGAGGTTCGTCATCCTGCTGAGTCAGCAGGAGACACAGCACCTCCAACGGGGCTCTTCCCTGCTGGGTGCTCAGTGTTAGGCAGCTGAACTTACGTGGTAGGAGCCTGTAATGACAGCTCATGTGCATGCTCATTTATGCAGGGAATTCATTTTGCATGGATGATCTGGATTACCAGCTCCAGATCTCTTCATCTGAAGTAAAGCTGGCACTGGGCTGGGCAAGGCTCACTGGGGCTGTTCCTCAGGGCTCTCCTTGCAGCCCTTCTCAAGCCAATGCAGAAGGTAAGAAAAGCCCAAACAAAGGTTTCAGCTGGATTCAGGTTCATTAGAGAGGGGGAATGAACCTGAATCCAGCTGAAACCTTTGTTTGGGCTTCAGAGTGCTTTGGAATCTGAGAATGGAGCTCCTAAAAATGGGTCAGGAGAAGGGAAAGGATTACACTGCAGATGTTTCTGCCCCACTGTCAGCACTTCTACCTCTTCACCCACCTCTGCCTTCCACTCTCATTGGGACTGATTCTTGGCTGGTATTTTAATGGTTTGAATTCCTATTTATCAGCACATGATAATAGTTGATACTTCTTATTGTACAGGTCCAGTTGTACGAGTTTCTGTCTACTCAGTCACAAAATTTCTGGTATCTAGACTATCCCAATGAGCAGGAAGAGTTAGGGTTTTTCCATCTTTGTAAATAACTTCTCAAGAAGTCATCACCAAAGGTTGCACAAACACACAGTTATCCTAGTCACACTCCAGGGCAAATTGACAGTACAGCTAGAATGAGAAAGTCAAGGGAGTTTTCTGCTGAGTGGTACTGATTAAATGAGTAGTACTGAGATAAACCTGGCAGAATCAGTGTGGGTTAAACTCTGGACCTTTAGCCTTAGAGAACTTTCCATCCTGTTCAACTGCTCCTTGCTCCACCAGCTCAGGCCCCAGCCTCCCAGTGCCAGCCTTACTCAAAGATTCTTGTTGCTGACATTTAGGGTCTCAGCAAGAGGAAGGGCCCAGATATACAAATCCCACTGGCAGGACAGGGCTGTTGGCACAATTGCAATATAATGAAATGCAGTGAAGAGTTGTATAACTCTTGTCTGATGGTCTGAGGGACTCCTCTCCCAGTCTGCCCCTCAGTACCCACTGAACTATCACCTCCATCATGACATTGGATCATGATATACATAACAAATGTCTGGTTTGGATCATTGGTTATGATTTACATAACAAATTTCAGGACAGAGGAACTCTATTGTATGCCTGTTCTAAAATATGCTGAACTCTTGCTTTGGTCGATTATTTGTCTTCTAAAAAAACTTTTTTCAAAGTCATCTTAATATCAGAAGAGAATTTTAAATTTTGTCCATATTTCCACTTTTTAATTGCAGTATTGGCTGTAATGAAACTTTAAAATTCAGGGACATCACTACCTGACATTTTTTGTCTCTTTTCCAAACAATATCTGAAACTGAAAATTAAAAAAGGAGATACACCTTTTCAGTTCTTTGTTTAGCTCCACTGGCTTGTTTTCAGCTTTTTACAGTGCTTTCCAGGCTCTCAGTTTTACCTCCCTATTTTTTGGTTCCCTGAGCTCATGTGGTGCCTTTGATGCTGCAAAAGGGCAAGGTAAAGCACCAGAGAGAGAAAAAAAAAAGTAAAGTACTGTGATAAAAAGACAGGCATCACCCCAGGGATTCATGTACTGAAACATCTTTAAAATTCTTCTTAAAAACAGGCTAGTTGGAAGCTGACAGTGTCCTTTTAAGGACAGTTTATGTTAAGAAATCCTGCTTAGTCTTATGAGCAAGTTTTGGCTGAGCACAAGTGCTAATGACTTTTGAAATGAAAAACATTTCTAAAGACAAAAATAGCTAGTACTGAAATCTCTCACAGTCATTACTTACAATTTCTGTATGATCCCTTGTCCAGATTTATAATGGTTGCTTGCCATGCCAGCAGAACTTACAACTTTGTGGATTTGTCTTTAATGTTGTAATTAAAACCAGGATGATTTTCATGGGCCCCAAATAATTTGTAATTCTTGTGAGAGCTCTGTCTTTTAAATGGCCTTACATAAGATGCAATCTTCACTGACCTAAGCATGCACACACAGTTTTCTTAATGCTCATTATTGATGTTTTCATCAAGGAATTGTATGCCTTTGGGGTTACTTCAACCTGATGTGTTTAAGAACAATTTTTCCAGCCTTTCTCAAGAATTTATAATGCATTTAAGTTATCTTTAAGTAAAATACTCATTTTTTTTCTGATGAGTGCCTCCAAATAGCTTGTCTCACTTAGTCCTTCTATGGGAGTTAAAGACATGCCCTTGAACAGTCCTTTCTTTCCTCCAGAGCAACATTTTCCATTTTACTGCCCACCATTTTCACACATGCTGGGGACCCTGCAGTGACTCCCCAACATTTCCAGAGCTGTGCAGTCTGAGGGCCAGAACCTTCTCATTCTCCCTAATTATGGGATCATTATGCAGTATAAGCCCCAAAATCTGATCTCCTACTAGTTCTCCATATTTTTTGGAGGGGTGGATGTTCCTTATCACACAAAGAAAAGGCCAGACTGGCATCACTCACACACTCAACAGGGCATAGTCAGGGATGAGGGGCATTTCTATGGGATGGGTGGAGAGCTGAGTCCCTAAATGTGAATTTCTTCTTACTGGAACACACAGCTGTTTTTGAAGCCTGAAATTTCATTAACAGGATTCCTCTATGGATACCTTGTCCTTTTAACTTGTCCTTAAAGCTCTTGTTGGGGAATATCTCCTGGAAGGTGTTTTGAGCCTGGAACCTGCTTGTGCCTGGTAGTATTAATAACCCGGGGCAGGGAATGTTTATGTAGCACCAAGCACCATGGCAGCACTCAGTAAATAATGAAATAAATCGAAGGCTTTGTTGCTGTTTAAATACTGTGTTTGCCTTCTGTGGATACAGACCTGGATCCTGCTCAACGACCTCATTTGGGTGAAACTGGATATTGCACCACTGTTATTCCAGCTCCTGTAATGTATGGCAACTGTACAGACAATGCACTGCCTAATGAAGAACTCAGAGTCCCACTTCTAAATGCTGCTTAAAAAAGCCACAACCCATGGAATCTGCACCAAAAATATCTATCAGGATTTGATACAAATACACAATTTATGGAGAAAATGCAAGAAAATCAACATTTGCAGCATACAAGGACAATTAGGGTCCAAATTCACTGCTCCAAGCCAGAATTCCAGACATGCAGTGAAAATGCCAGGGCTGGGAAGTTACTCTGGCTGCTAAGGAGGGGATGCCCAAGTTTTGCATTCTTTTCTGGAGGAAAAAAAAATTGATAGACTGTTGGTTTGTCCAGTGTCATTGGAGAGGTGGCACTGTCACCCTCCAATCCACTGTCACTTTTAAAAATCTGTAAATGTTAAAGTCAAAAATTAAACGTTCTTCTTTTTACCTTAGAAATTCCAGTGTCCGCGTCATTTTATTTTGTGTCCTGTAGCAACACCCAAGCATTTGAGAACCAACACAGAATTAGAAACATGAAGAAAACCCCCACTATTTAACTGCTTTAAAGCACTGAGCAGAGAAAAATTGGAAAGACCAGAGCCATTGCATCCTATGATCTTGGCCTTCCAGAGCACACAGGTGCAGAGGCCAAGGAGGATGGGTGAAATAGAGAGGATCCAACTTTGTGTTTCCCTCAGAACAGCCTGGAAGCTGCTCAGGAATCCCAGCACTCAGGACACGTCTCAGAGAAGTCAATCTGCGGTCGACTGTGCCTCGCTCTCGTATGTTTTTAATAGAACATTTAAAATAATTTCAAGATTGAGGCGTGCACAAGTTAAACTTTGAGTAGAAGCTGAAGAACAAATAGAGCCATGCTAAATTGGTCTCTGGTACAGCCTGACAATATATTCAAGATGCTACCTAATCCCAAGTGA
Organism: Zonotrichia leucophrys gambelii; assembly: GCF_028769735.1. Lineage (NCBI taxonomy): Eukaryota > Metazoa > Chordata > Aves > Passeriformes > Passerellidae > Zonotrichia > Zonotrichia leucophrys. Next base: position 8,239,816 of record NC_088169.1, read on the forward strand.
TCCCATAAAAAGTAATCTCCTGCCACCAAGTCAGGCTTAAATTTGTAGGTGAGGTTACTACAGTGTCAGCCTGATTGAATCTCTTTTCCATCAGGAATTGGCAAAGCCAAGAAATTCTTTATGGCTAAATTAATAATACTTTATGTGTGATATCTGTAATTCTCTATTTTGTATATAAAATGTAAGTAAATATAATCTCTATGAATGTGTAACCATGCATTTATTAAGGAATAATAACAATTATATTAATTGAAAGGTTAATACTATTTGTCCATAACTTTGTTAATGCAAAGTAAGCTGCACTAAAGTGTGGAATCCTCTGGATCTTGAGATGAGCCAAAAGATAAGAAAGGACAAAATTCAAGTCCAACAACCAGCGAACAAGGAGTTAAGGTACTAGAAACTGAAACCTCTACAAATCCAGAGTTAAAAGCCTCTGCCAATTCTGGAATGGAAATTAAAGCCTACTCCTACCACCAGGAAGTGACAGCAGCCAGGGGAAAATGGGAAGGGATGAAGGAACAGTGAGGTGAGAGACAAGGGCTAAAGCACCAGCAGGGTGAAAGGTGAATTCAGCATCTTCAGGTGAAGGCTGAATGCCCTGTGAGTCCTGACAGTCACAGAAGGGGTGAGGTCCAGCAGAGCACTGGTCACAGCCATGCAGGGCCAGGCTGAGCTGCCCCGTGCCAGCAGTGACCTGAGCAGCCTGTGCTCAGTGTGAAAAATGTGTGGTTTATGATTGGCTTTTTGCAAATATTAAAATGAATATTATATGTGTTGTGTTAGACAGTTATGCTATATTAATTCTCTTAAATAGTGTGCTAAATATAGTTTTAGGTTATAACAAAATGTTAAAATAGAAACTATGCTAGGTTATAAAAAAAGTTAAAATAGAAACTATACTAAATAGAAACTATTTCTTTTTTTCTAAACAGAGGACTTGCACTGAGATAGCAGCCACGGGACACCTAAATCTTTCAGAGAAAGAAAATTTATTGCTCCATTATCAGGAGAAATGAACTTCTTCCCACCTCACTTGGGCAGGACGACACCGTTGGGATTATGAGGAAGAAGCTGATGATGACCAGACATAATCCTGTATTTGAATGGAATTTATGCAACATATATGAGATGTATGAATATGCAAGAGGTTATTGTTTTTAAGGGTTAATCCTCTGTTAACGTGAGTCCTTTTTCAGGCTTATGCTGCCCATTAAAAGGTACCAGGACTGTCCATAACTCTTTGTTTCTATTGTCTCATATTGTCCTAATCCAAATCGTCTAAATTATTATTACTCTAATTATATTACTATTTTTATAACCATTTTATTACTAGTAAACTTTTAAAATTTCGAAAACAAGCGATTGGCGTTTTCCCCACTCGGGGCAGGAGCAGCACTGCTGTGCCTGGCCCTGGTGGGGCAGAGCAGAAATCGCAGGGCAGAGGGGAGAGGCAGATGCCGCTTTGCATGTCTGGGCTGGTGAGAATTCATCGGGCTCTGCTGTGTTTGAACGGGAGCCAGGTGCAGCGTACAAGTAACTCCTGTTTGCTGTGCCTGACCTAAATCCCGGTGCTGCTTTGTCAGGTTTGGAGCAACACGTGTTGTGTTTGCTCCTGTGCGCTGGGGCTGCTGCCGCCTGGGTGTTAGGCTGGGAACCCGATGATTCAGTCACCAACTATGAGGGCTGTCCGGGGACACGGAGCCTGGCTGTGTATTTTGTGATGGTCAAAGGTTTCAGTTCACATCAGGAGGATTCTTATCTGGAAAGTTTCAAAGGGCTAAATATAGACCATGCTCACATGCTAGATGGCAGTGAGGCTCTGCAAGCAACCCCACTTCCCTGCTAACAGTGCTCCTGGGGATATCATGCCTTGTTTGGTTGTTTGTTTGTTTATTAAATAGTCGTTTTTCAGAGCCCAGCCCTGCAACTCCACAGTTTCCCATTCCTTGGCAATGGGAAATAGCAAGAATGCACAGCCAGCACAAGTGCTGGAGCTGCCCCCAAATCCTTCACCCTCACTCCTGCTGGCCTGGAGGAAGACAGGAGTGTTACACAAGAGGTTTTGGGCTGGTGAGATAAACATCTGCTATTTGAGACTGTGCCTTAAACCACCACATTGCCATGAATGACATGTTTTCAATAGCAGGAAGCCAGGAATTACTCAGTAGGAAGACTGAGGAGTGCCAGCACTGCTGTGATTCCTGCCTGTGGCTGGGGCACAGGGAATCCCTCCTGGTGGATATCTGTGTGATCACCAGATCCCACTCACTGCAGATCCCATGGCCAGACTGAGCAGATGCACTCCACCACAGATGATCCAAGGTCCTTTCCTCAGTGGAAGAACAGCCTTGGTGCTGAAGGCAGAGAGGGTGAAGGTGTCATCAGTGAGAGATGAGAAGACTACAGCCAATTGAGGTTGTTACTGTGTAAATCCACTGGGGCCCCAATCACTGCATGGGAGATTTTTCCAGGCAGTGAAGACAATTTCAAAGATCCACATTTGAACTTTAACCAAACAAGCAATTGAATAAAAGAATAAGCAGTCATGAAAATCTATGCTTACAGATTTCAAGAGGATGTGACAAAAGTGAATTTTTGAGAACATAGAATAGTCTACACCTGTAAGCAGTTTTTGGCTTTAATTAGGACAGCATTGCTGCCCTGCTGGGAGGTTTCCAGGGCCCTGAGTGCATAACAGCCCTTAGGAGCCCCATCTGGGACCCCCATCCCAGCAGCAGAATTCTGGCTCTGGAGCATGGCAGGGAGGGCACTGCCCATCTGCTGTGCACAGCCCCCTGCTCCCACTGCTTCCTGACATGTATCTCAAAGAATAAAACCAGAACCATCCCAAAAGCAGAGACTCTATGAATGCTGTCATACTTGCAAAGCAAAATTAAAATTAGTATTGCTGCAGAATGACAGACATGGAATAATATGCCAAAAACTAATTCTTGAAAGAAAGGAAATGTGTGCCTCCAGTACCTGAATCAAGATCTCAGTGTACAACGGCACAGGCAGAGAGGCTGTACAAAATCTTTAGCTATTTAACCACTTGTGCATGTTCCTGTGGGAAGGGAAATGACAGATTAGTTTTCCTGTGGAGGATTCATTAGTATGCTGTGATTGGTGAGTCAGTATTTTTAGCTTAGTGAGCTCAAGATGTATTGTGGTTTAGGCCTCAGAAGTTACCAACTCTGGGTAACAAATTAAAAGGGAAAAAAAAAAAGAGTGTGTTAGGAACAGAAGAGTGATTTTCCAAGCTCTTTCATGAACCATCCTCCTCACTTGTTTAGAATTAAGTGCCTATTAACTCCATTTGGAGAAGGTGGTGATGAAACTGGGTCAAATGGAAGTGATTAGCTTGGATTATCCCTGTCATGGAAAAATTCACTGGAAGATCTGAGAGGGAGGAAATTGCCACACAGATCCCAGCAAGTTCTGCTGGAAGGTGGATGGATTTGCTTTTCTCCCTTCAAAAGAGCTTTGGCTCACACAGGACCCCTCTAGATACCTCAGACTTGCTTTGAATTTAATTGTTTTAATCTTGGAAATTTCCTCAGGTCTGGTAGAGAAAGCAGTTGTCCCAGCATTGCTCCCACTTGTGTCTGTCACCCCAGGCTCCCCTGTGCTGAATTTTGGAAGCATCTCTGGAGACACTGAAGGTGCCTTTCCTTGGGGGTCTTTAAGGGAAAAAACCCTTTCACTTCTAAGTGCTAAAAATTACTAAGGAAATGTTCAGATGGACAAGGAAGAAGAAGAAGAAAAAGAAGAAGAAGAAGAAGAAGAAGAAGAAGAAGAGGAAAGAAGAAGGAGAAGGATGAAGAGGAAAAGAAGAAGAAGAAGAAGAAGGAGGAGGAGGAGGAAGAGGAGGAGAAGAAGAAGAAGAAGAAGAGAAGGAGAAGGAGAAGGAGAAGGAGAAGGAGAAGGAGAAGGAGAAGGAGAAGGAGAAGGAGAAGGAGAAGGAGGAGAAGAAAGTACCACCATGACTGTTGAGAGGGCAAACTCTGCAAGGCCAGCAACAGGGCCCAAAATGGAGAAAATAAACCTTGTACTCGAGACTAAGTTGAGAACTGGAAAGACACCCTGGCAAGGCTCTCTCTCAGCACAGCCTCCTCCATTATGTGATCCTGCCACAGACAAATAAATACACTAAGAATTAAACAGCATTTTAGTGCAGGGACTGATGCACAGAGTTAAGTTTCCTGCTGCCAAGGGGTTGCTTCCTCCTGGTGACATCTCCCTGCATGCCTGGCTCTGCTGCTGTGGTTGAAGGAGGTTTTCAGCTGGCACCATTTCATCCCCTGTGCCACAGCCCTTCCTGTCCTGTGCTGTCCCAGGGCTGAGTGCTCTGTGTGTGCACACAAACGTGGCTGTGCCCCAGCATCTGCCCCTGCTCACAGCTGTGTTTACTTTATCGTGCGTATGGAAGAAAAGAGGATTATTTATGATCTAATCACGATGTGTTCCCCAAGCAAAACATTTTCTGCTCTGATTTATTGCTCACTTTAGGCCTGCCCCCAAGCATTGTTCTTATATTTGGAGCCAGTCACATTTTTTTCCCATTTGGAAATGGAAATCCTAAATGTAATGGCATATTTAATGGAAAAGAACCCTGACAGTTACTTGGAGGGAGGAGGAATTTTACTTCTCTATTTTCCCATTTCATGTTTGTTTTCTTTCTCACCTCCTTCCTTTTATTCTTTCTCTTATCTCTAAAAAAAGGAAGGAAAACCACTATTTGGAGGCAAGGTGGGAGCAATATTTTGTCCTCATTTTCAGCTGAGAGATTAGAAAAGTTCAAAAGTTTTACCCAGAAAAAGTCCACATGAAAAGTACCTGTCATTTTCTGATTAGCACTGTGATACTATTGATCAAAAGTATCCAGCCAACAAACCTGTGTAAATTAAACACGCTTGAGCACTCTATGGAGCCAGCATTTCTTGGCAACTACAAAAGAAATGCTTTTTCTGTTTTAATTCAGAGAGCTTTACAAAGCTTATGCAAGTGGCCTCAGAGCTTGGGTTTCTTTTTATCTCACAAATATCAAAAAAGAGAGGTTCCCCCTCCCACCCCCCCAGCCTTCTCTTGCTAAAGACTTCTCGGAGAACCAACAAAATCAAATTAGTTTTGTAGGCTGCACTTAGAAGATAGAGGAGAATGCAGGTCTTTAACAAATTGAGCTTTTCTCCCATGTGTTTTCTCAGGAGTTTTGATTCAATCAATCTCAGAAGAGTTTTTACACAGTCTGAATAAAAATTCTTTTTAAATCAATTTTTAAACCTTTCTCCCTTCCTCCATTTTTAATTCCCCTCAGTAGCTCAGAATTCCTTTCTGTTCTGAGGCATGAAATCCCTTTAGCTCTATTGCCTACCCAGCAAAGGAGAAGAACAAAGCAAGAGAATACGAAAAAGAAAACACCCCCAAGAAAATAATTAAATTTTCTTTTTTTACCAAAAACCTTATCCATCATTATGCCATAAGAAAACAACAACAACAAATTATTACCAAAACATACACTTTTTTCCCCTGTCTTGTGGGAACACAGACTTCTATCAAGCAAGAGAGAATCCTGTGCTATTGTGTTTGGTTACTAAGATGGATGCACAGACTGCCCTGGCTGTAGCCTCCAGGAATGTTGTCACCAAACAAATGTTGCCATTAAAGTCTTGGTAAGAGGTCCTTTAGGAAAGGCCAGGAGAAAAACCTTTTTTGTTTTTTTCTGGGGGGGGTGTTGCGTAGGAAAACCAGCTAATAGCTAAATCTGGAAGTACAGCTGGGTGCTCTTAAATTAGAAATCTTTAGGAGGTCTCCCACACATCCCTGCAAGTTTGCTGAAGAGTTGTGCATTGCTGCAGATATGTTTCACCTCCTCCAGATTTTCTGTTTCTTGCTAAGCTTCTCCAAGGCTTTCAGCCTCTCTCAGTTAACTCCCCAGTGTCTCTCTGGCCGGGGTCTCACTCCTCTTCCATCTCTCCTTCCAATTCTCTCAGTTCCTTGGGATGGTTTCAATCCTGTATCTCAGCTGCTCAAGAGGACAGAAAATTGGCTCAGTGGATTTCTCCCCTTCTCCATCAGCTGCCCCTGTTGTTTATCTCATTAAGGAGAAAAATAAGCTGATCCAGATGTATGAGTAAAAAACCACTTATTTTCTTACCCATTTTCTTGCATCACTCTTCCCTGCAGGCAGTTTGATTGTTATTTTACAATACAGGCAGAAGGTAATTTTCCTACATACAGTGTTGCTTGGCCTTGAATCTGGGGGATTGTCAATTTTCCCCTGCTTGCAGCTGAGAATAATTTTTCAGAAAAGATGGTCCTGCTGCAGCCTGAGACAAGCAGCACAGGGTTTGAGCTCTGCCTTGCAAGGACTCATGCACAAAAAGCAGTATTCTGCAATCCTGGATCTTAACCCCACACAATTTAGATACTTGTAAGAAATGGGATTATCTCACCAGAGAGGTGGGCAGTTTTTCCAGAATCAGTGATTAGATATGAATATATTGTTAGAGATATAGGAGAGAAGTAGTCATTCCTCTCCTACTAATGATACACAAAGCAAATTTCTTTAAAAAATGTGAATATTTACCACAGTTACTGTGTAGGCTTTGAGGCTCCCACGTTTAGTGGGAGGAAAAGAACAACAAGAAAAGAATAATAATCAATTACGGTTCCTCAATGCCTTCCTCGCTAAGGCTAAAGTGAATCTTGGTTTGGAACTAAAATAGAGCAGAATTCTCGTGCTCATTGTTTCAGGAAAGATCGCAGAAATCAGGTGCTTTGGGCTCAGGGCCTCTAGAGGTCACCAGAACCTAATTAATGAGCAGAGCTGAACCCGTGTGTGAAGTGCAAATTGCTTCGTTTTGATTGGGAATTTCCAGCTCTGGGTCTCCCCTGCCCCAGGAACCCGGGCTGTCATTGCCTGGAATCACAGAATCCGGCCCAGAAATTCCCTGCTGGAGCTGGGCTGGGCAGCTCCCTTTGGGGACAAGGGGGGACAGTCCCCTCAATGGCTTCTTCCCTCTGCGCACTGTTAGGATTTTATCCCGTGTATTTGTGATAAATCCTGCCCTGGCACAGCCCGAGTCTCTTGTGCCCCCAGGCTAACTAAGGCTTTGCCACACCTCGGCAAGCCCAGGGAATTCCAGAGGTGTTGCCAAAGTGTACATGGGGCTGCCAGGTGTATGAAAACTTTGGGCACTTGGCAAGGATTCTTCTACCTAAATCCTTCCCTTGCAAATTACAATCTGCACAGGAAACCCTGTGAAGAGCATGGTTCCCTTCCAGGTCACTCTGTGCTCTATTTACAGGAGAGCTGCAATTATGATGGATGGTTGTCATGGGACCTCCTCTGCCTCATGCAAGAGCAGAAGGGAAAGCTCAAGTAATTTCCCTGGAACTCCCGGCAGGGTTTGGGAATGAGACAGGCTAGGGAACTTGGTACAGTTGAGGGAGACTGTTTATTTCAAGACAGCAAACAGAAGCTGATCCTTTCAGGAGAAATTCCTCTGGGGAGAGCAAAGGTGTTTATTTTGGGAGCAGTCAGTGGAACAGAGGCCTATGATGTGTCTGGAGGGGGATTTTTCTCTCTGGAAATCCAGGAGTGCTGAGTGGCCTGTACCCTGCCAGGATGCTGAGGGTGCTCTGGGGGGACTGCTGCAAGGGGGTCCCCACAAAGGGCTCCTTGCCTTTTAGGTACAAAGCACTGCAGGCCCAGGATGCTTCCTTGGAGTCCAAGGAGTTTTTCTGGATGCAGAGCAGGAGATGAGGCTTTGCCCCTTTTGCTGCTGTCTGTGGCCCCTCCCTGGCCATGTGGCAGCAGGTGACTCCCCTGAGCCTGCTCTGGAGCAGCAGCAATAGGATCTCCTCGAGGGTGTTTGCAGGGATTAGCAGGTGTGTTATTTTTGCAGACTGAGCTGTGACGCTGCAGGCTGGCAGCAGGCCACGTGTCAGTTCCTAATCCCAGGCAAAGCCCCCGAGAGGTCACTAAAACCATAAACAGAGGTAAGTGCCCACCTAAAGGAGGTCAGGATTATATTCCTAGTAGCATACCATTCCCAGAGAGGAAACACTTCAGCCATTATTTATTTCCTCCCCTTTCAAAAGATGCACAGAGTTAAGGGCTTCCCTCCTCAGCTCCCTTTCAAGGCAGGGTCCTAGAGAAACCTCACTGTTTCTTTCCCTTTTTCAAACAGCAATCTCATCAATTTCTTGGTGGCTGCCATCTGTTGCAAGCAGAACACTACCCCTTTTGCTGTTTACAGTGCAATTAACCTTCAGCAAATTAGCTTGTGACTGTCATGAAAGGATTAATTAAGGCAACACACCCTTGACTTGTTCCCACCGTGCATTTATGCGGGTGCACCCACGGCTCTGCCAAAGCCCTTCCAGAATCAGGGGAGTTGTTTTTATCCTTTCTCTATTATCCCAACAAATTTGCCAGCCAGGGGAGATGCTTGAGGGATGGGCTCCAGCCATGGAAGTGGCTGTGGAGACAGAAGGCCTGGCCTTGCCCAGCAGTGCCGGCGCTTTCCCGCTGCCGAGTGTCACTGCCCTGGAATCAGGATGTGGGGCCATGACTCAGCCAGCTCAGCTCACAGTTGCAGCTGAAGCAGCCAAAGGATGAAGCTGCTTCCAAAATATCAGGCTGTGACGTGCTGCAGCCGTGCTTTGGAAGCACAGCCTATTTTGCCTAGCACCATCAGATTCCATCTGGATTCCTGTGCCTGGGAGGCACGGGAGGCCAGGGCTTCCTGAGAGCCCAAGCCCCTGATCTGTGCAGATGTGCAGGATGTGTCTGGGTCAGCAGACAGCCCTGTGCTTGCTCCAGGCTTGGAGAATCCTCAGGGAGATAAGCAAACTCTCCCAGCTCCAGCACAGCCTGAGTGCTGGTGGAAAATGGCCTTTGGCCAGAGAATTCCAGGATGGTGGCCCTGCCTGTGCTCCTCTTCCCACCAGCTGGAACTCCTGGCAGAGAGGCAGGGAGACTGGTAAAGGCTGTCATGTTTTAAAGCAAAGCAGCTTCTTGTTGTTTAATCCCAGATGGCAACTAAGTACCAGCAGCTGCTCGCTCACTCCCACCTCGCCTTCTGTAATGGGGAGGGGAATTGACAAAAGGCAAAACTCATGGGTTGAGATAAGAACAGTTTAACACTTGAAATAAAGTAAATAATAATAATAATAATAGGAAAAAGAGAGATGAATAAAGCCCACAAGAGACAAGTGATGCACAGTGCAGCTGCTCAGCCCCCTGACCACTGCCCAGCCTGTTCCTGAGCACTGGTCAGCCCCAGTTCATGTGGACACCACACTCTGTGGTGAGGAATATCCCTTTGGCCAGCCTGGGTCAGCTTCCCTGGCCGTGCTCCCTCACAGCTCCTCAGTGGCAGAGCACAAGGCACTGCAAAATCCTGGATTCAGAGTAAGCACTGCTTAACACACTGATGGTTTAGGTGCTGCTGTGAACGTTGTTCTCATGCTGAATCCAAAACACAGCCCTGTACCAGCTACTGGGAGGAAAATTAACTCTATTCCAGCCAAAAGCAGGATACAGCTGCCAGAGAGGATGTGCTGAAGGCAAAAATCTCAGGGCTGAAAGCTGCAGGGGAGCAGCTGCTGCACAGCAGTGCGGGTGGTGGCAGTGCCAGGAACACCTGCATTGCTTTGTTCTGCTGCCAGCAGCCCCTGCCTCACACTGTCCTGCCCAGCATGGGCTTGTCCTGCTGGAGCTCTGGCACTGCCACCTCCTCCTCATGCTGAGAAATGTCCCACAGATTGGATCTGGGAGGTGGCATCAGCCCAGGGCCTGGGGGCCTCTTTTCATACCACAGCATCACCTCCACTCCTCAAAGTTAAAGAGAATTGTGATCTCTGGTAGTGACCCACACTCACATTTCTTTGTCACTGAGATTCTCAGGGCACAACACAGCCATGCTGTTCTGACAAACCTGGGCAGTATTTTCTAATTACCATCCAATGTAAACCACTTGCTTGCATTTCTTTGGCTCCATTAATTCTGAAAGCACAGCTAAAGTAAATAAATAATTAACTTTGTCTGTGCTTTGGATGGGCCAGGTAATACAATGTTGTTATTCCTTGATGATGAAAGTGTTAATTAATGTTGTCTCTTATAAAAGAAGAAATCAGGTATAAAATTACATCATCATTAATGCAGTTCTGCCATCTCTTTGCATTTCTTCTCTGATTTCTGAATGCCATCTAGGCTAGAAAACTTGGAGGCTTTCAGGGTTTTGCATTCATGTGTGCATCCTAAGGAATCTGGAGTGCATAGAGACCTAGATGCATACTGTTCCCAGCCTCCTCCTGGTTTTCTCTGATGGAAAAGTACTCAAGAGTCATCTTGGATGATTCCAGCCCTGGGGCCCTGGGCAGCAGCATGCTCTGATCCTGAGGTGTGCATAAACACAGCCTGTGGTGACACAAATAGGTGACAACCACTCAGCACTACTGGGAGGAAAGGCTGGAACAGCCTCTGATGTGATGAGGATGAGCTCAGAACTCTTCACACTCTTCTGGAACAGACATTTCTGTCCATATTCAGGGCACCCAAAAGCTGGCAGGGAGGAGTGAGGGATGATCCCAGCTCCAGCCTTACCCTCTGTGCTGCAGCAGTACCTGGGCAGGGAGGCAGCTGCCCAAGCCCACAGTGGAATCAAGAGGCTGCAGCTTCACAGATGATTACAGCACTGCACCACAAATTAAATAACAATAAAATTAAAACAAAGCACAGTTGATAGAGGATAATGAAACTGATGAGTGTACTAAATCATTACACAACTACCTCTTACATGATTACAAAGTCCTTACTAAGGACATGAAAGAGGAGTGACCAATGCATTTTGCTGGGTTTATGGACCTTATTTGGAAATTCAGGTTCCTATCCAGTTCCTTAGAGATCTGTGTCTTGTCTTATTTAGTAGCAAAAGCTAACCAGACTCCTGCTGCCACAGGAACTAGAAATCAAAGTCTCAAGATGTTCCCACTGAGCCTGAACACAAACTCAGTGTACACCCAAGTGAGTGGCACTTTGCCGTGGTGCACTGAGCTGTCACATGGGGCCAGCTGTCACACTGTGAGGGACAGTGACCTCCAGCAGATGGGCAGGGTGCACTCCTGGCCATGCTAACCCTTTTACCTGGGATGAATCCGACAAGGATCCCAGCTCTGAGCCCTTGGCATCACAGGATTGTGCATCCTACTGAGGGTGAGTTCCACCAGCCCCAGCAAGACTGTGGTGGGAAAGCTCACCAGACATGGTGGATGTGTAGGTTCTTCTGCTGCAGGAGAGGAGCAATGGCATGTGTGGGGCTGATGAGCTGTTCCTAATTTCCATTGAGTCAGATAAGGTAAAATAATCCTACCTCAGTGAATTGGGTCATTGGCAGTGACCTGTTCTGGAAAAGTGGCCTCTGATGCAGAAAATCTGGTGTTAAGGCACTTTTCATTTCCCTTTCCAGGTGAAGCACAAGTTGATTAGGAACACTAAGATGATTACCTCTGCTTTGCTCTATCTCTCAATTATGCCCTAATTAATATTGATTAAAATCTGGCAAAGGCAGCTTAAAGCACCTGCTGGGGTTTTATCCTCAGTTACTTCCTCACCCAAAACCTACAGCTCTCAAACTGCTCAATGCAGTGTGACTATTACAGATCCAGCTGTACCTGTGGTGGCTGGAGCCTCCTCCCACAAACTGCACCTTTGGTCCAGCTCTTCAGGGAAGGATTTGGCATGGCAGCTCTTAGCTGGGGGTCCCTGGTTGTTAATGTGAGATCCCAGGAGAGCAGGCTTGGGGTCTCCTAGTTTTAGGTTTAAACTAAATGTCTCTCCCCCTGTGGGTGCTGGTGAGGCCACACCTCAAGTGCTGTGTCCAGTTCTGGGCCCCTCAGTTAAGAGGGGCCTTGAGGGGCAGGAGAGAGCCCAGAGAAGGGAACAGAGCAGGGGAAGGGCCTGGAGCACAAGTCCTGTGAGGAGAGGCTGAGGGAGCTGGGAATGTTTAGGCTGGAGAAAAGGAGGCTCAGGGGTGACCCTTATTGCTCTCTGCAGCTCCCTGACAGGAGGGTGTAGCCAGGTGGGGACTGGTCTCTTCTCCCAGGTAACCAGGGATGGAGGGAGGTTTAGGTTGGACAACAGGAAGGATTTCTTCACAGGAGGTGTGATTAGACACTGGAATGGGCTGCCCAGGGAGGTGGAGCAGTCACTGCCCCTGGAGATGTGTAAGGAGAGGCTGGATGTGGCACTCAGTGCCCTGGTCTGGGTGACACAGTGCTGATCCTGGATGTGGCACTCAGTGCCCTGGGCTGGGTGACACGGTGGTGTTCAGTTACAGGTTGGACTCGATGATCTGCAAGGTCTTTTCCAGCATAAGCCAATCTGTGATTGTGTGAGGAAAGCCCCAGAGGAGTGCAGTCGTGAACTCTGGGCCCCCTTCACTCCCCTTCCTCCCTGGCCCCTCACAGTGTGTCAAGGAGCATTTTAAGACACAGAGAAACAGGTCCTGGACCACTGGGATGGGAACTGCACCGGGATAGGAACTGCACCAGTGTGAAAAATATATATTTTATGGCTTTGCGCAAATATTAAAATGAATATTGTATGTGTTATGTTAGAAAGTAATGCTGTATTAATTCTCTTAAGTAGTGTGTTAAATATGGTTTTAGGTTATAGCATAATGTTAAAATAGAAACTATGCTATGTAAGATACTTTTTTAAAGAGAGGACTCGCAGCGAGACAGCAGCCACAGGACACCTAAATCTTTCAGAGAAAGAGAATTTATTGTTCTCTTATTGAGTTCTTCTCACCTCAGTCAGCTCTGAAGACACCGTCAGAATAAAGAGGAAGAAGCTGACACTGACCAGACAGAATCCTCTGTTTGAATGGAATTTATGCATCCGGTATGAGATGTGTGAATATGCAACAGGCTATTGCTTTTAAGGGTTAATCCTCTGTTAACGTGTGTCTTTCTTCGGGCTTATTTTGCCCAGAAGGAGGTACAGGACTGTCCGTAACTCTGTGATTCTATTGTCTCATATTGTCCTAATCCAAATTGTCCAAATTATTATTACACTAATTGTATTACTATTTTTATAACCATTTTATAACTATTAAACTTTTAAAATTTTAAAACCAAGTGATTGGCGTTTTCCACACCCGGGATGGGCACTGCTGGGAACTGCCCGGAACGGGAACTGCCCGGGATGGGAACTGCTGGGAACTGCCCCAGGACGGGAACTGCCCCAGGACGGGAGCTGCCAGGAACGGGAACTGCCCCGGGATGGGAACTGCTCCGGCTCCAGCCTGGATCGGGACCCGCGGGTCTGGAGCGAGGGGGAACAGCCCCGGTCCCCGCGGGGCCTGCTGTAGAACCAGGCTGCTCGGAGACAGCAATCCCTGATAGGGAATATTTTAAATTATCTATTTCCTACTTACATTCATATAATGTACAGGTTTTGTTTATATTATCCACTGAAACGCACGCTGCAGTGTCTCAGACTGGGCTTTGTTTGCCGTTGCTTTTAACGCTGTAAAATCCCGCTGTGGGAACCGGGACAACTCCGCGAGCGTCGCTTTTGTTTTCCTTTGTGCAGTAAATATACTGACTTGCATTGCACGGCCGCACCCGAACTCCCGCCCCTCGCAGCGCCTGACCCTTCCTATCAGGATCCCGGGGCGCTCCCGTTTGTCGGTGCCCGCTCCCAGGAGCTGCCCGCGGTCCGTGCCCGGTGCCCGCCCCATCCCGGGGCTCTCCCGGTGTCCCGGAGGATCTGAGGGAACGCCGAGGCTCCGCCCCTTCCCGCGTGACGTCACGGCGCCGGAAGGGTCTCGGCGCGCTCGTGACGTCAGCCCTTCCTTCTTTCCCCGGGAGGCCGGAGTGAGGTAGGAGTGGGGCGGCCGCGGTCCCGATCCGGATCCGCCGCCATCCGCGCCCGGGCGGCGGCGGGAAGGGGCAGGGCGGGGATGGGGCACGGCCGGGGCGCCGCTGAGCGGGCCGCGGGTGTCGCTGAGCTGTCCCCGTGTCCCCGCAGGGCACCATGGGCCGCGTCATCCGCGGGCAGAGGAAAGGCGCGGGCTCCGTGTTCCGTGCCCACGTGAAGCACAGGAAGGGCCCGGCCAAGCTCCGCGCCGTGGACTTCGCCGAGCGGCACGGGTACATCAAGGGCATCGTCAAGGTACGGGCGGGCCCCGGGCCGCTGCTCGGGGGCTTCGGGCACCGGGGGCCGAGCCCCGCTCCCCCTGCTCTGCCAGCACTGCCCGCGGCCCTCTGGCCGGGCCTTATCCCGTCTGGTCCCGATCCAGCGTTCTTTGCTTTAAATAGATCATATTCCCTGAAAAGTTAAACTCTTCCAGGTTTATGAGAAGATCTCAGCAGAGGGGGCACCCTTAGCCAGCTTTAGTGTTTCTGCTGGAGCTTTGCTAAGAGTAGCAGCACCAACGTGGTTTTATGTTGCCTAAGAATTCCCTGTGCCTCAGGAGTCTCCCATGTAGGTAGTTGTGTATTTAAAAAAAAAAGAATCAAATACTTGTAAATACCAAGTGATATCCATCATTTTGGTCTTGAGCAGTAGGAGCAAGGCAGTAGCTGTACTTGGGTATGCTAGTGGTTCAAATTTGGGGTGTGCTAGTGGTTCAGGGGTGATGCAGGGATTTTTCTTAGGTGTCAGGGACTGTGGAGTGCCAGCAGGGCTACTGGCTGCATGGATGCTCTGAGCAGCCCTCCAGTGTTTTACAGCACGGTCATATTCACTTGGAGAGAGAATTTTCTTCACTCTCACCCAGCTGAGGTGATGGTAGAAGGTGGGTAACAGGGTTTGACTTGAGCTTGGTCCTACACAGGAGATTTGGCCAGCAGGGCTGAAAAAACGTCAGCAATGGACACCAACAGTTTGTGAGCTGTCCTAAAAAACAAACACGTTAAAGATGGGTCACTCACTTGTCTGTAGCCTGTAAATGGATGGTTGGGTAATTTAATCCCAGTGTGCATCAGGAGCAGAATGCATGTGTTTTTCCAAGTGTGAAAGAAACAATAAGTTGTGCTTCCTTACTTAGGACATTCAAAAACTTTGTTTTAGCTGATTTTTAGAAATGCTTCAATCCCAAGGAAACATAGGGAGAAGTCTCTGCATGTGCCCAGTTCTGTCCTGCCCAAAGGTGGTGGGGCAAAGTGAAAGTGGATTTCTTACATGGAGAGACTGGATTCCTGCAGAATGTCAGGAACAAAGCTGACAGGATTAGCTCCAAGCAGCACACTTGTACAGGCATTATCATGTGCTCAGTGAATGGTTTGGGCTGGAAGGGACCTTAAAGCTCATCCAGTTCCAGCCCCCTGCCATGGACAGGGACACCTCCCACTGTCCCGGCTTGCTCCAAGCCCCGTCCAGCCTGGCTGTGAGCACTTCCAGGGCTCCGGGGGCACCCAGAGCTCCTCAGGGCAGCCTGTGCCAGGGTCTCCCACCCTCACAGGGAGGCAGGGGCCGTGTCCCGCCCTAGAGCAGCTCTGCATTCCCACAGGACATCATCCACGACCCGGGGCGGGGCGCGCCGCTGGCCAAGATCGCCTTCCGCGACCCGTACCGCTTCAAGAAGCGCACGGAGCTCTTCATCGCCGCCGAGGGCATCCACACCGGCCAGTTCGTCTACTGCGGCAAGAAAGGTGGGGTGGGCTGGGGCTGGGGCTGGGCTGGGGTTTGGGCTGAGCCGGGCAGGCTGTCCCAGCTCCTGGAGTTCGGGATGCCGGAGTGCAGGACCCTGCTGCCACAGCCCTCCCGTGTTCAGCAGGGCTGTAACCCCAGCCCAGGGCCCCCAGTGAAGCCGTGTCTGCTCTCCTGCTCTCTGCAGCCCAGCTGAACATCGGGAATGTCCTGCCCGTGGGCACCATGCCCGAGGGCACCATCGTGTGCTGCCTGGAGGAGAAGCCGGGGGACCGCGGGAAGCTGGCGCGCGCCTCCGGCAACTACGCCACCGTCATCTCCCACAACCCCGAGACCAAGAAAACCAGAGTGAAGCTGCCCTCAGGCTCCAAGAAAGTCATTTCTTCTGCAAACAGAGCTGTTGTGGGTAAGGAGCCATCACTGTGAACTTGTCACTGGGCGCTTGTCACTGAATCTTCCCAACAAGGCCCCACTTTTAATAACCACCTTGAAAATATGTCATGTGCAGGCTGGACAGTGTGCTCAGGTGCCTGGCTAGTATTTTACACTTGCATTACTTTTGCATGTTGCTAACCTGAATTTGGAGGTTTGACCTAGTGAGAGGACAGAAAAGTAGATGCTCATTGTCCTCAGGAATTGTCCAGCCTGTAAAATTTGCAGTTCTTCGGGAAGGACTTAACATGGGAAATGGCATTTTGATTTCCTGCTTCTGGTGCACTGAAGGAGCCTGTTGGTGGTGTCTGGTGGGTGGAGTGTTCGGGGAGGTCTGACAGGGAATGACAAAGCCACTGCCAGGAAGCAGAGGCTGCACCAGGTTTGTTGTGCACCTGGCTGGCAGCTGAGATGGCTGCTGGTAACACTTGCCTGCCTCTGCATGGAAGACACCAAAATGAGTAATCTGGTGTGTTAGTCCAGTAAAACTGACTCAGTAAATCAAGGGGGTATTTAACCTCAAAATTCTTCACAGTCTCCTGAGCTCTTTCAGTTCATACTTCACTTGAAAATGTTGCTCAGGAAATCATTGCAGTAAAAGTGGCAGTGCTGTAGAAAGAGAGCTCAGTCCGTGTGTGCTGGATCAGAAAGAAGGCTGTAGCTCAGCTGGTGTCAGTGTTGGTGCTGGTGTGACCGTTGCTGTCCCTCCCTGCAGGAATCGTGGCTGGGGGAGGCCGCATTGACAAGCCCATCCTGAAGGCCGGCCGTGCCTACCACAAGTACAAGGCCAAGAGGAACTGCTGGCCACGAGTCCGTGGTGTGGCCATGAACGTGAGTCTGGCTGCAGCCATCCCTGTCCCCTCCAACAGTTCAGGGAAGCTTTGTGGGATATTGGGAGGAGCCTGGCATGCATCTGGGAGGGAAACTTCCCACATAAATGTGCAGCCACGGGGTGAGTTAGCAGCACTCGATGGTGACTGCACCACCTGAAAAGTGAAGTAGTTACTTCTTTGTCCCCTTGAGCCTGTTGATTTCTGTTGAGCACCAGTTTCTGTGGTTACATTGCTGTCTTGCTTCCCCCCCGGGCAGCCTGTGGAGCATCCCTTCGGAGGAGGCAACCACCAGCACATCGGGAAGCCCTCGACCATCCGCAGGGACGCCCCGGCGGGACGCAAGGTGGGGCTGATCGCCGCGCGCCGCACCGGCCGCCTGCGCGGCACCAAGACCGTGCAGGAGAAGGAGAACTGAGCTCCCAGCCTGGGGGCCACTCAATAAACCTGTACAACACAGCCCGTGTGCAGTCCCTGGTGTCTGCTGCTGCTGCAGAGGGGGTAAAGCTGGGATCGTGTTCAGCACGGGAAGCTGTGAGTGGAGATTCGGGGTTTTTGCCCTTGCCTTGCAGAGCAGGGATTCTCCCAGGCAGCACTTGCAGTCTGTAAGCTGCTCCTGCAGGCTGGAGTAACGCTGCTGTGGATGCTCTTGTGCCCTGGTGTGTTCATGTTGGCCTGGTTCTGTGGAAGCTGGGGCCTGACAGAGCAGTCAAGTAATCCTGTGGTTAAACTTGGGAATCTGGCAGAAAGGATGCTCAATTTCCTAAGTTCAGAATCTCTAACATAATGTGTTGTTATAGGACACAAACACAAGCACACACCGCTGTTCTTAAGGTAAAGAAAAAAGGGAAGTTTATTTTCTGACTCCATCATTTATAGTTTTCTAAAAGTGACAGTGGCTTGGAGGGTGACAGTGCTACTTCTCTAATGACACTAGACAAACCAACAAGTCTGTCAACTTTCTCTTCTATAAAGGAATACAAAACTGAGTTATTTACAGAAAGTGTGTGAGAAAGTTCACTACAGAAATGTCAATATCAGAAGGCTTAGGAAATCTTTAAAAAACAAAGCGACAATAATAGTTTTCCATTTTCATCTTTTGGGGCAGGGGAACCTTGAGTTGTAAACTTGGGAAGTATTTCAGCTGCTCCCACTGCAAGGTTTGAGCTTCCTTTTGGAACTGTGAGGCTCAAGTCAAATGAAAGGTGCCAAAAATTCAAGATGTCACACAGACTGCCCCCTCATCAGTTTTTGGGAAGGGCAGACAGCTTCAAACATGTCTTTGCATGTTGGTCATGATGGGATGTTCCAAGGTGCTGCAGTAACATGGGCAGCAGCACCTTGGAAGCTGTGTTCTCCTAAGAACAGCTGTCCTGTGAAAAGCCAGCTTCTGTAATGCAGTGAGAAAAGTAATGGGGTTTAGTGCAAGATTGCTTTTACAGCTTTGCTGGGCTGGCCTTAGGAGGGAGAAATCGCTGAATGCAGCTGGGGCTCAGCTTCGTGTCTGAGCACACCCAGAGCCAGGGCTCCTGTTGATCTCAGCAGCTCTGGCTGTGCTGGAGGGGTCTGAGCCAAGGACCAGACTTCCCTATATGGGAATGACTTGCTTTGATGGGAACCCAGTAGAATGCAAAGTGAGAAAAGTAATTTCTACACCCACGCACAAATCCAGTGCTGGAGCTGCCCATGTGTGTCTGAGGAGGGAAAGGTGATTTAAAAAGCCCAAACCACACCTGGAGAAAGGCATCAGAACCCATCAGGAAGAAAAAGCAAAGCAAAGGCGAGTTTTGTTTGTTTCTATTGCTCCAGTTCCATCAAGGCCTGAAGCTCACATCTGTTCTTGCCATGAGCTCAGAAGCTCTTGGGTTCCTGTGCTCTCCTGACAGGGCCCACAGTGTAACACTCCTCCCAAACACCATCAGAAGAGCAGCTGAAGTATTTAATGTTCCACAACAATTTGCATTAAATGCACCTAAAGGATTCACAGAAAATCAAGGTTCCCAACCACTTTTGGGCCTCTTGATGCTGTATATTTTTTTGGGAAGAGGGAGATGGATACTGACCCTTGGCTGCCTCTGCTGGCACTGCCCACCAGTGTTCACAGCCACAGGATCAGTGCACCAAGCCCATGAGTAGGGAGTAATTAATACAAATTATTAAAAACAAATAAGTACCATATTGCAGGGTTTAATGCAGCTCCAAACACATTTAATGTAAACACATAGGATGCAATGCCAGAAGTCTCTAAATTCACACAGCAATATGAGGACTGCAAAGATTGTTCTCCCTTCACCAAACTCCAGATGCAGCCACTATTCCAGTGCTAAAAGTCTGTGAAAATAAACATGAGGGAAGAGGGAGTAAGATAAAGCAAATAAACAATGGAAGGCTCTAAAGAAACCAACCTTAAATGAAATATTTAAGTAATATATTTTCTAAACCAAAAGCCTAATTTAAGCTGTAGAATAGAAGTGAACTCCAGCAGTTTACACGACAGGGGAAGTTCAGACAATTAACAATGCAATAAGAATTTAAAAAATACCCATTTAATGTACACAGGTGAGTTCCTAACAAGCTTAACCTCGGGCTGGGAGGATCTGTGAAAGCCCTGAGCAGAAAATGAGAATGGGGCTGAAGTTGGGCCAGTCCCTGTGCTCTGTGGGCTGAGCACCAGGCTCAGGCTCAGCTGAGCAGGTCAGAGCCCTGGGAGCTGCTGAGCACAGGAAAGCACAAACCTGGCCCTGAGGTGGGAGGGGCTCAACCGAGGCAGCTCCAACACAAAAACACTTGGAAATGTAAATGAAAGTAAAAAGTAGAAAGCACACGGCTCCTTCTGTGGTCCTGCCCTTCTACCCCCACTGCCATTGTATGGAATCATGGGCTGGTTTGGGGCTGAAAGGACCTGGAAGATCATCTAGTTCCAACCCCCCTGCTGTGGGAGTAATTATGTAATGTGTTGTAATTATGCTTTAATTGTGTATCATAATCAGCAACCTCCTGCTCAAAGCAACTGTTTTAGCAGCATGACAGAATACCCAGTCGATTTGCTTGAGTGGGTTATATCCAGGGTACTTCACTTCATGGAGGAGCATCTCAATTCTCAGCCCCAATACTGCACAGAAGACATGAGCTACTATAGATACAGTCAAACTTAAAAACCAAAGCCATGCTCATTAGTAAAACAACAATAATAATGATTATTATTATATTATTAAACCTCCTCACATAAAGATTAGCACAGTTACAGAAATCTTGAAATGAAGCAAACTGTTTTAAAGAAAGATGTTAAGTGTTCCTGCAGAATTCTCAGAGGTTATTTCCAGTATATGGCTTTGTCTGCTGAAAGAAAAAAATTTAAAAACTAAAAAGATATGTACCAGTGAAGCACTAAAGCCTTCCTTTAGAAGGGCTTCAGATTCCCATCTACTGAAAGAGCAAACAGCATTTTCTTTACACTTTTTTAAGGGTGTGTTGAGAAGCACCAAGTGCTACCTAAACATGGACAGGTATCACAAATTCCTTCCCGGTAAGAGAACCCTCACTGACATCACTGTGCGCTGCCAACACCCCCAGGGAAGCAGTAGGGAGGGTCAGGGAAGCAGGAGGGAGGGTCAGGGAAGCAGGAGGGAGGGTCACTTCACCCCGAGGTTGTAGGAATCCACAAAATCAGAGAGTTTTGGGAAAGCTGCAAAAGGCAGGCCCCAGAGACAGCAGAACTGTGATTGGAGCTAAGCAGTAGGCATGAGGTAGGTCAGTAGAAAAATTATTTAAAAAGAAAAGCAAAGACAAATAGAACAAAGGTCTGTGTATTAATGCTTGTCTAGAATTATACCCTAAGCTACAGAAAAGTTTATCTAGCAAGATATTAGGAAGTTTGAAGCTTAATAATGGGGTTCTGTGTGTTGTGTTTTAAGGGTTACAAGCAGGTATTGTGTTAAAAATAAGCAGCATTGTTTTAACCAAAGGTACGTGTGCTTATGGTGGTTGGATAGAGCTACTGTCAATGTGCTTTTGCTTTGTGTGATTGGTCAAACAACTTATAAAGTGAGTTGTAACATTAAGTTCTTAGTCTGCTGCCTGGGATGTGAGCTGGTGGCATCTCCCCATTGTCATAACCATGTAATGAGAGTGATGCTGGAAAATAAAACAGCTCAAGGCACGTTCCACAGCAGCCCCATCCCGTTTGTGATTTGTACATGGACCCCAGCCGGCGATAGAGGTCCCTGCCCCGGGGCTTTCCACAGCTCCACTCCCAGCCCCACTGGCCAGCCCTGAGAAACCAAAGGGGAGCAGCTCTGCAGGACCCACAGCCTGCTACACACTGGGGCAGGCAGGGAACAAGTGCAGAGGGAGATGCAAGGGAACAGTGTGAGGGGAAAAAAGGCCAGAGCAAACCCATGCAGGGAGTTTCTGCAAAAAGAAGAGAGGGAAACAAGCTCCAGCAGCAAGATCATGATCCTGACTGTTGTGCTGAAGTTACCAGGTAAGTTATCTATCAAATACAAGGGAAAAGCTTCAGGCTGTGTTTTCAGCTAATGTAAAAACCACAGGAGCCCAAATTCTAAAAGGTTGCAGGGAGTCAGGTGATCAATAAATCTTTACAGCCTCCACAGAGGTTAAATTAAAAAATGGCTTTTTTTTTTTTGTCCTGTGACATTAACAGATTCTCAGAGAGAAATGTGAGAACAGAAACATTTATGGGAGTTGTTTTACATTTTTGCTGTTTTCATCAAATGCTTTCTTCTCCCAGTTTACAGCAACCCCCCACCCCCAGTGATCTGTTGGGATACATCCAGAGTTTACCCAAAATTCTCAGTTTTGCCACCATGTTGATGTCCAGAGAATTCACACTCACATCCACTCAGATGGGCGACATCGACTGAACAGCCAAGGACAAGCTCAGGTGTTACAGCATCACAGGAGTGTCAGGGTTGGAGGGACCCCCGGGGCCTGCCCAGTCCATCCCCCTGCCAGGGCAGGGTCACCTGGAGCAGGTGACACAGGAGTGCATCCAAGTGGGTCTGGAATGTCTCCAGAGGGAGACTCCACAGCTGTTCCAGAGCTCTGCCACCTTCACTGTAAAGAAGTTCTTCCTCATGCCAAGCTGGAACATTTTGTGCCACCTGCTTCCATAATGTCCTTTTTAATTTGTTTTTTTATTTCATGTTAGTACAACAAATTCCCAGAAATTTGCCACTGTTCTCCACTTCCATTGGCATATTTTCAAGAGCAAACTTTGGGAACCAGAGGTTTCCAGTAGCTCTCCATTGACCCACCTCTCATTCCTTTGGGAGATGGCCCTTGGCTCTGGCAGAGCAAAGCAAAGGGCAGGCCCAGGGTCACAGCAGCTGCCCAGCACTGCACCAGCTCCTCTGGGCCCGGAATGTGACAGGAATGTGACACTGTCCCTGCAGCAGCTGCCACTCCCAGAGCCTCTGGCCCTCGCAGGCACGAAGGTGATGCCAGGAGCGTTCCCAGCTCATCTCCAGCCACCACAGCACCATCAAACCACTCTGGGTGCACAGGAGGGGCAGAGGCAGCAGCAAACCTGGCTCAGCTCCAGCTTTATTTATTCCGTCTTCATCACAGCGAGTCTCCTCCACCGACAACTTGGTTATATTGCATTTTAATAAATTCAACACAAGAGGCCTCCACCAGCCCGTTCTTCAATTAAGTCCACATTTTATTTATGGTTTGCTGTTGGTACTTCAATCAGATTTATATATACATAATCTAAAACCTACATCAAAACCATGTTGACTGCTCTGAAGACCGAGAGAAGTGACACGATTGAAGTTTTCTTCCACAGCTCTATGGTAAGTCTACATTCCCACAGCAGTTTTTGGTTCAGGTTGCAGAAGTGTTCAGAATGCCAATGCCAGGTCTCTCAGACTCGGAGTGGGAGGGTTACAGTTCTCGTTCAGCATTTCAGTCTTACACACAACCACAGTAGCAATCAGTAACATTTTTTGTTCTAGATTAACACGTGGGTTGATCTGCAGAATCCTGGCTTTTCACATCCCCACATCTCCCTTTCCAAACCCTCACCAACACAGCTGGAAAACCAAGTCCCTCCCTGCAACTGCTGCGTAATTTGAACATTAATTGTGAGAGGATTTGATGCTACTTCACACGGGAGGAGAAATGTTTGAGAGTCCTCACGGTGCCCCCTGAAAAACGCCAGTTCCTTCACCTGGATGCAAACACAGGTACCCCAAACAATTCCATTTATCCCCAGGGAGGCAGGACGGCAGTGCCTGCCCAGCAAACAGCCCCACCAGGCATTTGTGCACCTCACCTGGCCCGGGGCAGCTCCCGCACGGCCGGAGCCGCTCCCAGCAATGAACAAGAGGTAGAAAGGATTCACAGAGCAGCTTGTCAAGGCCCTCGCTCAGCCCGCTCCCTGCCTTTATCTGCTCAGAGGATTACACTTGGTACAGATCTCAGAGAAGAAGAAGAAGAGTAGAAAATGCTTTACATGCTACTTAGTCTGAAGTTGCTGCTCGGAGCCCTGTGGCTCAGGACAGGTCTCACACAAAGGCTCAGCAGGGTGTGCGGGGCCAGGCAAAGCACAGCTCCAGCTCCCCAGGATTTCACACAGCACGACCTCTCCCTTCAGCAAAATATTCCCATTTCTGCTGCTTCACCTGTCCTCAGTCATGCACAGCAGGCAGACAGAATTGGTGAGTATCAGTAAGTCCTGAAGAACTAATCTTCACTTTTCTAAGCTTTGGAATTTGCTTCCAGAAGACCTTCCGAGGACTTTAAAGCACCTACCAGATATTTAAATACAATCAAGTATATTAAGTGTCCAACTTTCTTTTCCAGAGTAGATTCCAGCAAAACCTACTGCTTTTATTCACCTGTAGAATAATGGTTCAATATAGAAAATGAAGGGAAAAAATACCCCAAACAACAACCAACCAAAAAAACCCAGTAAGCTACAAGCTATTAGAATTCCAGACTGCCATCAGTAGCACAAAGCTTTCCTACCCCACATAAATGAGAAGTTTTAAGAGATGACAAAGCCCAGCTGGTCAAGGCTGTGGCTGCTGCTACTGCACTGTGAAAGGCTCCAGGCTGCCTGGCAAATTTGGGTTTTTTTTTCTTGCAGCAGCAAACAGCAGGACTGCAGGTGTGGGTAAAAACAGGAGGTAAACAACCATCATGGCAAGTGAAGGGATTTGATTCCAAGAAAATACAAAAATACTGAATATAAAAATGATCCTTGCAATCCAGAGTGAAAAACTCTGTAAGAATCACAATAAAAGATGGACAGGAATTTAAGAGTGAGGGACAAGAACTGAGCAGCATTTTTCAATAAATAAAGCTACAAAAAAGGCCAATAATACCTTTAAAAGCTGCACCTACAGAGGTATCACTACAGCAAAGAAACAGAAGTGCTCACTTAATGGCTCAGGTGAAACCACACTTGGAAAGCATTCATCCAGCCCTGGGCATTGTATGAAAACAGGGACAGCACAACACCACAGCAGAAATGTGGATCAGGGAACAGCTTAGAGGGGAAAACCAAACACTGAAACATTTTGCTCTGGTGTGGACCAAAGGGGACGTCACTGCAAATCAGACTGTGCAGCTCACACCACTTTGGGCAAAATACACCAACTTACTGGAACAGCAGTTGCAAATTAAGAACAAAATTTAACATTATCAGACACTTTGAATACTATAGAAACAGAGAAGGGAATGATCTTATTTCCCTGCACTGGATGTTTTGCTATGGTCAGATTGTGGATGAAGTCATGGAACCTTTTTCCTCTTGTTTCTTTACTCAAGGTTATCTAATGGTTAAAAACTAGAAGACATTTTTTTGCACATTATTTTGACCACTGAACAATGACCCTGTCATTTCAGAATTGTGCTGCTGTGATTTAAGGCTATATTAAATTCTTCCAAGGAAACAGCCTGTAGGTCAGTTTTATTATCAAAAAGTGGCTTCAAGGAGTTCTAAAGCTAAAAAATACAGAGTTGGGTATTTAAAAATCTGATTAAAAGTTAGCCCTTATTCAGGAGTGTTTTTCTCCTTCAGAAACTGTTTCCTCCATGCTTGTTTTGATTTGTCTGCAAACAAGAGCTCTGTCTTCTGTGCCACCCACTGACTGAGCTGGCCTGACCCCAACACATCACCAACTCCCACTCTTACAGTGCTGAGATCAACTGAACTGGCACAAATGCTGCAGAAATCCATGGATCCACCACAACTTGTGTTAGAAAATCAGAGTGCAGGATCGGGAGGTCTGAATTTAATGCTGGAATCTCTTGTCAGCACCCTTCCAGACACAGCCTACCCTGACAGACACTGCAGGGTGGGGCTGTGCATTGCTCTTGTGAATAATGACACAGGAATGGTTACTGGACACTTAAAGCCCAGGGGAGACTTTTATCCCTTAGGAATAAAAGGAAATTCGTGGTAAGAACCTTAGGAAGTTCCAGTGTGAAAAGGGACAGTGCTCAGGCTGGGGTAAAGCCCTTCCTGCAGTCTGGAACAAGGAGGGCTGTGCTGACATGGCACCCACTGGCAGGCAGGGCCAGGGACACCCTGGGATGGCACAGAGGGCACACACAGCTCACTGTGAGCCCAGCTGCCAGCCAGGAGAGAATTCAGAGCTCTAAGAGAGGTTTGGAGTCACCTTCCCCACCAGACACCCGCAAGGAGAGCAGGAATCCTGCAGGAGGAAGCAGCTGGGATCCCTCCACTCTGCCTTTGCCACTGCAGCACCACGGTGCAGCTCCTGGTTTGTGCCAGACACTTCCCACTGCTCCCAGAAAGCCTCTTCTGGCTGGCTCCAGGCAGGGCAGCTGCACCTTCACTGCCAAACCTCACGGCTGGGGGAAAGCGGTGTCATGAACATCATGGAGGGCATGAAAAGTGAAAAGAGCCAAAATCACTGTGGTCCTGATTGTGCTGTGCTGGAGCAGAGCCACAAATGGGAAAATCCCACACCTGTCCTAAGAGATGTGAGGTTGGCATCAGCATCTCACCCTCCCAAAAATAATGGTGTGTCTTTTGTCATGGGGGAGAGAATTTGCTTTCAATGTGGATTTGAAAGTGTGGGCTAACAAGGTTTAACTAAGATATTTAAATACTTAATTGGTTACTCTGCAAATTCCCCAACAGGCCACTTCTTCCTCTAATTTATACAGTCAATCTTCATTTTTAGTTAAATTCATTGCACTGAAAGCTTCCCTGCAATGCCCAGTAACTGGAACTCACACCAACAAAAACATGGAGCCACTTTGCCCTGACACAGCTCATCAGCCTATTCATTTCTGGCAAAAGACTTAAGAGGTAGACAAAATTTATTGAAATCAAAAATGAAGTAAATTGCTACAGCAGCCAATTTTTGCCCATTTTAGCTTTGGCAGAATGGCTAATCTCATTCTCTCCTGGATCTCAGGAAATATACAGGAAGTTTTGGAACTGTAAGTGCTTTTTCATGATACATATGCTAAAACACACAAGCTAGGCACAACAGAGTGGCTGAGAAGGCATAATAGCAAATATGATTAACACAAATCTCTCATGTTGTCTAAAGTTCCAGTCAGAAAAATAAAAAAAATCAATGGGGGAATTTCATTTCTTTCTGGCTCGATTTCAGCAAGATGCACAAGCTTGAAAAACAGAGAACTCAAATTTTCAGAGCTTGTAGTCAGCTGGGAAAATAATGTGAAAAATTCCAAGTCAAGCAGAGTCCTGTTCTGCTTGTCCATTCCCACAAGTTTGGGTCCTGCAGGACAAACAAGCTTTGACAGAACCCTGAGCCATCTCCTTCTTGTCAAAGGGGTAACACAGGTGCAGGTGACCAACTCTGTGACCAAAACATAGCACATTTACTGATACACAAACAGTGACTGAATTCTTTTTATATATGGCTGTACTATTTTTAACACTGACAGTAGCAAGTGTTAAAAGCTGAATTTAGTCACTAAACAACCACAAGCCAAATGTACAAGATGGAGAAATTCTGCTCAGTAAGGTTATGGATTTCCACCAAGGTCAAACCACACACTAACCCTGACTCAACATCACCCATGGATTTTCAGTTTCTATGTATTCCACGTTACACCGCCAGGAACACGAGGAATTGCTTTACTATTTATTGGCTCATTTTATGGAAGACCAGAGATTCCCTAGAAACTGTTCTAAACAGAAAACAGGACTGAAATCAGTGATGGGGGAATGGAATCTTAGGCACTTTGAGGGGTACTGCTTTAGAGTGTGCCATCACCACGGAGGTATCGCCAGGTGCAGTGCCTGGAGTCCCCTGCCAAAATGCTGCGACAGAAACGTGCATATCAAACGTTTTGCTTGTACAGTATTTGTTAAGAAGTACAATTCAAAATGGTTTTGCCCGGAGTGAAGAAAAAATTGCACCTTACACTGGAGCTGCCTGTTTAAAAAGCAACAGCTGCAGCAAACAATATGGGTTTACCCTTCTTCATGTCACAGAGATGCACAAAATCCTCAGTTTGCTGCCTGGAAAACAACTGCCACTGCAGCCAGTCCCAATTCTGGGGCAGGGCTGGGTATGGCTGGAGAAAGCCACAGCCTTAAAGTGTCACAGGTCTGACATGTCTCTACAATCATTGCACTATTAAAAGCAAACACATTTGGCAAGGCTGAACTAGCACATTATATATTTTACCTATATAGTACAAAATACGTAATAATCGCCTCTGAGATAGCCTGTTTAACAATTACTGGTCCAAATAAATATTTCAACTTGAGAACTCAGGGTAGAATTTTTGTAGTTAAAACCTCCAACAAGCATCCCCAAACATAAATGGGAACACGTTATCCAAATGTACTAAATCCAGGTAAAATGGTAGTACTAAAAAACTATGAAGAAAATCTGAATTAACTTGAGCACTAGGAAAAACATGGAAGCATAAAAGTGATCATCGCTACACAGCATATTCAAAAATCTTCTGTGTCTCTCCCTTGTTACACTAAATGCCTAAGAATGCACTTGGACTGAATTTTCCATTGTTCATTTCAAAACTACAGACCTTTAATTTGATAAGCAGCTTTGTTTCTATCAACTCATTTGTAAAAAACACCATCAAGCTTGTGCTCTTAAATATATATATGTATATATAAAAACATACAAAAAGTACAAGATAAATCACATTAAGAAACTTTTACAGTGTAATTGTCCTGATTATTTTATTCTTGAGGGCCAATTTTTTTTTTTGTGCACAGAATCTCAATGTGACTGTTGTTCCAGAATTCAGCATAGTGCCACTGCACAGAATTCACCTTTCTGTGCAGTCCATTAAAAAACAAAACCCCAAAAAACAACACACACCACAGGACAAAACATTCTTCTTAAATCAAATTCTATTTGTGAATTCAGCAAAATAATTTCTATAAAATAAAACAGCAAAATATTTAAATAGTATAGGGTGGGCTGTATCTGTTTTGCAGGGGTATTTGGTTTTTAGACAGGTTCCAAAAAAATTACACACATTCAAGTTACCAATTTTCATTTAAATACAGTATTTACTGATGCGTTTCTTTAAGTCTTTAAACAAATGTTTATTCTGGAATAGAGATACCTCAGAATTGTATTTGACTAACCAGTAGTTTCTTTTATATTTAAACCCTGCTTCTAATGTTAAGATTTTCTGTATAATGGATAAAGAGCTAAGACAATTCTCGCTTTCAAGTAGAACTGTGAACGAGCAGAAAACCAGCAAGTTAACTTGGTGCAGTGGCACTCACAAGTACTCTGTGATTTTGTTGACTTCCACTTCACTGGGATGCAGTAGAAGGAAAGTGTTAGAAGTTTATCTAATAAGCTCTACCAAAGAAACAAAACAAGCACACCAAATACAGTCTATTATGCTCCAGGCATCCTGGCATAGCAAATTTTTGCATATTTGTTTTAAATCTTTTAAATTCCTATTACTGAAAACTAAGTGTTCTTTATCCCACCCAGAGAGAGAACTGTCAAACATCAGATGTGAGGAACATATGTGAAACTGAAAACCACTTGTTTGTCACATTTTCCCTCCCCATTTTATAGTCTAGGTGTAAGAAGAAAAAGTTCTGAGCAATACAGTTGTCACATTGGGACAACTGCTGTCACGCTTGTTTTTTTTTTTTTTTCCCCTCATTGGCTACACTAACTTGGTGTGAAGCCATGCTAAATGTTACAGCATAACTATAGCTTCAAAGTGATTAACCTAATACCAGAATGAAAAAGGCAATGAAAAAAGATCTAGAAACAATGTTACATCACCAATTTTCCACATCAACCAAATAATTAAAAGGTTACCAGCCATTACGTTGCTCATAGTAAAATTGACTCCAGTGGCAAAGAATTAACATGAAACTATTTTTGTGGTTGACATGGATAGGCTTTTTTGTAAAGGAGTTGATCCAACTGCCATGAGGCAGGCAACACTGGTTGCAGAGCGCAGCAGATATATCAAGAAATTATTTTTTTGTTTTTGTAGATCTGTGAGTCTCATCAAGACAAAAAAAAATGTTTCTTGCTCAAGAATTAACAGTCAAACATTAATATACTATATACACCTTTGCCATTTACACATTAGCATCAGGCCATTTATTACAAAACACTATACACTTTCCACTGCAGGCGGGTTATATATTGACAGCAATTTTCTGCAGATAAGACAGTGAATAGACTCTCCACTCCATGTTGATTAGGAATAGTTTTTCTAGTTTTAAATATTAGCCAGACACAGAGAAAAGTTGGACTGTAAGGCCTGGGTGCACAGTCTTGATGGAGCAAGTTAATTGATTATGTGCATTTCACTAATCTTTTGTCTGAGGCGGGGACACTTCTTCACTGCCTTCGAAGTTTTCTTGTGCTCGTTGGCCGGTTCGCTGAGGGTTGTTCATATGGTGTGCTGCCGGGCCCGTATATGGCTGTCCATGCACGTGGTTATTCTGCAACAAAGCACACACATTTCAAAGGGATTTAACCCTGTGGGCTGTCTCCTGACTACCTGCTGTCCCCCTTTCAACTCAGACCTCTGGGAAGTGTCCTCAAGCACACCAACTTCTTGTGTACCCACATGGTATGAACACACATCCCAGCTGCTTCATTCTTCTAAGTCACACCTTGCACTTACCTGGCCAATTTACACACAAGGGAAACAAACTTGTAAAGATAAAAGGATCACTTGAAACAGTAATCCCAGCTTTTGAATCACAAACAATTACATGCAAAGCAAAAGCAGCAAGAAAGGAAAAAAAGGAGACCAAGAGAGGTTGCCTATGTGCTGCCACATTACACTGTGCACATATTTTATTAACAGATTCAACCAGCTTGCCTTTTTTCCCTAAAACAATGGAAAAAGCAACCCTGTGTTTATGCAGCATACTTTAATTTTTAAGGGGGAAACCTCAACGTTACAGAACTGAATTAACCTAGACCAGCAGTTTTCTGCAAATGCTCTGCCCCAGTTTAAAAAGTCACACACAGATCTGGCAAACAAAACCACCTCATTTATCTACTGTTTTGCAGAGTTTGTGGAGAAACCAAGAGTTTGAGGATTGGGTGTGTGTTAGTGAGAAATGCTGTCTCTTGCAAGAAAGTGAACACATGACAAGGGCAATGGTGAGGTTATGGAATGTGTCTGAACTCAGGAGCTCAGGAAGGAGTGGGGAAATCTGCATGACTTACCAACTGCTCTGCTGAGAACATCAAGTAAGGAAAGCAAGATGGAGGGGAAAATGGATTTGGGCAGGAAAGGAAATTGAATTAGCAGATTTGGAATATACAAAATGAATTGGAACAAAATATGGCTACTGAGTGAGGGATCCCATAATTTAGTCCTTTCAATAAGAAGACCCTGGTTATGATTTCTTCCAGATCTGGCTTTCCACTGGAAAGTATTAACAAAGCAGCCATTTAACATAAAAACAGATTTGGATTTTATATGTACTTAAAATTTTGAGATCACTGTTCATAGCACGAGTTACATGGCCACAAAGCCATCCACTTTTTTTCCAAAAGCCTTCCACTTATCCAAATTCAGGCCTTGAGACTTGATCTTATATTTGAAAACAAGAAAGCAGCTCACAAAATATTATCAATGTCAAGAAAAACAACAGAATCTAAATTCAGTATGCCCTAGGCTGTGATTACATCAATCTCTCTGCCCTTTCTGTGGATGATTAATCCCTGATCTGATAAAATTCCCACCTGAAGCTCTGATGGTGAAACTGCTCCTGGTGAAAAGGAGCTGTACCTTTATTCCTCCAAACATGGTATTTGACAATAACATGCTTCTGGCTAAATGCCTATAATTTAAGCCACTATAAATGCTAAAAAAGCAAACCTGAAACTCTGAATAAATAGTTCAACTCAGAGCTTTTACCTGTTGATACTGGGAACCAGGTGAATGGGGATACAGTGGGGCATCTTCAGGTGGAGAAGACTCATGTTCATCTGGGGCATCAGGATCATCTGGTTCCTAAAGTTTGAAACAGCCCATTTAATTTACTCCTTAAAAACATATTACAATTATTCTAGCTCAAACCAATCCTATGCAAATGATTGTTTCAGACATGCCAGAGTCATGTTTTAGACATTCAGAGAAAAATTCCACCCCACCCTGTCACCTATAGCTTGTATTGTAATAAAAATTCCCTCTATCAATATATTACTGGAAATACAGACCCATTCATAATCTACTTCAAATGGTCACTTTCAATTTTATACTGCTAATACTCTAAGAGACAAATGTCTACAGAAACAGTAATAAAAACTGAAAAATAAAAATATAAATCCATACTTATAAAGTACACATGAAATGTGTTACCTCTTAAATGAGTGGAGACTGTTGCTAAGGTTAATTATTTACAGAAGCATTTTACTCAATTTCTGAACTGAAAGTCAAATTAATTCCTTACCTCCTCTGGGCAGAGTTCACAGGCCTTTGCAAGAGTCATTCTAGCACTGTGTGACCTCTCTAGGAAGTAGCCATTTGATGTTTCATTGCTCTGGATTGGTGGAGACCAGTTATTGTAGGTGTACTGGGGATTGCCAGTGTATGGTCTACGCTCCAGCTCGTCTCCAAGCCACTCCACTGCCCAGGTCCATTTCCTCTTCAAATCTCCGTTGCTCTGCAGATGGAAAGTGAACAATTCACAATTATTCCTGTGTTCTTGAAAACAGAGGCGTTTTTCCTTTCCTATACATCAGCTGCCAGAAATCACCAACCTATCTGCTGCTGTTTAAAGGAGTCACAAATATCCTTTTCTCTCCAAAGAAAACTTCAAATTTGAAATGAAGTCTGCAGATTTGCAGCTGCATCACAGCTGCAAATGAGTGTGAATTTAACCAGATTGTTTTCAATCCCTTATAATGACCTTCTCATACAGAAGGTTCAAAAGAATTGTCCATGGAAGTTGTAATTTAATTGAGGGGCGAAAAACGGAATAATGGTGGGGTTTGTTTTGGGTTTTTTTAAACACAGAAATGGGAAAAAAAGCAGCAAGAAACAGAATAAAAGGTGTCACCTGAAGGATCTGGTAAGCTACAGGGCAGTTGCTGAAGAGAGCCACCATGCACTTTATACACTGGTAAGCTCTTTTCTGATAATGATTCTTCGAGCGCTGAATGGTGTCAAAGAGTCCATCCCTGTCATCTGGGATTCCCTTAAGTGCATTGTGAATCCTAGAAAAAAACAAACCAAAACAATGACAAAACTTTCAGTATTAAAGAGTTTTAGCATTTGAATTAAGGCTCTATATAGAATGCAATTACAAAAGGGACAGCTGACAGTTGACAGTTCTGACTTCTGGTGTTAGTCAAGAGGGTTTTTTAAAAATCAGAAAATAAACCTGACATGTCATATATATAACTTAGTTTAAAAATTACCAAACATGCTAAAAATATAACTGAACAAGATATATAAAAAATGTAATTATGATTAATTCTAGTCACAGTAATCAACTTTAACAGTTCAATTTTATTACTAAAGTATCTATGCATTTACAAATCAGCCTTGTTTACCCAGTAGGTCCTTACAGAATTGGAACAGTTAAACCCTCACAGAATGGTTACTTACACTCAGCTATGCTTCTCAAAGACACCCTTTACATGCAGCTCCTCTGAAGGGGAATGAGTGGTACATATAT
Source organism: Zonotrichia leucophrys gambelii (assembly GCF_028769735.1). Classification (NCBI taxonomy): domain Eukaryota; kingdom Metazoa; phylum Chordata; class Aves; order Passeriformes; family Passerellidae; genus Zonotrichia; species Zonotrichia leucophrys. Next base: position 8,272,886 of record NC_088169.1, read on the forward strand.
CTGTGCATGGGATAAGGGACTTGGGCATCCCCTGGAACTAAGGCCAGTTTCTGTGCCTTCTGCTCTCAACAGGGCAGAGGAATTAACTGCTACCCTGAAACTGTGCAAAAACTGAGAACTGACACACTTTTGCCTTTGAAAAAGAGTGAGAGGGGGCACAGAACCCACACTGGTGTCTCAAAGAGCTACACTCATGGCAGGGAAAGCAACTGCCCCCTTTCCTCACAGCCCTGGCAGCCTTCAGCCCAGGCTCCATCTGTAAGGCAATGATGAGCTTTCCTTCAGGTAATTTAATTTAATGGCACTTGCACCATTCCAAACTTGGCACTATTACCTGTCAAATCAAGAGAAATTTAAGAGAGTGGGTTTGATGCCAAGGGCCAGCAGCAGCAATCTTTCAGTATCAGAGGACAAGCTGTCCCAAGGGATGCACACTGCCCAGGGTCAGATCAGACTCATTTCGCAGCAGTTACAAGACACCATTTACAATGGACAATTTCCCTGTTTTGTGGTTGTTTGTTGGGTTTTGGAGGTTTTTTATTGGATGAGATCATTAAACTCTCTGATTATCACAGCAAAACCAAGTACAGGACAGAGACAAATACTTCAAGCTGTGGCCAGAAGAGGCAGTGAGTAGTGGATGACTGGAGCTGGCCATTTAACACCCTCTGTGGAAGCCTGACACAATTCCATGGAGCAGTGCTACTCCTGACAATGGGACATGGAGTGATGTACTTCTCTAGGGAAGCCACACCACAACATTCCACCTCCTTCATACACCACTATTCCAAACAACCATTTCCATGATTTCTCACCTGCTGCTCAACCCTAAAAATCCATTGTTTTACTTCATATCTATTAAAGCATGCCCATCCTCCAGCATTCTGTGGACTTACTTCATGAATAATTTGTTTATCAAGAAGATAATATAAGCTAACTGCATTATATATGCATAGCAAATCCCATAAAGAAAATTTCCAAATCCCCACAACTCAGTCATTATATTTTGGAGTGTGGCTAAGCCAGACCAGCATCTCCTTTGAGTCCCTCCTAAAATAAGCCCAGGCAATTGGAAACATTCTAAATGAGCAGTCTGCTTCACAGCTGAGGACAGGAGTCCACTCCCATACCCAGCAAGTGTGCTCTCACTGAAAGTATTTCAAATGTCCTATGAGACAGAGTTGGAAATGATTCAGTAAATCCCACACTACCTAAAACTGCTTATTATGAAACAGTGACATTGTAAAACACTGACAGGTAGCACACTGATGACATTTGTGTTATCTCACCTACTTTTATATTAAACTTCTGAAAAACTGACTGTTCTCAGAAACTGTATTTGCAGCAATTAAAATTTTCAATAACTTTGAAAAGCTGTAGACATAGAAAAATTAGGTTTCCAACTGGATTAATATGTAACACACTGAAGTTACAATTCTCTTGAAACGTGATCATATGGAGAATACCTAAATGTGAAATATTATTTCTCCCACATTCACAATTCATGTGTGTCCTGGTACCACTCCTACATCTGATGTGCTCCTGAGCAAGCCCAGGCTGTCACTGACCCACCTCAAGGGGACATTTCTATGAATCAATCTGAGCACTTCACAGGGAAGTTTAACCTGAGTTTAACCTAAACATCACATTTTCTCGTATGTGAGAAGTCTTGGCTTCATAGCAAACTTCTCTATATAGTAAAGAATATGAAAAATTGTACTTATCTCAAAATTTCAGATAAAACCACAGAAAATTGCTTTATTTGTGAATTTTGATTTAATACCTATTTAAAACAAACCCATTAAAAGGATTAGCAACAGAACCACTGGAAAATCAACCTGTACAGAACAATATTGAATTATAAAAGTACAGGTAAATACTGACCTGTGAGTTTGCCAAGAGTCCTCAATTAACAGGATTTGCAGAAGCAGATCCAAATAAGGTCGAAGCTCGTATGTGTATGAATAGGCAACCTAAAAAGTGAAAGTGCAGAGAACACAAGAAAGCATTTCTTGAGGCAGGAAGCTTACACAGTGAAATACAAGAACACAATTAATTTGAAGTTTACTGTAATTCAAAAGGTATTTATAGATACAATACTTCTTTTCTAGAAAGTGTTGGTTGTGTCAGGAATTTTGCAGGTTGCAATTTAATTTGATTTGTTTTTAAATACAGTAGGTTCTGTAAAGGAAAAAAATGTCTCTTTATGGTTTTCTGACACAGTTGATCTGAAGTCCCAAGCATGATATGCTGAAGAAAGTACCTTAAAAATACCTTTAGAAAAGAAAAATTTTAAAATGGCACTTTTCACTGATATTGCTACTTTTAGGCAGTATGTACAAAGCTTGGTTTCACAGGTTATCCTAAAATGTAAAATATATGGCCAGCAAAATATCAATAAAGTGATTTGTATTATGAATCTTTCAAGTGTCAAACAAAAGGACATAGAAAAATGTCCCTGAAAATGAAAGAAATGAAAGAAAAAGGGCAAATATAAAGAGGGGCTAACAGAAGTAAAGAATTTTATTTGGAGTGGAAAAGTGTAACTGACCTTACAGAAATTACAATGGAATTGTAAGACATTATCAAAGATTCTTTGCTGAGTCTGAAGCCAAAAAAGTTCTGCAGACTTGTAAAAAACCTGACTTAAGAAACATACTTGAAATAAATACAAGGGAGATCTAAGGAAGTTATTCCAACTTTTCATGTCATCTATGAATCTCTTTCATGAATAATGACAGAAAGTTTTAGCAGATGCTCTTGAAATACACAAAGACCAACTCAGTCTACTTTCCACCCTTAACACATCCTTCCTGACTTGTTAAAGGTTGAGTGCTTCCCTAAATTCACAGAGCACTTCCCACAGTGCCCCAGTGTGATGTACAGACCTAAGACTGTAAATACTGACAGAGGATGCCATCTTGAGGAAATTTATTTATCAAGCACCCCTTCAGTATTTAGTACAACATGCTCACATATAAGTGCAGAATCATTCATATTTTTATTCCCATCTTTTCCCCTAGCTTTTTATTTTTACCTGCCAAAGTAGCTCACTGAGGACTGTGGAAGAGAACTGAGGATTCTCCCAACAGCAGAAACGAAGCAACTTGATGGTCTCTTCAGAGTTGCTGCAGTCTTCAATAATTTTCTTTACATAACTAGTTCTCACAAACAGAATGTCTGCTACATTCTGCTGAAGTGCCATTATAGGTTGAGATAAATTAGGATCACCATAAGGGTTGGCAAGTGGGGGATTACCTGGAATAAACAGTTGTAACAGATTAAAAGGTGCTGAAGTACCTTCAGTGTAGACACTCCAAAATACAAACTGGTGTAAGTCATCAAAAAACACAGATGGAGAAAAAACACAACCCCCCTCCCCTTAACAGCTGACTTTCTTTGAAAAAAAATAGTAAGAAATAACTGATTTTTATGTTTGTGAAGCTTGACACTTGCTGCCTGAGAGAGCTACTTCTCCCTCTCTGATAAGAATATGCAGTGACAATCAAAGCAGAACAGCTGGAGACATATTCACATGCCAGAGGAGCATTCACTGAGATTTCTCAGAGAAATCCTCTTATCTCCTGCATTTATCTACTTCACTGCTTGTGCAACACAGCCCAAGCCATATTTTAAGGACACAATATCTGTTTACTTCACAAGACAATGCAAAAGTGTTCAGGGGAGTATCTATGTTAGAACAGTCCCATTTGAATCTCTGGAGTGTACAGAATAAATATGCTTTTGTAATTAATGTATCTTATTTAGCCAGCTTCATTTTGTGTAGTAAAAGAATGTTGATTTGCTCCTGATGTTTCTAAATTTAGCAGTGTTTTGAGTTATTGCTTGAAGATGCCCAGAAGACTAGGGAGAACTTTTCTAGCTTCATAAGCTGAAGAAAAAATAACTTTATTATGCAAACAGTAATCATAATTAATAGCCAAAGTAAAGTTTATAAAAATAATCTTTTTTAGTACAATATTGTGAATATATTGAATATACAACTGTTTTTCAAAGGTAGACTACCTTTTCAGTTTAAGCTTCAAGTAATGCACTGGAAAAAACTCCAACCAAAATTGCCACATGATTCTGAAGCTTATTACAGCACAGTACAATTTTCAGTTCATTAATCTCATTACAGCACAGTCTAGCCTATTGACTTTATAGCCTGACACATCAAGCTGTAATGAGTTTCCCATTAAATAGCTTCTCTACAGATTTCTAATTAGGTTTTCTAAAATATGCTTAGCAGAACGTGTACAGATACAGGCTATAAAGTCCACATGGCCCAATATCCTGTCACCATTCCTCAAAAATAACTGCACTCTATTCAGCTATTGGAAATGATAATGATTTACACAGTGGTTAATCAATTTCTAACTGATTCTTTATCCTTTATAAATTGAAGCGCTGGCTGCTGTTTGCTCTATTGAGTGTGAACATCAAATCATAGTCAAGAGCCAAAACAATGCAACATCTCTTCAGTGCTAAGCACTATCAGTTATCTCAAAACCTGCTGTGGTGCTTTTCCTGTACAGATTATTTCTGTCATCTGTTTTTCAGGATAAAAACATCTTCTGGACACCTCTTTAGTAATAGTAACAAAATAGTAATGCTTTTAGAATAGTTTAAGTCAACAATGAGCTTAAACTATTCTAAAAGCGCTGCTGTTTTGTAATGAAGAGCCTCCTACTTTACTAATTATTTCCCTGTATTTTTAAGGAATAAGCCAAGCAGTATAAAATATCTGTATTTTATACAGAACAGATTTCTGTTTTGGTCTTTTTAGTGTAACAAATCAGTTTTGCTTACAACAAACAGATTTGTTTCTTTCAACGAAAGGAGCTGCTAAACATAAAAGGAAAACATTTTTCCAGCTGATCCACTTTATAAATAATAGCTAAACATGCACAAAAAGACATTTACTGGTTTAGTCACTGGATCTAAAGCAAACTGGGGAGTCACTGTACCATTGATAGAAGACTGCATCCTCGAGGAGACGTTGCAGCAGCGGATCAGCTGGGACACCACGGTGTACAGCTTCCCCAGCTCAGCATACTGGTACTTAATTGGAGGGCCTGGACCTTCATCCAGAGCCACAAGCATGAAGGTTGCAGGAACATTTAGTTTCAGAAGTTGTGTCTTCTCTGCTACACCTTTATGGGGCAGGGAATGGAAAAAAAAAATTGTTTCTGGCACTGAAAATATTTTTTATAATTTTTTAAAAGAAAAATAGCAAGAGTTTACGTGACTTGTAACTTTTTAGTTCTTGGGTTATATTAAACACTCATTTATACCTTCTGGGAAAAAAAATAAATCAATAAAGATGCACCAGAAAATTATACACAGGTGAAAAATCACATTGAAGGAGAGTTGTAAATTACTACCATTTCTTCACAGTGCTCATTAGCACTTAAGCAAAGCACAAGTAGCATCTGTGTTAATAGTAAAGCCTCAGAGAAGTCTTTTGGACAATAAATTAATCCTTTTATTGTGAGGCCCAGGATAGGAAAAACAACCCCCACAGTGTGTTTTCTTATTTTTCTATCATGTCCTAGATACATCAATCACAAACTTAAGACATTTTTAACTGTGCCACACGATGTAATAAATGTTAATTAAGTGACAAAATAAATAAGAAAACCTCCAAAACCCCAAACCAAAAAATGCAAACTTACATCTGATTTTACTGCAAGAATACCGTGCACATACTACACAAGTACTCACCAGGAAATTCACTATATCCCTTCTTGCATTCTGTTGCTTATTTTGCTTAAATGATTTTTCATACATTTCCAAGCCTGTCTTATTCTAAAATACAACTGGGCTTTACCTTCCATTTTTCTGATAAGGAGGAGTGTAAGTGGTTTTATAATGGCATTTTTTCTGATTATGCTAGACAGTTTTGTAGTTGCATCCTCTGTAGAACTGACCTCTCACTTGCTCTGATGTGAACAATCTACTATTTGATTTCTCAAAATGTCAGACAGTTTAATCTTTTCCACAAAATGCAGAAATTATGTTATTGTGGTTTTTGCTGAATGGACTTTACACTCATACAGAAGCCTGCAGGTAACAGCAGTGAGACAAGGACAACTGTTTACTGTGTTGGTATTTCCAGGTTTATCTCTGCAGGGTAGATTGTGATAATGATCAGACTCACAAATAAAATGATATTTTCCTATCTGGCCTCTGAGTGCTCTTTTACTCAGAGGCCTGAACTGCACTTACTATGAAAAGCTAGTGAAGAAGAAAAGGGAAGTTGGAGCAGAAGAATTGCATCTCTCCTCTCTGCCATGACACTAATTCTACTCTGGTGTCATGACAGAAACCTGCCAGACAGAGAATGCTTTGGCAGGCAAAGTATACAAAGCAACAGGCATTACAGTTGTAATTAAATTAACACAATTGTCTAGATTAATTTTAGAGATAGGAAATTAAATTCCTTTCAAATTGTCTACTTCCTGCATGAGCTGATAAACAGCAACAGTCAAGTATTTTATAAAGTTTCACCCCCATCCTCTCTCAGCAGGATACTGTTTTACAGCCCCAAGCTTCTCATGGATGGTTTATCTTCCATGGATGACAGGGAGACTGAAGCCCCAAACTCCAAGGAGGAGGAACACAGATGCTAGGGAGCATTTATATGACACATAACTATAACAATCTGCCTAAGGATGGAAAACTGGATCCTGCTGCTGTTATCTCTGTAACTGGATCATCAATAAAGCCCCAGTTTATTACAGTGTTGTCAGTAAAAGCAATTTGCTTACCTAGATTGGCATACATCACAAACAGATTGAAATACTGCTGCAAGTGGCGCCCGTGCTCGGATACCTCCCTCCGCAGGAGATTCAGTACCGCCCTCAGTAAGTGATCACTTAAACTTAAGTTATCGTAAGCCTACAGAAAGAAACAAGTTCTGCTGTTAGTGGCTGAATCTATCATATCTTGATTTAGTTTCTGCTTTTTATTGTGACAGAGAACAGAACTGGTTACAAGGTATGGGATTTATACAAGCTCTGAAGTGGCAGCAGCTGGTCTCGAGTGTCTCATGCAGACAAAAATACACAGACAGGGAGTAAGAATTCCCATCACTCAATACTGTGTAAGTCCAAGAAATTATAGCTACAGAAACTTCTAACTGGGCTTTTTTTCCAATAGCAGATAGGCCTAAACATTCAAGAAACACACATGCAATTCCACTATTAACTTTGTAGACTAAGACAACCAAATCACCTCTACAGGTATATCTCAAATACCTCACAACACAGAACTTCCTAAGCCTATGGAGCTTCAGATTAATTCTTAACAAATGCTTTTGCTGGACACAGCAGTGAAAACATTCTGGGAAGGTTAAATGGGACCATGTAAGCAAAAAGAGACATTAAAACATGACAAAGCAAAGGCTCAAAAAGTTGATCTTTCTAACATTATTATCACAAGTATCACAATAAGATGTAGGCTTTTTGTTGTTGTTGCTTGAGTGTAAAATCAGGCAATTCACTGTCTGCTCCTACACTAAGTTACAATTTTTGACAATTTCACTGTTGCAAGATACATGGGATTAAAAGTTAGGGAACTCCTCCAAGTTTTCAGGTTAGTGTGTTTGTTTGTGGGGGTTTGTTTGTTTTACAGTTCTAAATAAAAACAAGGGTTCACTTCTCTAGACATTACTTCACTAAAATAACCACTGGTTTTTTTTTTTGCAGATTTCACACTCCCAGCTCAAAGGTCTCACTGAGCCTTCACAGAGATTTACAAATGAGGGGAAACTGAACCCTCTGACAGCAACTCTCTAACTGCTTGAGTTACATCCTGTTTCATAATGCAAATGGGCTGTACAGCTTTCCAGCCAAAACTGATACATCTGCTCCAGAGTTTACTTTACATTAAATGCTTATAACAAAGAAGTAAGAATAAATTTCAAAAGCTTTTCATTAGAAAATGAAATACCTGACTGGAAGGTCCAGGAGAGGCAAAAGGTGATTGACATGGTCCGTCTTGCAATGAAAAATGTGCAATAAATACTATAAGTTTTGCAAATGCACCCCTCACTTCTGCACTGGGGCATTCCAGGAGATACTCCGAGAAGCGGTTTGAAACATTAAACAGGACGTTGTGTGCAAACCAGAATCGTACATTCTTGCTGTGCCGGAGCAGGATGCACAGGGCATCATACCTGCAACGGGAGAGGGCACAGTCAGCACCAAATGCAGACATTTCTGAATTTGGCAGACATGTTCTTTTGCAGAGTTTGAAGAAAATGTGTGTTAAAGGTGATACCCACTCATTTTTGTTCACAAAATGATTTTAATTAGATTGTAGTTCTTATAGTGATACTCTTATGAGCAATCAGAAATGGAAGATACCGTTCAATTAAAAACCTAACTTCAAATAAAATCCAAACCTAATTTTACTTCTATCACCTATAAGAATTAAGACAGCATTACACCCCCTATCTACTCCTCAAAGCAGGTCTTATGCTGGCAGCCACCACGGTCTCTGTACTGGAACTGGGGGAGACAGTGAGCAGCAGAGAACTCAGGTGGATTTCATATACAACACACAACTAAATATGTAACCTAACAAGAATTTATAGTCTCATTTAGAGATCTTTAAAAACCCCATAAAATGAAAAACCAATACCCAAAGACTAAAACATCTGTCTCAGAGAGGGCCTTGCATTACTCTGTCCTTTCAGCAGGAATATTTGAACTCTTGATCTCTTAAATTCAAAGGAGTAACTTAAGCTACTCTGGAAGTTGCTGCTGGGAGTATGAATTTGCCATTATTACACAGCTACTCACTACTAGCTGGTAAACTACTGGCCATGAATACCAGATTTTCTCTCCAATCTGACCAGCAGTAACCCCCACTCCTCTCCCCAGCAGAGAATAGCCCAGCTGAAGGACTAAAATGAGTAAGATGTGACTGTGTGTCACAGAGTGGATTTGAATTACAGGCCCTATAGCAATGTACATAAAGCACTGTGCCAACAGTGTCTCAAAGACTATTATACATGTTTCACAAACAGAATTCAAATATAAGCTGCAACAATGGTTTGTAAAGAGCTTTGTTTAATACTACTAAAACAATGTAAAAACCATTCTGAATTTGTCAGAAAACATAATCTGTTCTGTGCTAGTGACAGATTCCATTCTTTTATTTTTTTTAAAGACAAGAGTTAAGCTCTGTTTGAAAATTAAATTTGAAGCTATTCAGATCAGCAGGATATTTCAAGGCTCAAATTCTTCCCAGTATTTTCTATTCAAACCTTTCCCCCTCTCCACGTGCACCTTCACCATGTATCTAAATGGGATCTTTTAACAGGCATCAAACTTCCAAAATCATAATTGTTGTTAAAAGACAAAATACCAATCACTAGCAGGGCCACGGACTATTTTCTTTGTATGAAATCCTGTGGTGAAGAGAAATCTAGCAGCAAGCTGAATACTAATCATAGTTATTTCTTCTGCTTCAGGCAACAGATGATCTTGTCCTAAAGAAAAATCAGAATACTCACATGTAGACAAAGTAAAAGCAATTTTTAATAATTTAATTGATTTCAGATTACTGTTTTGTCTGATATGGTGTTCCAATTATAGGAGAAACTTGATCAAAATAGCCCCTAGCTTCTATAATGTATAATTTGAAAATGTAAGCTTTAATACAGGTACCTGGAGGCCAACATATGTCTTTTACAAATTCAGCATCTCACCTTTGAGAACTGTTTTCAACAAAAGAGCCCTCAAACTTGAGTATTTTAACTTGATTTAGAACAGCATCTGAGTAATAGCTGATAGTTTATCAAAGTATTTTTTGCTGAATATTCTGGCAAGTTACCACTGATGAACAACTCAACAAGAGGTGTTTAACTGCAGAAGGACAGGAGTATTCAAAGTAGGACACACCAAATTTTCACTGGCTAGATAAATCCTTGGCCACACAAAGCAAAACTCTTCTTGTAAAAAACGAATCCATAATTATCACACTACCATACTAACCTGGAGGAGGGTTCAGGTAGACACTATTACAAGTCAGCAACTTCTTTATGAACTGGAAATACTCCAGGCTGTACTGCATCCGGTTGTGCATGAACTGCACGTTCTGCTTGCGCACGCTCCGCTCGATGGCCGAGGGCATTTTAATCTGGTGGGGTTTAGTGGTGATAGCGATTTCTGAAATATATTTTATGAGTTCATTGTCTTTGTCTATCGTGTCCATGCGTTCATAAAAAAGAATGTAAGCATTCCACCACCTCTTCTGGCGCCTGTAGGACATTCTCTTCATCATGTGATCAAACACCTCGCCCATGTACTCTCCCCCAAAGCATTGATTTTTCATCTCTTCATCATCATCCATTTTACACTCTGTCACATCTCCATCATCAAACTTGTACCACCGGTTCTTCTCACCATCTCCACCGTTCCTCTGGATGATGTAGGAGTAGTAATGTCCGCCGCTGGCCTGGCCGCTGTGCACAAGTACCCCCACAAGTCTGTATTTTGTGCTCCCAGAGTGTTCATTTTCCGACTGCTCATTTTGTATTATCTGATTTTCAGGGTTCACATCATCCCCTTCCAATTTTGCTACACCTGCCACTGTGTAAGGCTCCATGTCCAGTTCTCGTGGAAATTCAAAATAATCATTGAATTTGATTGCACATTCCCTTTCCCAGTCATAATCAAATCGTTTCAACTGGATGGCAAGAACTGGAGGCAACTTCTTAATCAACAAACGTTTCACTGTATCCACCTACAAAAGGACATGAACAGTTACCAGCCCTCAAATTTCCATTCATACACTCTCACCAAATATCAAACTGAGTAATGAAAGGACGACTTTTCTCCCCAAACATGAACTAAGACTGAACTTAGTACAGCTGTAGCATCACAGCTGTACACAGATTAAAAAGATAAGGAATCGTTACCTTTTTGTTGCATTTTTCACAATGATATGCATTTGCACCTTCCAATAAATCTCCTTTGACGTACTGCTCCAAAGAATCAAGAAGGTTTTGGTGATTCCTTATATCTACATTCAGAGTTGTGAAGGATTCCTCACACTCGTACCTAGCAATGAACAGGTAAATGTATGAGAAAGGCAGGAATGTGTTCAACTTTTGATGTTTCACATGTGCTACAGTGTGTAAGCAGTAAAAGAACTGAACTCTTTTTTACTGCAGTTTTCCTACAGTTACATTACAGTATCTGCACACTGTATTTCTATGGTCAGGAATTAAATGATAAACACAAATATTGTATCACACCTAAAGACAATAGTTCAAAACAGATGCCAATTCAGTTAAAAAAAAAACCCAACAAAAAGCTTTTTTATTTTCTATCTAAAAAACCATGAATCATCATCTTCATAAAACCTATTTGAATGTTTATGACTGGCTTTGACATCATGTTCTAAATATAATCTGTGAACAAATCTCTAGCAATAAGCCAGCAATGCTTGAGAGACAACCAGCTGATACATCCTGGAAGCAACTTTTTGTTTTTAAAATAAAGAAGTGATGAATAAATTTAAAAAGCCACATCTATTCCAGTGTAACCCTGAAGGGCTTGTTTCCCTGATATGCAATCAAGCATTCAAAGGCTGAATAAATAAATATTTAGAAACACTTCAACCAACAGCAATATTCATTCATCCAATAAATAGCTTACAAAAAAATACAGACAGGCTTTTATTTGCCATACACAAATCCACAGTTTAGTTACTATCAGTTCCCTTCTCCCTAAACAACATTTTTGTTAACATTATGCAAATCCAGTAGAGTTCAAAAACACAGAAATACTTCAGGATAATACATAATATCAGGAATGAATGGTAACTCATGTTGCTTCTGGTCTGGATCTGCCATTTAATTACCCATTGCATAGAAGGTGAAATCAGTGCTACCATTTTACCTTGCAGTATTTCAACTCACTTCTAGTCACTCATTGTAATCCATGAAACCTAAGATCTTCACTTTACAAATCATTCTTATTCATGCATTAGATCAACTGAAGTTGAAAGATTACCACAATAAAATCCATTTGTGTCATTTTATTCCAGTATTTTAATTGCTAACTGAAGGCTAAAGGAAATGATCAGCTTTCAAAATAAAGAGAATTTGCAATGGCAATGTACAGAGGTATAAGGTATGTAGTGTTAAAGAGTCATACATGCTCTGAACAGTAAGAAGGCCAACTGACAGTGACAGAAATAAACACAATATTAAAAAAAAGACAAACGCTAAAAAGAATAAGTTGATCATTAAGCCATCCTGAATTTTGCAGGCAATTTTAACCATCCATCACAAAAAGAGACATAAATTAAAAAGTCTGGAGAATTACAACTTTACAATACTGAGTTCTATTCCTTCATTAATAACCATCATCAAAACAGTGAGCTGCAGAATTGCAGTCTGATTTGGCATTGATGGTTTCTTACATGCCTTCTGCAAAAATGAATTTCAGCATTCACATTTAAAGGTACCTACAAATACAAAAGTCTTCAGAAAAAGATGAACTTTCTACCCCACTGACCTTAATTACAGGTTACATGGTGAGTATGAACAGTTTAACTCACTGGAACTGAAGATTCCTACTTGGCCCAACTCTAAACACACATTATGGAAAACCAAAGACAGCAACAATTGCTGGCCAGGTATTAAAATTTTCTACATTGCATTTGGTGCCTACAATTGTTTTCACTTTCAATGTGAAAAAGCATAATTTTTTCCTGCCTTGATCAATACACAATGCTTCACATACAATCTGTGAAGTAGAAGCAATAATGATTAAGTACTTGTAGACAAATGAATGTTCAGCTGTAGAAAAAACAAGGTAGCAAAATCTATTAGCTTAAAAAACACCCACAAAAAGCCCACTCTTGACTCTAATTACTTTTATAAGAACACAAACATGGATTGTTTTCTCATGAAAAAAGATAAAATCTTCAACACTTACCGATGTGGGCATCCTTGACAAATCTTCTGATCAGCAAAGGACCCTCCTAAAACTTTACTTAACATTGCTGGATGGCCCAAAGCTTTTAAAGCTTCATCTAAACTGTCCACCAATGAATTAAAAAATTCTAAAGCATCGTGTTGTTCACGTAGATTTACAGGTTCACCCCAGAGTCTGAAAATGAAAGCACATTTTGTCAAATATTTTTTGTTTTGTTTGCCAACAATTTCTTTTTGAAAAAATATATGATTCAAGCTCCTATCCCCTCCCCCTTGAAGAGCCAGACTACTGGTTTTTGATGTACTATATGACCTGTTGCTCTGTCCCTGACACTTTCTGGTAAGTGAAAACAAGCTCTTGTGTATAACTTTATCCTTAATTCAAAGTCTCACTATCAAAAACTGCTAGAAATTAGAAAGAACCACCCTGCTGTAAACATAGTTTATTAACAGACTTCTACAGAGCGGTGAAAGGGCAGACAAAGCTGCACAACTTCTGCTAATTTACACTTCACATCATTGCCATTCTACTATGATTAGCTTTTTTGCACTTCAGTGATCCAGTGAACCAACATCAATACTCAATTTTCTACTTACCTGAACTGTTTCCAAAACCCTCTTGGTACATAGTACTGTAGCCTGGAAGCTGCTAAATGGCCAAAAATTACTTGGAGATGCCTCAAAACTCCAATATTGTACTCTTTTCTATCTTCAGTTTTGCTCAGTGCTGGTTTATCTTCATACTGATGTGGATAACCAAACACGTCATCTCGTGGGTCAACATTGCTCTGAAAAGCAGAAAATTTGTGCAATTCACTTCCATAGGTAGCTGTCTCCTAGTTAGTTTTATCCTTTGTTTAATCTGACAATCTAAGGTGTTTCATACTCAGCTGAAAACCCAAATACTGTCTTGGTTTGCATTAACAAAGTTGTGGTGGCTGAAATAAGGTGCAGTGCTTTCCAGCAGAAATGCCTGAGGAGGAATTCTGCAAACCCTGCCAACCTGGATCTTCTGAAGTGTCCCTCTGGCAGTGAACTTACTCAAGCATGAGATGTTATCCTATTTTCCCCACAGGTACCAGTGGAAATCAAAGTGATTGATTAGCAACTGAAATTTATTACAACCTTTTCATAATAAAAAGTAATTACAATTTAAAGATTAGGTAATTTTATATAATTAAATTTACCTCATTGTCCTGCTTTTCATCCCCAGACATGTCATCATCTACATCACTGCCTGTGCCTTCTATTGCAAGAATGCCATTCCTGATGGCTGGAATCATGTACAGCTGCTGAATGACAGAGTTCATGTAACAAGTGGCACCAGCATTTTTCAGTCCCACAAATCCCTTTGGAGGCCGAGGCCCAACAGGTGGCAGATATTCCCATTCTGTGAGTGCTTCACAAGCTAAGAGGAAACAGCAGAGAGTGGTCAGGGAACTGGTTTGTTATAAAATAAAGAAAACATCAATGCAGTACAAAGGGCAGTTGCATAAAATTATTATTAGTCTGTATCATACTGCAATTTAATAAAAACAATGTACCATCATACAACTTAATTGCTATAATTAACACAACTTCTGTGAAGCACTGTTCTATCTGTAATCTTATTACAACCTTTCATTCTACTGCATAACTTAAGAGGTGGCCAGGCAAAAATTTAGTCTATTTATATATGAAACAGAAGCCTTTCCTCAATACCAGCAAGTTTCTTAGCTGAAGAATTCAGCTGAATGAGTACAGAATATATAACCAATTTATAAACCTTCTAAAAATTATAGTACTCTCAAAGATTTACAATCCTTCAAAAAATTATAGAATTTCACTTAAGCCTCACTTTTCTTGCCAGGATGGGAAACGGTTTTAGCAAATGCTTTCTATATAACTTGATATATACGTTTTTCCTCCTGATCTTCTCTTTCAGGTCCCTCACATCTCTTTGAGAACATTTATGATCACCTAAACTAACCTGTTGGTCTGTCTGTACTTTTAACACAAAAACTTGGTATTAATAATTCTGATATAAGAGAGCATGCATATTTATTTACAAGGAGATTTGGTATATGAATCTCCGAGCATGCACAGTTCATACATTTGTTCTCTCTTCTGTCTGACACAGCACACAGATCTGGTGTTCTGCTGTACTTATCAAACACTTGAATGGAAGGGAATGCCATGAAATCCCACTAACTGTGAGGTGATAGGAAATACACTACTTCCCAACAGAAAAGGGTGAAGAAAGAAGGATGAGGCAGAGGGGAAAACCATAAAGCTGCCCTTTTAATTTATCCATCTGAGATGGAACTGAACAGAAGAGACTGAAAAACCTCAAGTGACTCACTGACAGCACCATTCAAGCAAGTAGCTCTGGCACTCTGAGAGGCAGTGGACAATTTCCACTTTTGCATACTATTTTTAGTTGCTTATGGTTTTGGCCAACTCTATGAGTTTACACATCTGTTAAATCACACAATGGTTTGGGTTGGAAGGGCCTTTAAAGATCATCTTGTCCAGACCCCTGCCATGGGCCAGGATATTTTCCACTAGACCAGACTGCTCAGGGCCCCATCCAACCTGGCCTGGAACACTTCTGGGATGAGGCATCCACAACTGGGCAACCTGTTCCTGTGACTTAACATTCTCATAGTGAAGAAATTCTTCCTTGTGTCCAATTCTCAGTTTAAAATCATTGCCTCTTGTCCTGTAACTACAGGCCCTGGTACAAATCTTTTTCTCTACCTTTCTTATAAACCACATTTAAGTAATAAAGGTCACAATGAGGTACACCAGGAGGCTTCCCTTCTCTAGGCTGAGCAACCCCAACTCTCCCAGCCTTTCCCACCATATGAGCTTGGGTTTCCTTGGTTTGATGGTGTTTGGATTTTGTTTGGTGGTTGTTGATCCTTTCCCTCTTAATATTACAGCAGAATGGTTTTAGTGTCCCTTTAGGGCTGGAGAAAATATCCTCCTGCTTGATAATTTTTAAGAAATGCTTTTTTAATGGCAACAATAGTCTGCACTAAAACCAAGCCTTTTGTCATCCTTGTGAAAATCAGCCCAAGTTTCACATGACTATTAGCTTTTGAAGCACTAACATTTGCAAGTTTTTGAACAGAAAGCAATCACTTTCTCCAGTGAGAGAAAATTCTTTCAGCGCAGAGCTGTGCTGAGACAAGGCCAAAAAGGAGCCTGAAAAGGACTATTCTCTCTGACAAGCAGAGAATGAGTTCAGAACTAAAAAGAGAAGCAGGACAGAGGACCTGGGTCTGTGTGTGGGCAATGATGACAAATCAGGTGAGCAACCAAGAAACTGGCTCTAAAACTAAGCTGAAGATACCTGGTGAGGGCAGCACCTCTGGGATTGGTTAGCAAGAGCCTGAAATGATGAGACAGAAGTATAAGGTACAGACAGAATGAAGCTCCTGGGAGCTGGTATGGACAAAGGGGAGAGACTGGGACAGGAAGGGTCAGACTGTGACTTGGGCTGGAATCTGGATGTGACCATGGAATGCAGCTCAGTACATTTACTGCATAAAGAAAAACAAATAAAACCTACACTGGCAAACTGATTTTGCAACATTAAAAGCAACCACAAACAAACCACAAACTAAAAAACTCAGCATTTGGTTCAGCGGATAATATAAACAAAACCTGTACATGATACATACATTAAAGAGTAGAAAATAGATAATTAAAAAGTATTACATACTAGTGATTGCTGTACCTATGTAATACATTTCAGTCAACGTGTCTACAATCTGCTTGAGATTTCGCACACATCCAACTGCTAGTGCAACGAGGAGCTCAAAGCCAGCATTAATAGTGGCTGGTGAGCTACACACTGGTATGGCCTGCTCAGCAGGCAATTCTCCATTTCTCATGTATTGTAGATAAACATTGGATGCTGGAAAGATGAAATCATCTATCAACTCCTGAAAAAAAAGACAATAAATCACCGGTTACCATGGAAATTATTTTATAAGGGTTATTACATAAATGAATGTCTGAGAACCAGAGGGGTACTTAACAAAAAAAACAAGAGCAAAATTGAGACCAATAGCATAATGAGCTTTTAAACTTAGAACAGAAGAACTCCATTCTGAAGTGGTTCCCTGCAAACCCATCTCCCCACTCTAAGGTAAAAATAAATCTGTACTGTTCTTGATTGGTAAAAAGTTTCTTTTGCAAAAGCAATATTATCTACAAAGCCCTTTATCAATTAGTGCTGAAAAACCAACACTCCTGCTCTATAATATCAGAGGTACAAAGAAAACATGTCTGATTAAAGAGATGCTCAGATGTGATGCATTTGTTCAAACCTGCCCCAAGCATTAATAGCACTAATTAAGAACATGTGCAGGAAAGCCATTACAGAGGTAATGAAGGAAAGCAGTCCTGTACAGTGAGACTGTATCTCACTATCTTTGTGTGATGTTGGTCAAGTACTGGAATAAGAATTAAAATGTTAAATACACTTTATGAATGAAACATGCAATTTAATTTTTTTAAAAGAAAACATTTAACTCCAATCAAAAGCGTTTCTATGGATACAACCCATAAGATGTGAGGCTCCTTTTTACTTATTTATAGGTAAAAACAAACAATAAAAAACCCCAAAAATCAATCCCCCCCAAAACCTCACAAAGACAAATCCCTTCCAGAGGTCAAAAAACTTGAACTTACCTTAATGAGATTAGCACCTCCTTTTTCACAACCAATATGGTATTTCTTCTCAGGTGTCTGGAATGCTAACAACTCTTTTGTTACTCCAAGGTGACCCTCTAAGATCGTTTCTTCAACACCTGTTTCCCCTGTTCTTTTTACTTCATCCTGCCATTTAAGAGAGAATTAATATACTCCAAACAGCAAACATTAAGCTCAGAACTGCAGTTCACAAGGAAGTTTACAGTTTTGTAGCAAAACCCTAATTATTAGGAATAAACTGATCCTGAAACTTACCCTGATTCTCTTAAGCCAGTCAATTTCATTATTGAGAAGCACTTCAGCATTGGGTACATTAATATTACTGTTGTAAGCATAGTTAAGAAGATGCCTTAAGAGGGTGAAGTAGTCTCCAGAATGCTTAGCTCTCTCTCTTGCAGTGCTCTGTGCAAACCAAAAGCAAAGAATTTATAAGTGCTTCTACTTACAGTGCAACACCAACCTATTTCCCCTAAATCTCACAGTAAATGTAAAAGAAAAGAAGTGTAAGTTTAAACTTTTGCAAGTTTAAAACTGTATTTAGCTGCTAATGAATGAATTCTCAACTATTTTAGTAACAATTTCTATACCTGAATGGGAAAAAGAAAACCAAAGCAAAGCTTATGATCAAATGTTCAAGAGAGCAATGAGCTGAAAAGCCCTGGCAGGACCAGTAGGAGAAGGCACTAACTGCAGGTATTCTCTAACCTGGTAATGATTTTTACTTAGAGGTTAGCAATCACCAAAGATCAAATGCAGACATTAAAGCCATGACCTGTTCATGTTCTTACAGAAAATGCAAGAGTCCCTTTTCCCCTGGTCTAGCTCAAATGGAAATCATCTGTGCTGCTTGTCTGTAGGTCAGAAACAATTTATCTTATGGTGACTATTATTAATAACAATTTGTCTTTTCTTGCAGGTATTTTGTCCTATTACCTTTTACATACATTCCCATACTGAAGACTTTATCTCTGAAAACTTACCCCTAGAACAGTAAACAGCAGGGTAATGAAGAAAAGGAGAGGTCTCTGTCCCATGCAACACCTGGTAGCCATTAAAAAGAATTGCTCCTGTGCCATCTGACGAACAGTTCTGGAAATAATTGAATAGAAACATTAAATTCAACCTCCCTATTCAAACAGGACATTATTTAAATTTGTGTTTATCTGCTTAATGCCATTTTCTAAACCTGAACATAATGTAGGAAACATGAACAGTTTAATTATTCCCTATCCATTATATTATTTCTCCTTGCAGTGAAATTTCAGAAGCATAAATTGTATTACAAAACTGTTACACAAATCAAATATTTAAAGGTAAAAGAAAAAGAAACTTAAAAACACCTAGCCACTACACCTTAGCAACTGACAGCAAATATTGCATAACACAAAAATTTGCAATCCTAAATAATTTTTTTTTCCTAGTCAAGCACCAGTTGTACCTGGTAAAACCAGGTACAAACCAGAACGACTCCAGTAAAACTGCTTTTATGTGTCACTGCAGCAGTTTACTGAGTTATCTCTGAAGTGATCAAAATTTATCATTAGTAAGATGTGAGAGATGATGACCCTCCTGAAAATTCAAGTGGCTATAATTAAAGGAAATTTTTCACCTCAGAACCTAATCTAATCACTAGAGCAATGCAGGAATGGACAAGCTTCAGTAAAAAAAAAAAAGAAAAAAAAAGAAAAACCTAAAAAAATGAGGGTGCATCCTTTTCTTTCAAGTTGTAGGATTAATTGTCTGAGCATCATGCCTTGTAAAAACTGTTGGGAGCAACTCTTTTTGTGTGGGAAGAGACTACAAATGAATGCTGAATGAATGATTTTATGGAAGTATCTCAATATATGAAAAAGTGAGTTTTGCAGTGTCTGTTCAGTGTGGCTATCTCTGTTTTGTGCCCATGGAGTCAGGGTGGAAAGCACACCAAAGAATCCTCTTCCCTTCAGAGCTTTTTCATGTGTGGTTAACTGTGATTTCAAAGCCACATTAGGATAACCTAGAGGTCAGAGCAAAGATGCACCTGGCTGAGCACCATCTCTGTCACCATGCACAAAGCAAAGTGCATAAGAAGAAGGAATCATGCAGAGACACTTCTCCAGAATGTTCTCTCAGCTTCTAACAATCTGTGGTTCAAGAAAACTACCAAGAGCAGTATATCATAGTCCTCACTGGACAAGTTCATGAAAGAACCCTCAAACCATTTCCAAACTGAAGGTTTGCACTGCTTAAATGTTATGCTCAAGAAGGTCTTATACAAAGAACCACAGCTCTCCACTTGTTCTCCCTTTGCTATTCTGATTTTAAGGGTCTCTGTAGTATTCTCCTCCCACCATTCATCTCTCCTCCAGTATGAAGTGCCCCCAGCTATTCAGCTGCTCCTCAGATGGAAGTCATTGCAGAGCTTTGATCTCCCTTGTCACCCTTCCCTGATGTTTGCAAGTTCTCCCACTCTGCTCTGAGTTGCAGCAGACTGCAGGGTGGAGCTGCTCTGTTTTGTTCTTAACAATAATTGACATTTGATGGGGTCTGATTGCTGAGCCCATGTTTTTGTAGAACATCTCACACAAAGTTATTTCAAGATACAATCCTTCAACTGCTTGGGACACATCACATAGACACTCCTCAGCTCTGTGCACTTGAAGGCAGAATGAAATGGACAAAGGTGATATTCTCCTACAGTAACAAATGTGACCAATGTGACATGCCTCACACTGTTATGTTTCTGAGTATGCAGTGTTTGAACACAAGTACTACATTTCTGTGAGGCTGTAACCATCTAAGAGCTCTTAAGGAATCATGAGAGGGATGCAGCTGCCTGAGCACAGGCATCTCATGCTGTTTTAGACACATGATGACAGCACAGAGCTGGCACAATGGACTCACACTCAGCAGGAGGAATAGCTGGAGGTCAAGCACCTCCCTTAAGGCTGGCAATCTGAATCCTGCCCTTCTGAGAGCTCCAGGACACAGGTCTCTGTTCAGTTCATAGAAGACAGTCCCTGCAGTGGGTGTAAGTGCCGTGGCTTTACAGCACAAAGAATTTTAATGTATTTAGGCCTCATACATGTGGCCACCAAACACTTTGCAGAGATCAGCAGAAGACTTCTGGGTTCCAGGATTATTTAGGACTAACTGTTTGGCTATATCCTCTTAGGTGATCTTGCATTCAGAGGACACCATTACAAAATCAACTACCTTGTAGGAGAAAAGCTACTCTAGCATTTAGTATTAAACATTTTGCATTCTGTTTCTAAGTTCAGAGGTATAACATGGTTGTGCTCTGAGGAAATAGAAGTCCCAGTCAAATCCTGTAGAACAAACAATCCATGTGATCTTTTCTAGAAAGATTCTATTTGTGAGATCTGAACTTGGTCATCTTCTGTCTTTGTCTTTTATGGTGCACCAAAAATATTTTCTCACATTCATATTTTTGCTCACATTGTTCTCTGATTGAGCACAGGAGATTAGAGAACAATAGTTGTGGAAGGATATTCAGAGGTCTGTCTGGTATTTGCTAAACTTTCTCTGCACCACAAACACCAATTTGTTTCCACATTCATTCAGAAGAGAACTTTTCAGCAGCTTAGTTCAACTCCACCATCTTCATTTACAAAGCAATCTTCTGTTTCCACTCATGCTCATGCTATTTTACCATGTAACAATGAACAGTTGCACCATTCCAAGTGAGATTATCATGTTTATCTCAAGTTTTATAGGCCTATAAGAGAAGTGGTAGCTTCTTGTACTGACAGTATGAACTATACTTCCATATGAGTGATACAAGGAAGCTTCAGTGAAACTGAAAATTCAACACCCTGTACCACAGGCTGCAAATTAATAAAGCTTGTGGTATTTCTGGTAACCCTCCAGTTTCACCAATGTGTGCAAAGAGCTCACTGTAAAGAGATGCTCTGATGATACTTGATCCTTTTGTTAAAGTAAATATTCTAAACATAAAATCTTTCAATCTGCATATCCAGAAGTCAAAAACCCCAAAACACAAATTCTGCTCAAATTCTGACCCCATTCATCTGAGAGCACCATAATCTGACTCCCTTTAAAACATACTGAAAAACTTAAGACACCACTAATTTCAGATCCCTGTCAATTCTCAAAGAAAAGTTCGAATGAAACAACAGTATCTTAAAAAATTAAAATTAACTCATTAGTAACAGATCAAAGCGCGGGCAACCAAGTTTAATAACACATTAACAACTTTCCACCTGGATGGTTTCTGAAAACACCCAGTACTCCACATCACAGTTTCAGATGGGCTGAAGCCACTGCTCTGCATTTAGGCTTTATATTTATTTTGAACTGTAAAATAATGGATGTGACCAAAACTTACTTGCTGTGACAGTGCAACAGTAAATCAATAATAAATGTCTGCCACGCCTTCTCTTTGCTGAGTGCATCCAGGGCTGTTGGAATCAAAGCAAAGCACAGGGTCATCACCTCCAGGGCTTCACAGCAAACTTGTTCATCTTCCATGTCTGGTTCATTTCCTGCATTTGTCTGTGAAAACAAACAAGAGTGCACAAAGTGGGTACAGAAAACAATCCCAAGAAACCCAACAGGCTCCAAGGTATATCACTAAACACAAACACAAACCACAGTTTGTATACTAAGTGATTATCAGTGCCAAGTATTTTATGCACTCAGATCTGAGCCAAAGTACTGTGTGGGATGACTTGAACTTCCAGAATTGTGCTTCTCATTGGAGGATTCCAAGCATGAACTTATGGAGGCAGAAGTTAAACAGGACAACTGTGGGCAACAGTTACATCAGTTAGTACTGCTGGGAGTTTTTCTTAGTTGGCATCTGGGGTTTTGTTTGGGATTTTTTTGTTTTGTTTTTCTTTACCACTCAAAAAATGGCATTTAAAACTTGGAAAACTCTACTACTTAAACAGAGAAAGGCCATAGTGCTGTATAATTAATTCATCAATTCACTTTTACAAGGCTTTGACACTCACAACCTATTTGACCAAAAGGTTTTTAATATTGCTAGAATTTATTAATCACTTTGCTATTTTTCAGAAAGATGAAAGAGTTTAAGTTCAAGTTTTAAACATAGCTGTTGTCATGATTTTTGACACAGAAAATAATATTACCTTAACTGGTGCACAGGTTACTTCTTAAACTAAACACTTGAATTAACTGAGTTGATTTTGGTACATTCTTTCAAAATAAATACTTTGAGAATAATGGTAAACCCTCTTCTCCATCCAGAAGTAATTACATTCAAGAAATTCCAAAGAAACTGAATGTGAGAAGGTCTCAGTTTATCATTTATAAATCATGAGTGCAGGTTAGTCCCATTAACTACAGGCACTAAATATTTGTTTTATATGTGGAAAGGTATCAAGATTAATTAGGCAGAAAGAAGGGATTACAATGCAGAGGAGAGAACTAACTGTGAACAGGCCAAAATATGCCTCACTCTGGCAGCAATCACTATTTTGTCTATGCACAATAACTACAAAATCCAAGGCAGTCACTGCACTGCAGCAGGAGGATGTGGCAGTCCCGACACAACATCAGAAAGCAAAGGCAGAATTCCTTCAGCAAACCCAGAACTGCACCTGCTCTGCAGCAACGCCCTGGTTAGAAGGGAAAGTTATTTCTGCACAGCTGCAGGGAGCCAGGAAAGGCAAAGTGCATTTTACACTCAGTGAAATACTTCCCTGCACTCAGGCACCCAGAGCTGGGGGGTCTGTACATTGCTAAATTCCATCTTTATAAAGCCATCATAAAAATTGCTTCCTCTAATCTATAACCAGATACAGTTCTCTTAAACTGCCTTTCCTTCCATGATATTCCTCTATTTCTAGGATACTTTCTCTGTTTTAATGTTATATTAACAAAGGGCACTTTATTTCCCCTTCTTATTACTTCTACAATTTCTTCCTCTTTTGAATTTCCATTTTTCTCCTTCAATTTTTATTTCCCTTTTGCATAGCAGACACCAAATGCAGCCACCATTTATTACAGATGTCCATGTAAGTGTCAATAAGAATAAAAATAAAAAACCCAAAAATTAAAAACACACAAAATCATGTGAAAGATGATCAATAACATACAGCTTGAATTTCACCACTTTTAAAACTTTCATTATCTCAAAATATTTTTACAGAACTTAACTCTACAATTTCTACCCAGAAGAATTTTTAAAAAGCAAATTTAGGTCTCTTTTCTTTTAGGTATGCTTTCTCTAGTGCACTACTCTTAAAGCATCCCATGTATAGTGATAAGAGTTTATCTTCATGTGCCTGGACTGTCACACAAACTAAACCATGTTTTACATGAAAGTATTACCTAAAAAAACCCCAAGCCCCAGTTTATTTCATGAAGAAGTCATGCTCACAGCAGTAGAAGCAGATGCCCTTATAACCCTATGAAAGCTAATGGACAGGTGTTGCATTTTGCTGAGGTAAATACTCTTCTTTCAATTGATCATTTAAACACAACAGCACACACCCCAAGAATTACGCCTCCCTACATATTACTTTTCTTTTCACTCTCAGGCAAGTATTGATGAGTACTAAACCTGATTTTACAAGACAAAAATAGGAAATGCTTTTTTTAAATCATTGGCCAAATCCAGATTATTTCCTGTAACTGTAAGCAACATTACTTATCACAAGGTGTGTGATAATCTACTGGTACAGAACTCCTAACTCCAAACTAGCTGTGTAAACCACATGTGAGCCCATTAATAAAAGAAGAAAAGCCATACAGAATTAGCAATTAAATCTTTTTTCCCAATGCTTTTCACATTTCTTTGCTCTTCTTTCTCATTCTAGACTGTACATATGCTTTGAATCACTTCTGCAGAACAGACCTTTTAAGTTTGAAGACTAGACAAATTAGCCTTGCAGGAAATGCTTATTCCTTATTTAGATGCAGAATCTAACTGGGCTGAAAACATGTTACAGAACTGGTGCATTCTTCAACTGACACCAGATTCAAGTTACAATTCACCAGTTACTGAGGAAAGGAATTTGGAACAGAAAATTAAGCTGTGCTATGACAATGATATACTTGATTCTGAAACACATCACTGTAGCCACCTAAAAGCTCATCACACTCTAAACCTGCCCAGGTCAACCCTTTGTACCCACTCCCTTTTGTACAAAAACAAACAGCAATACAGAAAAGCAGCTGTTCAGGAATTCTTACCTTTTCATAGATTTTACTAATTTCCTCATTCGAGCTGAAAACCAGCTGAACTGATCCACAACCTGATGCCCAAACAATTTTTTGCACTGCCCTGATAACACAGATGTCAGGGATGTATTTTGACGCCTGAAAAAAAAAGAGAAATTAACTAAAGCAACATTAAAATACAGCTGCAAATAACACTGCAATGGATTCTAAATTCCCACAAATGTATTTCACAGAAAATTTAAGATTTAAAATCTTAAAACAAAGATTTTTTTCCTTAAATAGAAAACAGATGATGTATCTTGAAGAGTATTTATACTTCACTTATGCAAAATTTAATTTTTTAAAGTAGGATGTTGGCAACTCTGGTTCTAAGACTTAGCAGTAACTACCAATTTCAATGCTAAAACCTTCTTTATTTAGGAAAAAACCCCAAGAAACCACCAAGCATTCATCTGGAAGGCAGCCAGCCTCTTAAGCAATGTAAAAAGTTGAACTTATTTTAGGGTTTCTCCCCATGCTGTGCTAGCTGATAGCCAGCCTGAACACACTGATATTATCAAGTATGTGATCATTATATAGAGGGATTGCTTCATGTTCAAGACACAGAGGGTTGAACATGAATAAGAACACAGCTCATGTACTGAATGAATGCAGAGTCACTCCTCAGTACTCTGTGCATGGTCTGAATTCACATCCAGTAGTTTCTACTGATATACACACATTACAAAACACACTCCAACTGCTATTATTTAGGGTTCCACATCAACTTTCAAAAAAACTACCAAACTTATCTAAAGTCTGTAGATCAAAACAGAATAATCCAAAAAATAGGTGATCTCTAAAAGCAGAAGGCAGACAGATGGATTTCAAGTTTCATTTTTCTAATGCTCAGACAATAAAAAAGGGGACTCTTAAGAAGCTGAGCTAGGTAGGTATCTGCATCAGGAAACCTGAACAATGTGCCTTCTTGAACTGATATGGACATTAACAGTATTTCCAAATAAAACAAAAGGTATTTTGTATTTGTCACAAGGAAAGCAACCTTACAGCAACAGTGCCACAAGAAAAACAACAGAGGATTTTTTTATCTCATTGTAGTTTCAAAGTCTTTAAAGATCAACTTTTTAAAAAAAGGTGAATTATTCCTCTCTGTGCTAAAGCCTTCTCTCTGGCCTATGGAAACTATGTCAGATTTTTTTTTTTTTAATTTTGAGATCCATTGTAAAGAGTCTTTGACCATCAAAACATGAAAAGGCAAAAAACCTTTCAAACGCAACTACAGTACACATGAATTTTAGATCTACAGCAGTATTCATAATTTCAGAAAATTACAGACAAATCTTACACAGCACTACTGTTAAACACATTCAGATTTTGTTTGCTTGATGTGTTTGGTGAATGAAAACTTATTTATTAGCAAGCCTCTAGGAAAGACAAAGGCAGAATTAAAAAACCTTTCCTCACATCTCACCTCAAAAGATACTTCTTCTATAGAAGATTTTTGATTAAATCAAAGTTGAATTGGCTGATTTTACACCTGTGGATGCAAAACCACCACTGAGGGAAGGCAGATGGCTCAGTCTTGCATTGCAGCATGTTGTGCTTTCTTTAGACACTGCCCTTTGTTCTCAAGGGATAGTGAACTTGTCAACACCAAGATGAGGATACAGTAATACCTTCTATCTAGATATGTCAGAAATGTTTTGAGATGGTTTTGCAGATATGCTATACAGTTCAGAAATACTGTATTTATGGCTTCCACCCTGGAAACCAAGGGATCCAGATGCAGGTGGAAGAGGAAGGTAAAGCAGTTGTGATTTTAGCTCCTGCTGAACTGAGCTGAATTCACTGTCACATTCTCAAACAAGACTCCTCATTCCAGATCCAAATGGGCTTTGGCCACACCATACACATAAGACCACTATGTTTGCAAAGCACATTGTTTAGCCTTACTGAGGTTTTCAATTGTGTCATTAAAGCATCTTCAATATATAAAGACACACTGGCAATGATTTGAGATTTTTCTCTTTCATATGATCATTACCTAAAACATTTTAAAAGGAAAATCTTTGTCTTACAAAGCAACAAATTTAAGGATTAAGAAAATAGAAAAGATGCTATAAGGAAAAAGGTGATACAGAAAGGAATTCACCAACCTCATCAGATATTTGCTGTGCAAGACGTATTGCTACATTTCTCAGCATGCATTCTGAAGTTGGATTAGGAATGTTTTGTAGGGCATTTTGTAGCACCACTGCCTGGTCATGCGTAGCCTGGTTTATCTGGAAGAAAGTATTTCTCATACTTACTTTTACATGGGAAAAAAAGCAAAAAGATATGAAGATCTAAAGTTACTTGGAAAGGTTTGATAGAAGTAGATAAGATCTTGGAAGGAAAACTTAGTGCAAAGGCCAACATAAATAAACCTCCTCATTTTCAGATACCATCACACCTGCAGACACTATGCTGCTGCAGTGGACGATCACAGAGTACAAGTAGTTGAAAGGAAAGGCATTGCTCAAAGCTTATTAGGTTTGGGGGCTTGTTTATTGATCAGATTACCTCAAGCTGACAGAATTTTTTTCTGTTACAATGCCTCCTTCCCTTTCAGTAGATGTGGGAAAGAAAGGTTGGGTCAAACACAGGGGCTCCCTCTGGATTAGGTAAGAGTGTTCAGACAGAATATGGCTGCAGTTTTTATTATACAGAAGTACATTTTAAATATTTAAGTTACTCTTGAAGAATTCTGTTCTAAATGATCCCTCCTGTTTTTTATAATATTTTCAAAATAGAAACAGCAAGACAAGTTTTTATCTTTTTTTTTTGTATTGGTTTGAGCATAGATCCCTCTCTCCTTAGTCTGCCAGAGCTCCATGGTTTTGACAAAACCTGAAATGGTTTTTTCCTTCTCACAGACAAACAAAAGATGGTGTACTGTGGTTACAAATCAAAACAGAAGAGATTCTTCATTTTCCTGTACCAATTCATTCAAAAAGCCCATCTCAAATGCTGCTCAAAAGACACACTGTGAGGCTGCTGGTAAGGCCTGGTGTTGGTCACATCCCTTGCTCTGTCAGCTTCACTAAGACACTTGATTCAGAGAGCAAAGTTACAAAGCCTCCCTGAAGACTAACAGAGCTTCCACAGTTAATCAGCTGTTGGATGCTATTGGAAGTGATCAACAGCAATATATATGGGGTAAATCAGTTCTGTGTACCAGAACACTGTATTTAACATTATTAATTCAACCTTCTATGAAAACAAGGAAGAAAGTAACAATTTTAAAGGTACTAGTGACAGCAACAGACCAATAACTGAAAACTATAGATATATAACCTTGGTTGCCTACTTCTCCTAAATAGTGATGGAAAGCCAAGACAGAAATTATGCTTTGGTACTTATGCTTGAGGTAAGAGAATTAAAAAATTTTAACAAATCCCACCTGCATCCCGAGGGAATAAAAAATACCAAAAGTCCCTCAAAGAGGATGATGGTAACAGCAAGAATAACAGTGTTTTTTCCAACAAATCTGTTATTATTAAATCAGATGTTTGCAACTCCAAATAGTGAAAGTCAGCAACTGTAGACAAATGTTACTACCTCCTAAGAAGTCAGCCTAAGTCTGTTTCAAACAATACTTCAAGACTCAAGTGATGCAATGTGTGTTCCAAACTGCCCTTTAAATAACTGCTGTAAGAAAACAGGGCAGTAAAATGTACTCATTTTAAATAGATGTAAAACAGGGTGGCAAACATGTCTGCATTAATATATTCCTATTATACTCTAACATGAGACATAAAAAGGGATCTTCACTTCTTTGTAATCATAAGAGTTTTGATTTACTTGAAAAATAATTAATTATGTATCTTTTAACGGATGCAGCTAACCAGAACAGGTACCTATGTTTGAGATTTAAGGGGAATGTACTTCTCCAATTCAGAGATGTATCTCAGTCAGTATTTTGGAATTAAGTGCTCTGAAGTGGGGTTCTCTGTGTATTCTTGAGGACAGGTTATAGATCAAGAAACTATTTAAGATGAAACCTCACAGATGGGGAATTCACATTTATCATGGAACATGCTGAGTTGGAAGGGCCCCACAAGGATCAAGTCCAACTCCTGGCCCTGCACAGAACCATCCCCAGAGTCCCACCATGTGCCTGAGAGCATTGCCCAAACACTTCTGGAGCTCTGCCAGGCTGGTGCTGTGACCACTGCCATGGGGAGCCTGTTCCAGGGCCCAACCACCCTCTGAAAAACCTTTTCCTAATATTCAACCTAAACCTCCCCTGACACAACTTCAGGCCATTCCCCTGGGTCCTGTCAGTGTCCCCACAGAGCAGAGCTCAGTGCCTGCCCCTCCTGTTCCCCTCACAAGAAGCTGTGACTGCACTGAGGTCCCCCCTCAGTTTCTTCCAGGCTGAACAGAGCAAGTGCCCTCAGCACCTTGTTACACAGCTTTCCCTCATGGCCCTTCACACCATGCCTGTGGGCCCTCCATGGAATGCTCTCCAAGAGTTTTGTATCTCATAGTGCCCAAAACTGCCCCCAGCACTCGAGGTGAGGCTGCTGCAGCCCAGAGCAGAGCAGGACAATCCCCTCCCTTGCCCAGCTGGTGATGCTGTGCCTGATGTCCCTCAGGACACAGATGTCCCTTGTGGCTGATAGGGCACTGCTGGCTCATATTGAACTGGCCATCAAGCAGGACAGCCAGGTCTCTTTCTGTGTCACTGTTTTCCAGCATTTCATTCGTCAGTGTGTCCATATATCCAGGTTTGTCCCACTCCAGGTGCAGAATCTGGCACCAGCCCTTGTTGAACTCTGTGTGGTTGGGGATTGCCCACTCCTCTCATTTGCTGAGATCTCTCTGCAAGGCCTCCCTGCCCTCCAGGGCATCAACAGCTCCTCTCAGTTTTGTATTATCTGCAAACTTGCTCAGCATCCCTTCCTCCTGCATCCAGGTCATTTATGAAGATGTTGAAGAGCACAGGGCTGAGGATGGAGCCCTGCAGAGCCCCACCTGTGACAGGTCACCACTCTGTCACTATTCCCTACAGCCCTCTGTGCCCAACCTGTGAGCCAGCTGCTCACACATCACATGATGTGTTTATCCTGCTGTGTGCTGGACACTTTGTCCAGAAGGATGAACAGAGTTAAAAATGAGAAGTTACCTGTACTGACAATCATGCAAACCACTGAAAATCATACACAGAGCAAGTGCTAACGTTTTACAGTCACCAAGAAATAGGATTTGTTTAGTAAGTTGATCTCTTTTTTAGAATTGCAAAACATTATCTGAAAGTACCCTGAGTCCTTGATGTGCAATGCACTCAAAGAACAGAACGTCAGTGAGAAGTAAGGAGATGCTGCTGCACACATTATAAAACACAGAGCACACTGCTATTTGCAGCAAGAAGATTTATATTACCGGTGAAATTGTACTCGTGCCTTCCACAACTGGCTGACAAGCTTCTGCCACAGCTCGAACATGGCCATATCCAATTGCTGTTAGCAATAATTTGGCTATTTTTAGAGCATTAAGGTAGGCACCCCTTCGAGTTTCCATATCTGCATTTGGCAGGAAGTTATTTCTGGTCAGCATGCTCAGGACAAGAGGCAAACCACCACTTTTCAGGAAGTTGTACTGGAAGTCACTGGCATCTTCTCCCAGAGGTGCACTGGCAGGCATTAACAAGGCATAAACTACCTGTAGAAGAAAATACAGAGTTAAGAGAAATGGAAATGCACCAGCTTGGACACAGATGACTGACCATGAGAATTTGTAGCAATACTACACAAGCAATGCTTTGACAGCACTGGCCATACACGTTTATGCCAGTAAATTGTTTATTATTTTCAATTGTTAATTTCAAACCAGAATTTGATCTTAGGCTCCCATAATGTTACAGACAGGACTGCCACAGAGAGAACTGACAATTTTTTAAGAACAGGCAAAGCACCACTAACCTCTGTTAGGTACAGCACTTGTGAGGCAGAAGGACCAAAGAACAGAGAATCAAGGGATGGACTAAGGCTGCTTTCCCCAAGCTTTGCATGATCTAAACAAATTGCTCTTAGTTTCTCGACCGTAGTGTTATCTGCAATAAAAACACAACTCATGAGCATTTTTGCTGCAATAGTACTCCACAACAAGCCAGTACTATTTACAATTATAAATCTGAACAATTTTAAGTGTCTCAGAACAGCTGCAAAAACTTACAGACAAAATCAGACTACAGAGTGTTCTCCAATGATTATTACAGTCAAAAGTGATCCTATTAAAGCAGTGCTACAAAAACACCTTAAAATACAATGCTCCCCATTTTCACTGCACTGTGGCATTAACCCCCATACCAAATGCAAACTATGCAACTTCATATAGCAGATAATAACTACTTGGGAAATCTTTTACAGTCCTAATTAAGATAACAGTAATGAATTGCAGTACCAATAAATTACCAGAAAGTAGAAAATACTCCTCTATCTTCACTTTATATATCAGATGAGAAATTATTTTACAGTATATTATAAGATGAAAAAAAGGATCAAATTAAGTTTTACCTGGTGGCATGAGCTTCATAAGAACACGAGCTCCATCTCTAAGAGGTGGCATATTTAGACTACTGCCCAAGTCTGCAACTTGCCAAAGAAAAGAGATGTATCGAGGATGCAGTGACATGATCTTAAAATAAGCAAATAAAAAAACAAATTGTTAGCCAAAGACAAAGTGTAAGAAAAAACATGTTTGAACTGGTAATTTCAGGAAATGCTTACCACTCCAGGCAAACAGCTTTCAACTTCTGGATTTGGACCATCGCTGTAGTGATTGCCGTGGTTGCCCGGAGAACCAGTTGAAGAATCAGAAGAACTATCTGGACTTGAGGGCATATTAGAATTTATCTGTGTAAGCTTAGCTGTAATTAGCTGGAAAACAAAATTATAGTTTTAATACTCTCCAAAAATTAACATTCTTTAACAAATAAGCATCTGATATAATATTAATGGCATAATATAAGAAGAAAGAATGGAATTATTCCACAAAAATAAATGATGCCATGCACGATATTTTTCAAGCATTTACAAAAGGGAAGGAACATCTGAATTGATGTAACTACCCGGCCTGCAACACTTACCGTTTTATCCTTGAGATTCAGCTGCCCAATTAACTTTCTGTCATCTGCAGGATCCACCAGCTCACCCCCAATGAACAGCTCTACTTTTGTGTGTGCGCTGTTGGCTTTAATGCGATTGAGGATGCAGCGCCGCACTTGGCCAATGGTGTCGTTCGTGTGAGACCAAATATCCAAATCTTCCACCTGCCGGCCTTGGTTTGGAAAACGAACCACAAGTGTGATATGTTTACCACGGAAAGCCCTGAAAATAAACAGAAAAGCAGAAGTTATTTTTGCCCTCATGAAATAAATTCTTTTCCTTCCCATATTTTTTGCAGCTGGCATTTCAACATCAAATCTTTATGTGGTATTTTCCAGTGTAAGATTTAGTGAAAGCCCCAGCAACTATGGCAACAACATACACAGAATCGTTGAAGAAGCCACACTAGTACAAATGCATTAATCACATGGTCAAATTTACAGTCAGGTTATGAACACTGACAGAAATTTTAGAAGTCTCTTATAAAGTTTTAGATCTCTTCTCTGTCTTGTAAACTTCCTGATCAAAATGTGCAAATCAGCTTAATCAGACTGGCAATGATGTTTTGCTCTTTTAGCAAAGCAACAAAAGCTTTAAGTACACTGAGATCAGAAAAATCCATCAGGTTGCCAATGCCTTAATGCCTTCTGTCAAAATCAGCCTTAATGCCTTCTGTCAAAAACTGTTATAAATTTTATGCTAGAATTCCAGTTTTTAAAATCACAATCTTTTCAAGAAAGTTTGAAGTGGTCAAAAAAGGAAGAAATGGTTTCACATTAGCAGTGATCACACTCTCTACAATGGCAGAGAGCTCATTAAGAAAGATGTGCCCAGATAAGCCCAACAAACTAATCCCATGTAACAAAAGGCAAAAACTCCTCATAAAGCTCCTTGCTAACAAGGCCTGTGAAAGATTAGTCTAATCAAATAAGCAGCCCATAAAAAAAAAGATGCATCCACAATAAAAAAAAAACACCTTTGTTAGGACTCATCAATCAATCAATATATGCAACAAAAAAGCTGCAGCAACACTGCAAATTACTGACACACCATGAAGAAATAGCAATTGCTTCGATTTTTTTGACAAAAAGGTCATTTAAAGTAAGTGGATGAAAAACCTCCACCATGTTTAAAAATATGCTAGTTGCATCATAAATCCATAGACACCAAGGACTTAAGCTAAGTTTTCACTCAAGGACAAATATAAGAACAGTAAAGGTGTACAGAAAATAAATATACTTCAAAGTACTGGTTCTGTTCTTCCCCTCTTTGTGAGGAGCTTATAGAATATTTCACTTAAAAATAATTAAAAATTTAATCTTGCAAAGTAAGATTGAGATACATACAAACAATTCTGGAAGGTGAATATATACATTTACAACATGTTTTTGTATAGTAAGACTATGAGAAACAAAACAGTTTTGCCAATGCTAATGTAAAGAACAGTATTGCTTTTAAGTAATTATCTGAAATAAAGAATTATATCCAAAACAATTGAGCCTCAAGGTATATTGTGCTAGTTATACAAGAAACCACCAAGTTTATTTTTAGGCCTGCTGTCCCTTTCATATATACTTGTATTTGCCTGATCTTGCAAAAAAAATTAAATTAAATACAGTTTCATACATTAGCAAAGAAAAGGGAATTCTGAAACACTGTGAAACCATTTCCTGAATAGAAACCCTTTAGAATGTAAAAATCTCAGGGATAATAGTACTGGTTTAGTTTAACAGAAATCAAAATCATGATATTGCTTTTTCACACATACCTTGACATAGGTAGAATAGTTCTCTCTTCGTGGTAATCACTGTCACACTCATTTATATACTCCCTTAAAACAGTCAGCACTCTCACCATCCTTATTGCTTCTTGTCTTGCACAGTTGATGCTGTCTTTGTCTCCATCCAACACACATAAAGTATCATAGGAGGCTTTTAGACGGTCGAAACAGGACTGAATGAAGTCTTCATGAATCACTACCTAATTACATTAAGAAATTGGTGTAATTACAAGACATATTAGAAACCATCTTTTCAGAAGGATGACCAAATGATAGAGAAAAAAAATCCCCGAACCAAAACAGGCAAGTTACTCAATAAACCTGTTTTACTCCAGCAACTCCCACCAACAGATAGCTCTAAATTAATGGGCACTTCAATAACCTCACATCAGCAGCAGCTGTAACTGTACTCTATGTATATAGAAAAAGTGAAAATTTGGACAGAGAACACTGAATTGGACTTTCGCTTTCTCCTTTTCTCACACTATGTTAAAGAATTCTTGTGTGCATGTAAATCCAGCACTTCTGGAAGTGTCAGGGCTAAGCATGTGCAGATGGACACATCAATGCATTCTTAGTAAGCCCAGACCTACAGCAAGACAGAAGCCTCCAGCCATCTGCCACTGCAGGAAAATACAGCTTGAATGGCTGTGAATTCACCACCTAGAGCAGCTGTGCTGGACCTGGCAGACTGGCAGCTCTGAAGATTATGAAAGTGTTTTTGAAGACAAGGAGAATATCAGTTTTTAGAAATACACCTGGCATGTTATCAACTGGATATTGTCCAAAGGACAATATTCCTCCACTAAATTTGTGCAGTCACATAATTACAGAATGGTTTGGTTGGAAGGGGCCTTGACTATTTTTATGGCCTCTTCTGGACTCTCACCAGCAGCTCCACATCCTTCCCATGTCAGGGGTCCCAGAGCTGGATGCAGCACTGCAGGTGGGGTCTCACCAGAGCAGACAAGAAGGGCAGAACCCCTGGCCTGGAGCTGCTGCCCATGCTGCTGTTGATGGAGCCCAGGACAGCGGTGGCTTTCTGGGCTGCCAGTGCATGTTGGGCTTCTTCTCAACCAACACCCCCAAGTCTTTCTCTGCAGGGCTGCTCTTGATTTGTTCACCTCCCAGCCTGTATTTGTGCCTGGGATTGCCCCAACCCAGCTGCAGAACCTTGCACTTGGCTTGGATGAACTTCACAAGGTTCTCAAGGGTCCACTACTCAAGCCTGTCAAGGACCCTGTGGATGAAATCCCTTTCCCTTACAGAAACCCAGTATCTCTTCTCTGTCCACTGAATCATCTCCTGGCAAATATTAATGCAGGGAGATAATATCTGATTTGCTAGATCTCAGCTTGACCACTATGTGGAAACTCAGTGACCCTTTGTAAGGGGCATGCCCGAAAAAAGAGATTACATTAGCTTGTGACAACACCCAACAGACCCAGCTCCTGAACATACTCATACCACAATTTGCAGTGCAACAAAAGATTTTCCTCTTATGACATTAACTGTTTTTTGAGCAATAAGAGCAAATACAGCAGATGAACTTAGTAGGAAAAATTAATGAGAGTTCAGTCTGCAAACATGAGAAAAGCTTTAGTTTTGCATCTGCCCATAATTTGATGGTCGGACTCACCCGCCAAAACACAGAAACTATTTCCTGTTTTCAAATCTTCCAACTACAAAAACATCACCAAACTGATGTTTAAGACTATTATTTGAAAACTATTTTTAAAGACTATCTTTATTTTTATTCTGTTCAGTCTCCTTGTTGCTTTTTCTTACCTGATTAACTTGTAACCTTGGGCCAAGATTGGTATAGATCTCTTTAAGAAGGTCTATTGCTCGGTTTGCAATGTCATCATTTCCCTGAATCACAACCTGGCACAATTGAAAAAAAAGCATTTACATCTCTTTAAACTTGCTGGTGTAAAAATGCAAACCAAAACTGCTACATAAGAATCTCAACACAATAGCATGTCTAATTATTTTATGAGGTGAAAGGGACTAAAACAGTTAGAAAATACAATCAATAAAACTTAGACTCAAGATGATTACATGAGGAAAAATTAATAATTAATTAGTTTTGAAGTTCAGAGCTGGCAAAAAAGGATGATGTTCTATAAACAGAGTAAAAGCAGTGTTTATATGTTCATGTTCACATAACATTCCAAATTTTCTCTTGTTTCAGAGAATAAGAAAACTTCTTCAGATGCCTCAACAATCTGCACCACAAGACAGAATTTTCAAGTATTTAAATGGCTCTGAATGGGTGGAAAGGAGACAAGCAAATGAATTCTGCTTCTAACCTGATAATCTAAACTTTAATTACTAGTCACCAGGTCTGACAGCAGGTTTTATAGACAACCCCTGCAGGGTATGCAGCTCAAGCCTCATGAGTTTTGCTGATCAGAGTAAGGTGATTCCCAAAACTAAAACATGCTAACATTCTGTGGGGACTCTGTTCACACACATCATGTGAACTTATTTGTATAAAAATTGGGATCTACTTTGGTTTTAACTATTATCACCAGGATTAAAATACTCAACCCTTCAAGAAGCCACAACCAAAATTACTGAAGACTGCTGCTGTACACATTTTACAAACACACAGCCATGATAATCATGTCACAGGGCACCACTGTGGGCTCTAATGCAGCTCTTGAGAACTAGAAATACTCTGAAAAAATTAGGTTACACTTTAAATACTGATGGTTTTCACCAACAGATTTGGCAAGCTTCAGGAAGCTTCAACCTTCCTACTGAAAAGGAAGATTTTATATATAGAGAATATGTGGTTCTATGGAATCTATAGATCCTAGAAAACCACCATACTTAGCCAAAAGGTTGTGGTT
Source organism: Zonotrichia leucophrys gambelii (assembly GCF_028769735.1). Taxonomy (NCBI): domain Eukaryota; kingdom Metazoa; phylum Chordata; class Aves; order Passeriformes; family Passerellidae; genus Zonotrichia; species Zonotrichia leucophrys. The sequence goes on from NC_088169.1 coordinate 8,309,510, forward strand.
ATAGGAGGAAGAATCAAATCAGCAATCACTTGGTCTGATCTAGAATCACTCCAGTTTACCATACTAGAAGGAATACCATGGAATAGCTTAATGAAGTGCAGGAAACAAAGCTTCATTATAACATGCATGTGAAAAAAAGAGAAATCTACAGATAATTCACCTGGAAGGACCTTCTCTTCTTCAACAGTACTGACAAATTTTTAATTTCATGTGCATACATAAATATACTTATGTTTAAAATAACTTTCCATTTAACATCAGTCTGCAAAGTTACTACTTGCATACTTGCTGGGAAGACAGTAGAGTCAAAAGCCATGTATTTAGTTGGAAAAAGCAGATTTTTGTAATTTCAGTCCATTACTAATAAATTACACATTCCTAAAAGCATAAAGAGACTGAGAAAGTCATAGCAGTTAACCTTTCAGATGCTTCCTTCAATTAACTCACCCTCCAAAGGTAGTCTAATCCTATTAATTCCAGGTCATCCATCATATAGGCTCGTCTCTTTGCTACAAGCTTTCCTTCTCGACAGTTCACAGCTTTGAAGAAACGTTCAAAACATTTCATTCCATTTTCTGTTAATAGGGAAGGATCCAGCTGAAGCACATTATTTTCAAAGAAGTCCTTATTAATGTCAGGGTCTAAGTCTGGTTCATCCCCCATTAGTTTGGAATACCATTTAAAACAGGCTTCGCGATCACAAAGATAAACCGCATTTTCTGCTAAACACTTCCATATCTGCTTCGCCTGAGGGGCACAGAGCCACAGCTGACCATCCTTCAATAAAAATCTTGAGCAAAACAAAGAGACAATTAACAGCACTGTCTAATACACAGCCAGAGTTACAATTCAGTAAAAAGTACAGGCACAAAGTTGGAAATGAACATTATCATTGTATATATCACATTCATTTACATCATCAGTCTATAATCAGCCCCATGATATCTTAGTAAGTTTGAATGAATCAAGACCAATCAAATCCAAATACACAAAAAACCCAAGCATTGTTTACATTTTATATACAAAGAAATGCACACTTCCTAATGCACACTATTTAGTTTAAAAATCAGGTCACAACATATGACAATAAATTAATTCTGCAGTGATTCACTATGTTTTAAGACTTGATTTAGTAAAATTGCCAAAAAGGTATCAATAGCATGGAGCAGAGCCAGAAGCAGAAATCAATGAACTGGAAATTTTCCCTTTTATTTAAGCAAGTTTTTAATTTGTGTTCAGTTATTATGAAACAATTATTAAGAACTTAAAATTTGAGAGCTAACACTAAGGAGGCTTCAGGAGGAACAAATGATAATCCAACTTCTTTAGATTAATTTTTATTATTAAATTTTTTTATGTATAAGAAATCAGGGACTGAGTTATGGCACTGCTTTTCAAAAACTGCTACATGCATATTCTACATTTGACATCCATGGAATTTCATAAATTTCTCTACATTAAGAAACAGTCAACTTAAATCTAAGGAAGCTACGATTTTGAACATGCAGGAATGATACATTAAGTGTGCTATCCATGTGCTATTGTGCAATTTCATTAAACAGTTAACACTTCAGTTTAGTTAATGAAAATTCTCAGTAAAATTTTATGAAGCAAAATAAAATCTCATTTAGAAAACAAGGAAAAAATAATTAAAACATAACAGTTCCAGTATTTTTACTCATTGAAAACAAGGTTAAAATCAAGTAGGAAAAAGCTGAGAGACTCAGCCTAAAAAGCATCAGCATTCTGCAGCTCTATGATGAGCAGAGACCTTCTGCTTTGTTATTTTACTACAACAGGAGCTGGCCAAAATCATCCAAATAATTTTTTATTGCACTTTCTTTCTGGGGCTCAGTTGCTGCCAACACATCATCACTGACTGTGGAAAGTATGTGTTAGTTTACGATCATGGATTTAATTCTGGTGTGATACAAGTAAGGACACAGGGCCATATTCCTACTTGGAATACTTTAAATTTTAAACTAAGTTACCCCAATAGGAATGTAACTGTATTCACCACACACAATATTTAAGTCAGTAAGGTTCTGCACACAGATAGGAAAAAATACAAATCTTAGTGCAGAATAAGAGCCTTGGATTCCAAATAGTCTAATAAACTTTATTTCATATATCCAACAGCAGCATAAAAGCCCTCCAGGAAAAGAAACAAACCAAACCAAAAACATTCTATGTATTTTTGCATCTGAGTTTTGAAAGAAGTTAACAAAACAAATTAAAGCTATAGAAGTGAGAGAAATGCAAAGTGTATTTCTTCAAAAAGCATTCAAAATATTCCTAAAGAAGTTGAAGAAAGGTTCAAGGTAAAGCTCACCGTAAGAAGTTCAGTCGCTCCTGCACCTCCTGCACGTGGCTGTAGCGGCTTCCTGGTCTCACAGTCTGAGGATCATACTCACCATGCTCTGCAAATAAAACATTTCATTAGACAACACACCCAGAAAAGTGATGCTGGCTCCAGAAGACAGGAGGTGTTTGAAGACTTGGTACTCTGAATATAATCCAAGGCCAGAACATTTTCAGTGAGGCGTGTGAAAAGAGTTTTCAGCAGCCAGCCCCCAGTTAATGCTTCTCCTATGCTAAACACAGGCAAAGACCCCTGAGGTCTATAATCAAATCAACAATTATGTGCTCATTGTTCAGAAGAGTGAAAGTGCTACAGAACAATTATGACCTTGCACTCTACTTATTCATATAATTTTTTCCTATTTTCAAGTAGTCAGTTTGAAGTCAGAAGTCAGTTGAAAATAGAAATATACCAAGCATATAACTCAATTATCCAGTGCTTTTTTCCTGAGGATGCTTTAGTTTTGTTAAACAGCATCTTGTCCAAAATTTCATTTCTCTATTTTCAGGCTTTTTCCACTTGAGAGGAAATCATTACTCCATTTCTTTACCACCTTCATACACAGCTATGCACACAACATCACTCAGAGGAATAAAGTATAAGACAACTTTATTTACTGCAAGTTTCCAAACATAAACCCCAAATGCTTGTAATACTGACAAGCTTGAAACAGAAGACTTCTTTTGAAAGTAAGGTATGAAGTCAAATTTTTACCTGTATTTGTCAAGGTTCATAGTAATATTTTCTTAACAAAGCAATTTTGTTCACAGGTGTGGTTTTGTTTGGTGGTTGGCTGTTGTTTAGATTTTTTAAATTAAAGAGATACGATCTAGATCTGCACTTGCATTACCTTCATCTGCATCAGCAGTATTTTATAATGACACATTCATTATGACAGCTCCATTATAAACTAATTAATGCTTTATTTTTTTATTTGCAAGGATGTACAGATTGCCTTTAACTAAGGTGACCCAGCCATGGCAGACCATCTCATGACAACATCAAGACTAACACTAAAATCTATCTTCAGAGCTGAAAATTAGTATCTCTTATTACATCAGGCAGGGGCAAAAATAAGTACATCAGTGCTTCAAAATAAAGAGAAAAATAATTGTCATAAATACTCCTCTCTATATCCAAGTGTAAAAGCTACACTACCTTAAATATTGAGTGGCAGGGGAAGCAGAATGTCTGCAAAACTGAAGATATTATGTTCATCAGAAATCCTTAAAAATTAAATCATAACTTCCATGAAATTACTATAAAAGAGCAATCAGCAAAATGAGAAATGTGAAAAAAATAAATCTGAAGAAATAATATAAAAGTATGCAAACAAAAATTATTTAAGAATTAGAAGTAGAAAACCAGTAAAATATCCTGTGTCTCCAGCAGAAAATAAATCAGGGTAGATAACCATATTGCAGAGAAATTAAAATAGATTACATGAAGTGTTGGATGTTGAGGGTGGGTTTTTTGTTTGATTTTCATTTGTTGAGGGGGAGGTGGTGGTGTTGGTTTATTTTCACTGTGGGAACTACCTGGGCTTTTTCTTCCTGGCTAAAGTTTAATTCACAGACACAACATCAATAGAGGCAATGACAAGAGAACTCAAATCCAGCCAGCTGCAGACAGAGAGTGCAGATGTACTTCAGAATTCTGAAAAACTCTGAACTATAAAAAAATTCTACTTAACTAAATATTTTCTGTATCACATTCTTTCTACATCTCCCAGATTTATTTTCCACTCTGTACATCCCACAGCAAGTCAAAGTGTAATCTCCTTAGAAATTCCTCTTATACACTGGAGCAGAAAACAGCTGGTTGAAAATTTATGTATAATTAGTGATAAACACACAGAAGATCATATGGTACCGTTTCTACAAAACCATTTCATTAACACTTTGGACTTTTTATTACTGCAGAAAAAGAGAGATAAAGGAGAATTGAAATTTTCAAAAGATCTTTGATACATCTTTGAAAAGATGAAACTGTGACCTCCTTCAGGACTACAAAATCCACGAGCAGTTGTCTCATCTCATGGAGGACTTTGCAGAGCTGAAGCAAAGGATGAGTTCAAGAGAAGGGAAAACCACAGAGCATGGAAAAAATTCAGAAATATAGATTAGGCTTCCCTTTAACCCTAAAAGGGCAAACATATTAAAGGGGAGTATCCCAGAAAACACTATGCATTAGTGAATAACAGACTAGAAACACTGCTTTCCATCACCAAACACAACTAGGGAAGACTTCAAGGAAAACAAACATATGACAAATTCAAAATGAGTTTTAAAATACCCAAATTACATAGTAATTGCAGTGTTAAGTGCCAAGAATATCTGTCAACAACTGGATTTTTTATTTCTACGGCATTTGTTTGACCTGTGCTGTTTGTATCTTTGCCTTGAATTTTCCCCCTCTGTCTCATTCACCTTCTCCAGCCAAGCTTAATTCTACAGCTTCCAGTTCTTTCTGATTTCACATGCATAATCTTCTTTCTTCCCCTTTCATTTATGTAGCCCCCTGGCATGTTTTCTCCCCCTCCATGAAGGCATGGAAGACAAACATCACAGCATTCTATGTTCTGCTCTATTTAGTATATAAAACTGAAAATTAAAGAGTTTTTGCACAGGAGCTGTGGATTACAGTCTGAGCCCAATATCTGGAACACGAGGAAGATCTCCTGGTTGCCCTTAATAACGTAATAAAGTGCCTAATAAAAAACCCCACACTATTATTCTTCTGCTTCTGTACTCTGATACAAATGAGTTCTGCAGCAGCTTCATCTCAAGAAAGAGCATTTTAATTGCTTGGTAATTAGATTAAATTTAAACCCTTTACACACTTGTAATTCCTATTGCATTGAAGATGTTTGTATCACTGCTTAACTGAGTCACTACAGCTGGGGAGGGAGGGGCAGGCCAATGTGGCTTTTGGGAAAGGAAAAGAATCATGCAAGTCATCAGCCTAATTCTTCTGCCCTCAACAATTTGATATGTAAACAGTATTTTCAACAACCTTTTGGCTTGAGAATTAAAAAATAAGATAAATTAAAAATAGTTCCCACACTAGTACTGAAAACAGACCAAATAATTTAGTATTACTTTAACATTATTACTGCAATGCTATCATTAGTTAAGGTACTTAAATTAAGGTAAACCCCTCCATGTATTCCTGAATGGAGAAATACAGTAGTAGTGTGTAGATTTAACTGAATGTTATTCTCACTGGCCTACACCTTGCTGAAGTGACCATCTTCACAGAGCACCATTATTTACACAAGTCTATTTATGTATGTATTTTGGATATCTCTTATATGAAATACAGATATAAATATATATATGCACAAATACACAAACACCCCCACATACATACATACATACACACACACACATACATATATATATATATATATGTGTATATATTTAATACTCCAAAACACGTGAATTCCAGAAAGGCCACTTTCCTGTGCACTGGTAGCTACAAGCTCTCCCATGTGCAAATATCCTGTCCTCCCTGAATGACCTACATTGAATCCCTGCAGAACATCCTGTGTTATTTCTGAGATGCAACAGAAAGGCTGCCAGGCTGATATGAGGCCAGGGCAGAACAGTCCTTGGTTCCAGTCAGTAAAGCCAGTGGTGGGGAAGGAGGAGTGTAAATCTCCTCCTTTCACTTTTGTTGTAATTTCATATTTCAAGAACTGTGATCCAGTGTAACAAGTTTCCTGGCCCACCATTCTCCCTCACTTCCATGCTTCCACCTCATTAGCTAAAAGTTAATGCAGAGTAAGAGGGTAAATTCACCAGCAAAGAGCTGGATGTAGCCTAAAATACAAAAATACTGACACAATGTGCTGCCCAAGTGCTGCTAATAACAAACACAGTGAGAGAGCCTGAACAGACGTAGGAGTTACACAGGAAAAATAAATGGTATCCCTGTGGTTTGAAGTCCTTCTCCCTGACAAATTCCAAATATTGGCTGCAAATTGAGGTGATTAAAAAACTTGTCAAAGGAGCCTTCAAAATTCAAAACTAGAAGTTTACTACTAGAACCTTCCACAAAAAAACTAATCTAGCCTAAGTAGGGCAAGATGATTTTTATCAATCCACACACAAACAATGGCTGCCACATTCTCATATTCTGCTGTAAAACACACATTTTCAATTATAAAAAAGAAAAAAATTAGTATTTAAGCTTTTCTTACCCAGTCACCACAAAGGCTATTAACCCCACAGATGCTTGAAAATTAAACAAATAAACTTAATAATTATTTTATTACGGGAATTTAATTTTAACTCTATTTTCAGCTGGAGTTCTCCTATACCCCACAAAGCAACTTTGATGTTCAAACTCACCTTTAGCATACTGCCTCATGCTTTCCATATAGGCAGAGAGGTTTTCTGCAACCAGTGTGACGAGGGCGTGATTGTGCTGAAGTTGATTGATTAAGTCATGTCGGTAAAACACGTGGGGACTTCTCTGAGTTTGACTGAAATTAAAATACAAGTGTTAGAGGAAAGAAGCTTTGCACCAAATAGTTAAAAAATCAATTTGAGAGACATATCTTTGATGCAAGATCCAAATTTTCCTACAATATCTCAAACAGAACACAGATTAAGTTTCTGACAATATTTTTCTATCTTCTGATATATCAACAGTTCTTAGGAGTTACTAGAGCAGGTAATTTATGAGGATTTTATGGTTACAAAATGTATGGAAAACATCAGAGCAATGGGAGCAGCTCAGTGTGCTGGAGGGAGAATACCTGCAGCAAGACAGAAGATAAATAAACACCTGCCCAAAATGCACAGCAGACCTTCAACTACAGTATAACTACAATATGCATGACCCTGGTTTATCCCACAGCCATCTGATATTCTTTTCTACATTTAACATTAAAACACCAAGCAAAACTCATTAGCATAGTCAAAGTACACTAGCCAATAAGCAAACCAATTATTTCAATACTTAAAAAAACCCTAAAAATAGTATTGTTTTTTTCCTAACAATAACTATGTGGGAAAATGTTGGTACCAGCAAAAACACCTGAGCATATAACCTAAAAGCCCCTAGAAAAATTCAAGAAAGGAAATATCCCAAATAAATAATTAGATTGATATTTAAGTGTATTATAAAGACCTGACCAAAAATGCTTCTCTTAAACAACACTAGAAATATTCAGATGACAGAAGCAAAGTACAGAGCTTGTGTCCAAGACCCACATGCCATGAACTATCAGATTCTAGAGCCTGAGGACTCATCACCTCTGCAGAACACTCTCCAATTTCTCAACTGCTGCAGCTGTAGATCAGAGCACTGATCTTGGCTGCATAAACCAGAACGGCTCTTCCACAGCAAAGAGAGAAAAAAAGAAAACAAGTGGGTGGCAGGGGGAAGAGCAGCATTTCTCACAGCCACTCAGCTGATCCCATAGCCTGCCCTAAGAAACAAAGATCTGATTTCCAACCTGTTCTCCTCTCTTTCAACACTTAAACAAGCAGACTCAGAATGAGCTGAGTGGATGCCAGGTAGGAATTCCCACCCTTCCTGGGAAAGAGGGTGCCCATACCACATGGCCCACAGCACCCACAGCACTTCCACACTTCAGAGAACAGTGGGGAAGGCAAGAAATCCCAGCTCCAGCATCAGCTGACAGAGATCTCTGCAGCTGATAACCACATTTCACTGTAGATGCAACAGCACAGATAAACTGATTCATTGGCCAAAGATCAAGGTCCATCTGGGTTTAAAAGACAGAACCACCAACACCCTGCCAGTAATTTTGTTATCTGCAACCAACAGACTTTGGGCTGCTAAGCACTGTGGTTTTCAGAAGATTAAATTTCATAACATGCAAAATTTTCTAAAATAGTTTGAAAAACACTCAAATACCCAGACATTTCTCAGACAGAAAACAAAATGGATGGAAGCATGAAAAAGGAAAACATGCAGGACTTCATAGATTCAAAACATTCTCTGTTTTCACTTTAAGAAACTTTCTAATTATGTTTCATTCCATCTCCACCAACCTCCTTATGAGAATAAAGCAGCAGCAAATCCAGCAAAAGGCTGGAAGTTTATTTTAGTGGTTACCCAAGATGTTACCTCTAGACAGGGAACTGTATTCACAAAGGGTAACACAAAAGAGGAACACTGATTATTTGGGAAATACATATGATCAAACAACTAAAGGAACAAACAGAACCAAGATGGGATGTTTTGTGGAATCAAAGATATTAGAGCGTGTATTTATATTCATAATATTATGCATTTGTATCAATCTCACACAGTACAGCTAAACCAAAGCTTTATCAGCACAAGACTACAATGTTCTGTGTTAGGTATTTTTTATTTCTCTCCTTTCTCAGCCACATGCACAAAGAGTACATTTGCACACGGATCCATCTTGGTTAGCAATGACTTTGAAAAGCTGAATGATTGAAATAACTAGAATTATGTGCTCTGAGTTTTAACAGTGATTGTGAGCAACACTTCCAACATTATTTTGATCCACTGCTAGGATGGACTCAAAGGCAAAATGACTGTGTTTAGGCACAGGAAAAAGCTGATTGACAAGAGCTTCTGGAATATTTTCTAGCATTAAGACAAAGTCTACATGCAACTAAAATTTTCCTTATGCATCTAAGATTAGACTAATATGACATTGTCCCTGGGACACAATAATTTAACCTTTAATATTATTACACATTAGTTACTAGACATTCATTAATGAGCAATAACTGAGGAGCTTGAAAAACTGAAGTTAACAGCAGAACTCGTATTTTCATTGTGTTATACTCAATGGATACCAAAAATCAATGTGTAAAAAGAAAAAATAACATTTTTAAAGAGATAACAAAGTATTTTGGATTATGAGAAAGGACATAGCTAGAATGCTTATTTGTTAGAAAAATACTGGCAAACTGGCAAAGGCAAAATTCCAAACAATTTAAATGGAATAAAAAGAATTATTTATCTGCACATATAACTCACCCAATATAATACTACATATGTAACTCCGCTTTTGAAGATGACAGTTGTGCCAACTGAACAAATGCTATGTACCATTAAAAGAGTGCAGATTATTCAGATGAAAAATCCAAATTGCAGCAAGCAATTCCCACAAATTCTTCTACTTAGGGTAAAAAGTGACTTGAAGCATCATTGTTGCCCTAGCACTCTGAGACCACTGAACTCTCACTGTTGAGTGAATTCTCCTGGGCAAATAAGTTAAGAGATTGGTCTTCTACTGCTCAGGTAGATACAGCTCAACCTTAAGCATTTGATATTGGACTACAGGAGGCTCTACCACCCAACACAGAGAGAATTATGATGATTATTTGTAAAGGTCAATATTATGAGTAATAAAGGTGACTGTTCCTAAGTATTAATGAGCATCATTGCACCCATAAGAGTCCTTGCACTTACATAAATATTATTTTCTGTTGCAATTCTGGTTAAGCTGAACTTCCTGACACATGTAGCACTTCATTGTGATCAGGGAGCTAAATTTTGAAACAGCAATTGTATAACCAATTCATCACTTTGTTCAACTGCATGAATAACTAGCAACAATTAAAACCTCCCCCTCAAAAGAATTTCTACAGTGCCAATGGCATAAGATAATTTATACAGATTTTTGCCAAGAATCAGCAGCACTTCCTGATCTGGACTGAACTTTCCATTGCCAGTGCCAGTCAGCTGACCCATCTCAAAAGAGTAGCATAAAGAACATGTGCTCTATGTTTTTGAGGTAGTTGTCACAAACACATTTGGACTTCTATTCACTCCAAATTCTAGAAGGATGTTAAAGTCAAATAAGGGAAGCTGTTAGGAAGAGGTATTGTATGCATGCATTACAGTTTCCAAACTCTATCAATATTAAGAGTTAGGAGAAAACTCAGAGGACTGGAAAGTCAATGATTATTTCAAAACTGTGTTTGCAAATTTCCCACAACCTGGGCAGTAACACCACCTGACTAAAACAACTCCCTCAACAGGATCTTGCTAACAAAGCATTTTAAGTTCCTTGATTGAATCTTTTAATTGCAAGTTCACTTTCCTGGCATATTTATTTTCAAATTCAGCATAAAAATAAGGTGCTATTACATACTGCAATGCAGACTGCCTGGAAATCTGAGGAAGACATGGTCAGATTAAAAAAAAAAAAAAAAAAAAGAGGAGAGACATTCAAACCATTTAATTGTACACAGACCATAGAAAACCTACACCTCCACAATCAAAAAAAGTTTAGTTCCTCCCAAGATTACTTTGAAACAGAAACCTAAATCAGTGCCTTGAATGCTTGAAGTGCCTCAGTAATTAATTACTTAAAGCAAATATCTCTGTTAAGGCACTGTGCTAAAAGTATTCAACTTGAATAAGCAGGTAGCTTGGTTTGCCTGGATCTTACAGCACAAAAAAGGTCAAGGATGCCACAACACAGAAAACAGACTTTTCTGCTAATTGACAGGTAACTGGGACTTTTTTGGATAAACTTCAAACAATCATTAATGAAAAACTGCAAGGAATTAAAATATACTGAAAATTTGAGAAGTATGCTGCAAACCAAATGAATATATAAAACTCCAGAAGCCAGGAACGCAACATTATCACAGCTCCTGAAAATGCTATCAGTAAGAAGAGAGTGTTGTGCAAACTGCAGCTTATTTTCCTCAGCTTTCCCTGATTTGATCCTTTTTGTCAGCTGACTGTAATAGCAACATTGACTTGAATACTTTATCTGCTTACAAGAATTAAAACAAAGCAATTGTGCAGCACTGATAAGCCAACAATGTTTTTCAGGAGTATGTAAAAATTCTGATGTGAATACGAATACTCTTAGGGGCTCAGTCTTTTTTACTGAGAAGACATTACAAATAATTAAAATAATCATGTATACTTCAACAAGTTCAAACTGATAATGGCTTCTCATTACTTCTTCCTTTCAGAAACAAACATCAAATCAACCCCCAACAAAATAAACAAACAAACCCCCTCACCCCAATAAAATAAATTTCTAATTTCTAATTTATTTCTAATCTATTCCATTTAGGAGAGAAAATCAGTAGAGAATTTCAGCCAGACCAGAAAGCTACCTTTGATTTTAAGCATTTGAACTAGATGACCTGCAAGAATTTATTATCAAAGATCAAGGATGGGTAGCTATGTTTGTGTATGTAGGTGTGTGCATGCAGCCACATAGGCACATAAAACATATTTATGCTTTGTAAGCTAATTCCATTGTTAGGCAGGAAACTCTATTAATAACAGTAAAAGAAATCCAGATTTTCCACTAGACTACAATAAAAATTATTAAAAACATGTATGAAGAAGCAGTTAATGCTCTCTTACCAAACTTAGGTGTCTGATTTTTTAGACACTATTTATACACACTAGAACAAACTCAAGACTAAATGAGCCTTGCTTGGTCTTATCCTATGCAAGCTGTTACAGCTCCAGAGCTCAGTCCCCAAGGGGACTGGGTGCTAGAAGCCAGCTCGCTCTCAGACCAAGGCCGCGGGTTAGCCCCTAGCAAGCAGGGAGATATTCAGCTCTTAGTGATTAGGCAGCTCTTGTGATTTCAGCTTTGCTTGCTAGGTAGCTTTTCCCTTGGCCTAAGGCTCCAGCAGACGGTAGAGAGAGGAGAAGCAGAAGACACTGGCTGTTCCACGAGTATGGCTTTATTGTAGGGGTCCGTGAAGGGTCTCAGCTCTTCTTCTTCCGAGTTAGTAGGGGTACAGTATGCTACTTTTATACCCTTGGCCTGGATCCAATCCTGACCAATGGCAAAGGTGTTAGAGTGACCATAAGTGACCAATGGTAGGGTTTAACACAATATTGCCTTACATGGCTATAGGGATAAGGTACAAGGCGGATGTCCCTGGAGACAGGAAACTTCTTTGCCGCTGTGTCAGCATTCTATTCTCCAAGGGGCCCTGGCTAAACCTGAGGGGTTTACTACACAAGACCATTTTCCAACACAGGTTATGGTTTTACCTAGTTTCCAGACCTCTTGCAAAAAAAAAAAAAAAATTCCAACTCATCCAACCTTTAACAGACAAAATTTTCTCTGAACTCCATTCTTACCTCAAGTTCTGTGGTGCTTCACCAAACAAACTGCAAATTTCTCTAATTTGTTTCAGGGCAGGAATGACCCATTTGTCATTTGTGCGAAGCTCTTCTATAAAGCGATCTATCCACTGGATCTTCTGTGTGTCTCGATCCTTAAAGAACAGCAGTTTATCATCAGAATCAAGCATATTGCACAACTGTCCCAATTCCCTTTCTTTGTGTCCAATATGGAGCACTCAAAGTCAAATACTGGATCACCTGAGTTTTGAAGCATGAAAGCACAACAGCAGTGTCTGAGCAGCACTACAGTGTGTTACAAACTCCCTGCACTCAAGCACTACTTATTTAACAAGTGTTTAAATGATTTCCTTTCTTCCTCCATTTATTTCTACTCACTGTCATAAAACAATGAGAAACTGTTTCTTAACAAGATGAATAATGGATTCATTTCACAACTAATTACTACTCTGACAGACTTTCACAGAAGTTTGGGGAGGGAAGGAGAGTGTATAATAGTATAAAAAGGATCTTGCTAGGTCCTTTATAATATACAGGACAGATAAGGACTTACTGGCACAAAGAAACCTCAACAAAACCCACTGAAACAAATTAGCATGAAGTTTGGGAAATAGCAAAGGGGTGGGGGGGGTTGGTTTTCCTTCCTCCCTCTTTATTTTGGTAGGGTTCTTTTCCAGTTCTTCAAGTGTGCTAATCATAGTACGTCACCAATTGCAACAAGAGAGGCAAACTGATGCATTACACTCTGTCGCTGCCGTTAAAGCACCAATGGTGTTGATTAAAATATGTCCTGTAGCATTTTAAAAGTACTAGGATGTTGATAGAACCATACAAATTTATGTAAATAACACTTCTGTGAAATTACCAAATAGCTTGGATTTTTTGTGGGGAATGGAAGGAAACTCAGAGACTGATTTGATACTGGTTTACTCACCTGTGAACAGCTGTAATCTAAGATTTTTATATGGGCACTGAGAGCCTGGTCCATGATATCAACCGGCACATCATCACTGTGAGCCAAATTCCACAAAAGGTTCAGCACTTTGTGTGCCATCACTCCATCCTTGTCATCCTCTGCAAGGCGACGAATTAACTCCAGCAGCTTCTCACGCTGTTTCTTGCTGGCATTTGTCCAACTTGCCTAAGGCAGGATTTAAAAAAATATTATAAAGTCTTTTTTTAAAAATTCCACACATAACCAGCACTGTTAACAATCAATGCAACAATAAAGTGATGCAACTACATAAAGAACTTTCCCATTAATTCCTGTCATTAATAATGAATAGCAAATTAGAGCAATACATAAGCCAGACACAACTGAAGAGCTCTTCCCTTCAGTATTATATTTACATCTACAGCATATTCACCCTGAAGCTTAAAAAGAGAGGGCTCTTTATTCAAACATCACAGATGTGTTTGTAAAAGTTAACATTACCATTGACAACTGCACCAACAATCAGAGTGGGCTCTGATTGTTTTAAATGCCTTCACAAAAGTGCTTACACTTAAAAGATTTCTTAAATAACTTATAATCACTACATAAGTAAAACTTTAGTATCATTCATGCCTCTGAATCAGACTGAAACACATGGCCCCTGCATTCCATTAACCTTCTCCTGAATAAGTTTTCACTATGCCATCACTTCAAATCCATCTCTCAAGGTCAGACACAACAGTTTACACACAGCACTTCTGAGCACTGGGTGAAGTAGCTGAACATTAGACCCACATTCACCAAACTACAGGACCACACTAAACAAAGCACAAATTGCATGTAAGCCAAAATATGACTATAATGCATTTATCTAAAAAGAGAAAACAGAGTCTACAAAGCTGGCTTGCATTTTCAAGCAGATCATGTCCAGAAAGTGAAACAGTAAAACAAGCCAGAGAGCACCACTACTGGAAGCTGCAAATAAAAGCCAGTGAATAACATAAACTTTCAGAAACAAGTTGTTTTGTCATTTCAAACAAATCACTGTGTGTTTATAAACATTCAACTTTATCTTCCTGAGACTGTTTCATTTTGTATGTAAGCTAAATAGAGAAAAGTTATTACATGATAAAGAGGAAGTTGGGGGAGCAGGGAACGGAAGTCCTTGATCTCCTCTACTTAAAAGATCAAAAGTAGCACTGCCCAGTAAACCTGACAAAACCTACTCTAATGCCAGGAGAAAAAGATAATTTACTAAATCACCAACACTTCTTAATTTGGAACAAATGCAGAAAAGTATCTAAGACAAGTAACTTATTTTATTTGGAAAATTCTATATTCCTCGGATTGCTAAATTTAACTTTAATACTACAGGCTTCACAGACCTGCATTATCCTGAAGTGTTCAAACCAGAAAACAAAACTGTCTCCTAAACAAAAATAAGAGGTCTTTGTTTTAGACAGGAAGTAAACAGAAAATCTCACAAAGAGTGCTCATTAAAGAACAGCCTTTCTAGAATTAAATATTTCAAACTGTTGCTACACATTAAGAAGTGTTTTAACACACAGAAACTGAGCAAATCTTAAAAAAGAAGAAAAACAGTGAAAAAGCCACAAATTTACACACACCCTCAGAGCCCATTTCCTGAATACAGTCAAAACACAAAATTACCTTAAAACAATCAAACAGGTGATCAAGCTGTTCAGGAGAGAAATCCCAAGCTAATTTTGCAAGGAGATCATGTACATTTTTTACAATGGCTTCATGTTTTCCTGCCTGTCAGGAAGAAAAAAAAAGAATCCACCAACAATTCATATTAAGTCAAGCAGCAAGATATTCTACAGAATTTTTAAAAGGAAGACTTTTAGAGGTGGCCAGCAAGAAAAGCTGATGCTGTGGGAGCAGCAAACTGAATACTTCATTGGGAATTCACAATATTTAGATTTCCCTTTTAAGCGTAAGTATTTAAGTGTGCTTTGTATGTGTGCACACAAGTATTTATTTAGACCATAAATACTGCAGCATGAAAATATTTATTTTTTTTGTTCCTGCTACAAAATCAAACTGGGACAGAGGACAGTAAAATATAAAAGGGTATTTTAACTTAAAAACTGGTATTTTTATGTTGCTTTGTGTGGGTTTTTATGGTTTGGGGTTTTTTTAATAATGAATTACTCAAAATCGACTTCTGAATTTCACTGAGGTATTTTAAGGTGCAAACCAATTTTTAGTATTTCACCAGTTTCTCAGGCTGAAGTACCTCCTTTGTGTTAGTGGATTCACAGACAACTAAAGCTTTCTATTACAAACA
Source organism: Zonotrichia leucophrys gambelii (assembly GCF_028769735.1). Taxonomy (NCBI): domain Eukaryota; kingdom Metazoa; phylum Chordata; class Aves; order Passeriformes; family Passerellidae; genus Zonotrichia; species Zonotrichia leucophrys. The sequence continues at coordinate 8,325,209 of NC_088169.1, forward strand.
ATTCGTTACCAGACAATGTTTTAAAGTCCAGCAGCTTTTAAAGTTACAAATCCAGCAATGAAACAACTAAGGACAAGATGCTGAGCTTTATACTAGACACAGTTTTAACTGAGAGTGTGGTGTACATCACAATTTTGACATTTAAGGAGGAAGACAATGAGGACAAAAAAAATTAGTTCCATTTAACTCCAAGCATGAAGAAAATTTTCTGCCCAGGCTGGAAAACACATCCTGTACTTCACATCTGCAGTTAAAACCAACAAATGTGGACTATGAGAATCAATAGCTGATCTACTGTAGAAATTTTTGTTGTGAGAAATAAAAAATGCAAACCAAATACCTAGAATACACATTCTGATGTAATTAATCTTGTACACTATTAAAAATACATGTATAAGCACTTTTGAAATTCAATTCCTACTAAAAGCTTTCATCAGTAATTTAAAACCAAAACTAAAAACCAAACCCAGACTAACAGCTTTGTTCCATGCTGTGTCTTAAATTCTTTATAAGGTGTCATAAATTTTTGTTTTACAAAAAGCCATTTTAAGCAGTAATGTTTGTTTTCACATTATGGGTCAGATTACAAGAGGGGGAATTACTAAAACCATAATTCCACTTGACTTTGGAAAACATAATGTAATTTTTTTCCTCCTACGATTTCCTGGATAGAAAGAAAAACTGAGTGCATGCAAGGCAGAAAGAGCATCTATAATACAGAAATATGGCCAGCTCCTGGGGGGAGCAAGAATAGAGGAGGTAAAAACCCTGATCTGGGAGGTTTTTAACAGAAGCTGTGAAGCACTGAAGGGTCTGGGGAAGCAAAACCAGACAGTGGGAACCTGGTGTGTGACCAGCCAGCTTGCTGCACAGGAACAGGGAAACGCCTGTGAAGTTCCAGTTAAACACTCCAGAACACAAGTCATGAGACCTCAGCCTCTGCCACTCTGTACTTTGTACAGCTGGATCTTCCCCTGCCACTTAATGCCTGCATTTAGAAACTTAAAACATTATTCCTTTAATCAAATGCACTCCTATATTGTGAGCACTGCCTTTGTAAGACATGAAAACACTTCAATAAAATTAAAACTTAGGTTGCCTTTGAAAGGCAAAAGCAGCATAATTGCATTACTTTTAGTAATACTAAAGTGTCTCAGGTGCAGGCTGAGCTCTAAAGCCAGGCAGCAACACAAGTGCTTGAGCCTGAAAGCAAAACCCCCCCACTGCTGCACTGAGGCCAAGCTAAAATAGCTTGTTATATAAAGCTACACAGTAAATCAACTCCTCACTACTGAATTTCATGCCCCAGCTGCTCTCAGGAGCAGTCATTTAATAAGAACTTCTAAAAACTACTATACACAGGGAGTAGTGAAGTAGATGAAAATCATTCTGTATTAGCAAATTTTAGTATTCTTAATTTTTTAGTCCATTATAATCCCATGGCTAAAGCCACAGTGAAACCATCCACCTGAATAAGAGTTAACTTTCACACAAAAAAAGTACAGGGCAAAATTACAGCCAGAGCACTGCATAGTCACCTACTTGATAGCATAAGTGAGCAGAGCAAGCTGGGAATTTAAGGGCATGGAACATTCCTTCTGAAATTACTCCTAGTTTTTTTTTCCAAATAGTAAGGTGGACTATCCCCATTTTTTAGGAGTTGCACAATGTATTCACATTTTTCTGGAAGGGTAGAAAGTTTGACTGACACTAGCTTATCCACATGTCCTACTGGATAGCACTAGGAGCAACGTAATTGCTTGGAAGACTTTTTTCCCCAAATTTCAGATTTTTTCTCCTCTTATTAAAAGTGTGGCTCTAAAATAGATAAAAGAGGCCTACTAACAGCAAACTAACCTCTCAAAGTTTTGGGTTTTCTTTTTTCTCCACAGGTATCTTGTAGTGTGGAAAGATCTACAGACTGAAAGCTGAAAACTAAGAGTATGATCCCAGACCTTAATTCAAGTAATCTGTGTATTGCTCTGCTGCATGATGAAATTTCCTTAACAGGACTTTGGGATAATAAGAAAAGACTGTACTGAGCTTCAGCCTGTGCAGTTACTGCCATGCTAGAACTGAAGCCTGATGAAATTACTTGGAACACCAGAGATCTCCCCTACATCACCTGCAGTCCCAAGTGTTATAAATGTAACCTGAAATTAGGTCCATTTAAGCCAAACTGTTCTGGTCTCAGAACAGCATGAAGACATGTAAACTGTCTTACCAAAATAACCAAACTTGTCTTGGCCTTTGTCAGGTATAACCCTGCTGGCAAAGGAGTACCACAGAGCTGCTCACTCAGCTCTCCACCCCACAGCGCCATGGGGAAAGAGAGTGACAAGGGGGAAAGTGGGAACACTCAGAGTTAACACAGTTAGTACAGAAGCTGCTATGGAGAAATGGAACTCTGGCCCTGCCCAAACCAGCACAGCCCTCCCTCCCTGCCTTGGAAACCAGAATTAGCCTTCTCACACTTGAAGGACTGGCCTGAAGACTTTTTTGTACAATCAGAGTTTCACTACCCTTCATTTATGTTTCAATCATCTTTTTTAAAATTTTCTGTATACTTGATAATTCTCAATGATTTTGTCTCTCCAGCTGTCTAGTCTGTGTATTAGAATCATGCAGCCCACAGCTAGGGAAATCCATCTCCCCAGTCATGTAAGTAAAAAACATCAATATTGCAAAATTGGTAACTTTTCAAAAATCATTATTGCAACACAAGGAAAAGAAGTTGCAGCTAAATAACTTCTAGAACTGTCATCATTATAAGCCTTACTAATCACACTCTGCCCAGGAAAATCTTACACAACTGCATGGAACTCAGAGATTAGCAACACATATTTCTCCATGCATTTTAAAATACTAAGCTATTCTGTATCATGCCTCTGCTCAATGCTGAAGGTTTGTTAATACTTCAAAAGGATCATCTCTGCACCATGTTCTGAACTGTTCCCTCAGGCTTTATATATACCTGTGGCTGACCCCTTCCACTAGAGCCAATTCAGATGACAATTTTAAGCTCCAAGACCCCAAAAGCAAACACCATTTCACCTCACATTTTCTTTGGCTTTGTCTAACACAGAGCAGAAGCAGCCCAGGTTCTCTTCCCCACACAACACACAAGGAGATGCCTCCTGTGCAGCAGCAGACAAGCAGCTGAATTATTTACCTGTGCAGCCCAAATGTTGTCAAGATCCTGCAAAGTGAGAGCTTTCTCTTTGATGACAAACCGGAGAATTTTCTCAAGTTTTTCTACATATTGAGGTTGATGAAGACTATCTCTTAATACAATTGATAAAATGTTGTTCTGCTGGATCCATTCCTGAATATAAAAAGAAAGTAGTGCCATCTCAAATTATTCAGGTGCCATCATTAATATTTAAACTACTAAACAAAAATCCAACCTGTTACAGATTAAAAAAGATGCAGCACAACAGAAAGGCTTTCATCTTTTATTTCCTCTCTCTCAAAAAAAAAAAATCACCATTTAAAATAATCCAATATATTACTGGATTATTACTGGAAAATGTTCAAACAATTTCAGATATAAGAAGCCAATGTGAAGAAGAGTAGACCTAACTCTTCTATTCAAGCAACAAAATTTTTATTTTCCAATTCACAGTCACTAAGTATGAAAACCAAATTGTTTATGACATGTCTAACTCTACTGGTACACCTACAGCAGATCCCATAAAAAGGACTTCAGCAAGGACTGAAATATAAGAATGATTATTTAAGTACTGCCACTTTTAGGGTTTTTGAAATGTTTCTAATTGAACCAGAGGCAAATATTCAAGTCATATTTAAGGAGATGCAATTTTCTCAGTGGTGTCACTGACACAGTCAGACCATTTTGTTCCAAGTGAAGCAAAGCAAGATGTGCTCTGAGCACTGACAGAGAAAACAAACACCCACAGCATCACCACCTCCAACACTGTCCTTGATCAGACTTACAATATTCAAGCTGGTCTCATGAAATAATGAAATCTATTTTCAGTTAAAAACACAGGTCCTGTATGAGATGCCAAACTGTAGGAAATGTGTAAAAACAAAGAGACCTATTTCCTCCTATTGCTTTAAAAAGTCAAAACTGCAGTTATTTTTTCTTGTCAGATGTCCTTTTGTAGATTACAAACCTCACAACAGGTGGCGAGTCAGAAAGATGGGGCACAATGGTGTAAAAGAATCACTTAACACAGCTAGATTTCACAAAAATTGAGAGAAAATAGTTCTTATTTTAGTTTTATAATTGCTCATTTTCATACTTCCCTATACATACATTCAAGCAATAATACAAAAGTATTGACTAAAACAAAAATGTGGTATCTACAGTTTTCTGTGCTGAAGCATCCAGCTTCTGAAATGTGAGAAACAGAGCACTTAGAACTCTGATGAGAAAAACTTGAAGCACCAAACCCAGACTATATCCTTATTTAAATGACCATTACATTTCTAGTTACTGCAACACTGCAGTTGCAAATGAATCACATTTGTTTTATCTAATTTCTCTCTGTTTTTTAAAACTCTATTTGAAACACACACTATCCAATGATCCATTTTTGAGCCATGATTTTAGCAGCACTGAAAAGTAATTCTCAACAGCAGCTTTGACACAAATGCAGCATTTTTTCACAGAAAGGCCACTCTAAAGTGCTTTATTACCATGACATGATGCCTAATGTTTCTAACACTATATATGAAAATAAACAATGTGTGCTGGACCCACAATACAGAGCTACCTCTACAGTTAAAGTACAAAGGAGAAACCAAATTTATGCACAGAAAAGGAGCACTTACTGCCATTCTTTCAGCTGTGAGCCACTCTTCCTCTTCAGGATTACCATGTCGATGAGTGTAGTATGACACACTGGATATTACTTTGTTAACTTCATTTAGTGCATTCATTTTACCATTGAAAGAGGAAATTTGTAACAACCTGTGAGAAAAATTTAATGTAAGAAGTGTGGAAAAAAATATCACCAGTGGCATATTATATGAGAAGTAGCATCTTACCTAAGAATCATTTTTAACCTAAATATTTCTAAATTTTTTACAGTTTCTTCTTGTCCTGGAACTCTTGAAGCTAAGTTCTTTAGAGATTTGATTATCATTGACAGAGCATCATTTTTGGCTTCATTCTTTGCTTCTTTTTTCAGTTCATCATCTGTTAAATTTTCTAAAAACTGTGGAACCATTTCTATAATTGGAAGGAAGTATTTCTTCACTGTATGTAATGTTAAAAATTCAAAACATTGTCCAAATGGCCTAAAAATCAAAGAAAAAAAGGAAAGTGTCATAATCAATTGTCATGCAACATTATGAAAATAAGGTGCAATTAATTAAAGAAACTCATATCTACTTAGAAGCACATGGAATGCTGAAGGTAGACACAACCAGCTGAATGAAGAGATGGAGTGAAAGGAAGTGCTTCAATAAAAGCCTTAAGCTTTCTGCTAACACAGTATCTTATACTGAGTCCAACTTTTGCAAATGCATAAATCATTATTTAGAAAAAAACTTACTTGATGAGAGCTGCAATGATCTGAACATTCAATGCTGATCCACTCATGAATCGATCATGCAAGACCTGAAATCCATTTAATGTGCCAAACTTGTTGATAAGATCTACTAGCCAACCCTGTAATAAAACAAACAGTTATTTTCTGGTATTCACAAAGTACCATCTAAAAATACTTTCAAGCATCTTTTAATAACAATATTTGCTTTAAAATAGTCTTTACACAGTTTACATATTCAGTTTTAAGGAAATGCTCAGAAACAGGCAACAAGATTTTTTCTGATATCATGTCAAAGAGTAGATGCTGCAGATGAGCTACTCAAGAAATTTATTTAGGAATAAAACTGACTATAATTTAGGCCCAGTTAGAGCTGTTAAATTATTACAGAAAGTCTGACAGTTCTGGTATTTTTTCTTTGTCCTGGATGTGATAATGTCACATATAAAAACATTAAGGATGCAAAGTAGCATTCTTCTAAACACAACTAGCAATGCAAGGGAAGTTGAAGGACACTGAAGTGTTTTATCCTTGGTTCTTACAAGTAAATAGTCAGCAGTTCAACTAAAGAAAAAAAATTTAAAAAACTAAAAAAAAAACCCCACTGTAAAAAAAAAAAAAGTTGTATGTGTATATATAAAATAAATAAAATTTAGTTAACTCCTGAAGTCTTATCAATGCCATTTGGAGATCAATTCTGAAAACTTCAGACTCAAGAACCAGGACAGATTGCTAATCTTCACTTCCAGTTAAAAAAATAAAACAACAAAAACAAAATCCCAAGAAACCACAACTACAAAACACAAAAAACCAAAAAACCCAAACCTTCAACATCCTCCCAAAACAAAACCAAACCAAAGCCACTGAAAAAACCACACTGACACTGGTATCTCATGTCCAATTAAAAAACATTTCTTCCACCACTGGAAACTGTAAGGAAGAGAAAATTCCCAATTTATCACATAATCTCCTCCTCAAAGTGTGTCACCTACAAAATTTCATGTTAAGGCAGAAAGTAAATGCATCAACTGGCAAATACAAGCAAGCCAGTTAACACAGCAGGAATGGCATTCCAGCAGAGTTGTGCCAGCTTACCACAGAAACAGGTGACACAGTTTGATGGTGGACCAAAGACAGGAGGAGTTAGAGGAGAAATGCACTTTAAATCAGGAGAACATCTTAGTGATAGAAGAATGAAGAGGGCTTTTGCCCCCACTCTAAGAACACTTCCCTACAGCTGCTGTGTCATTAGGTAACACTGCACAGAGTAAAACCCAGGGCTCTGGAAAGGCTCTCCCACCTTTGGGGATCGTGGGTCAGGAGGACGGGCATAAAGTTCATCTTCAGCGAGCTGGACTCCTGCAGGAACTGTTTCTGAGGGACGAGTACCATTGTAGAGGTGGAATTTGCAGTGAGGATTTAAGGCCATGGCAAGAAGTTCAAGAAGGGGAAACCAATCTTGGGACAGCTTGGCCACACAGAGTTCCACTAGTCTATGAGTGTTGTTAATAATACATCTCTGTTAATAAAAAAAAGAACAAGTAAGAATGTGGCAGGGGACTGTACAATGAATATGAACTATAAACTTGTAACATACATGGTTCCAGTTCTCCCCCAGATCATCTCTCATGTTTTATTTCCTTCCAAAACCCTGGAGGCAATAAAGTGAAACACTGACAGAAAGATGACTCCCCACTGCCTGTTCAGATCCACGCATACAAGAGTTTTCTCACAACTCACTACTGAGTTTCAAAGATTAGCTCCAGCTTTTACAGCCTCCTCCCCCTAATCACAATGGCAGTTTCCTTCCTTTTTCAATTACCACGCTCTTCAGAAACACAACTTGAAAAACTCACATGAATTTCAAACTTCCAGCCGCTCACTGCCTCGTCTGTAAGGATTTTTGTGAAGGATATTGTTAACCCATCTCGAAAAAATCGCTGGCATGCTTCACTTTTGACATCAAGGCCTATTTAAAACAAGAAAGAACAACAAACTATTAGACATAGAATTTCATTAGCTGTTACATGAACATTTTACATGCTGAAAGCAAAGATTTGGTGTGATGGTGTTGGTAAGTTTTTCTCAGTAGCTCATACAGGGCTGTGTTTTGATTTGGGCTGGAAACAGTGTTGGAAACACAGGGATGTTTTCTTTACTGCTGAGCAGGGCTCTCAGATCCAAGGTTTTCCTGCTCCTCACACCTCCGTGCCAGGCAGTAAGCTGGGGGTGCACAAGGATTTGGGAGGGGACACAGTCGGGCCAGCTGAGCCTAAAGAACCACAGGGATGTCCCAGACCATATGGAGTCCTGATCAGCCTGCAGAGCTGAGGAAGAAGGAAGGGGGAGATGTTTGAAGCGATGTTGTTGGTCTCCCCAAGTCACTGTCACATGTGATGGAGCTCTGCTGCCCTGGGGATGGCAGAACACCTGCCCAGCCATGGGAAGTGGCGCATGAATTCCTTGGTTTGCTTTGCTGGCACAGAAGGCTTTTGTTTTACCTCTTAAACTGTATTTATCCCAACCCATGAGTTTTTTAACTTCTCCCTTTCTGATTCTCTCCTCCATCCCACCAGAGGGACAATGAACAAGTGGCTGTGTGGTGCTTAGCTGCTGGCTGGGGTTAAATCACAACATTTGGACTTCAAAGGTTTGGTGTTTAAAGTTTCAGAAATGATTCTAAACAAGTCTTGGATGAAAACAAACTTACACAAGCTTAAATGGACAACTCGTTGGATTAATGTTCTAGCAAAACCACCTCAAAAATTGCTCCTTTACATAATTTTAAAATTGTTTTTAAAAACATTTGATTTGGGTTGGTTTTTTCCCCCACGTTTACAACATATTTCAATAGATATACTAGCAAAAATAAGAGTAAGTACAATTCTTCTTTATGTTCTCTCTTATCTACTTGCTAACAGCAAAACCAGTGAGAGAAGAGAGGTAAAAAATACCCATTTCAAGGAAATGCAGAAGACAGAGCTTCAGTAAGGAACTCAGTAGTGGTCCCATAGAAATGCAGATGAATCATCTCGAGAAAGATGGAGATGGTCTTTAAAGGGTGCTGGGAACCACTCCCATTGCTGGGCTGGCCTAGCTTTTGGATGCACACGCACCCATGCATAAACAGATTTAAATTTTTTTGTCCCTAGGGCCTCCCTCTCTCTCTCATTCTGTGCAATTCATCAAAAACACAGATTTGGGACCAAGTCTGAAGGTTTACATTGTGTAGTGAAATCTAATTTCAGTTTAAGTTAGTTATAAGTTCCAGAAGTTGCCTTGCATCTTGCTTGCATGTGACACATAAAGTTCTGGCAGCATGTTAAAAACTGAGTGTAAATGTCAGGAGCAATACAATCCTTCTGAAGAAAGGGTGGAGAATATTCTTGCCTATAAAAAACCAAAACCTTAAAATAAACAATTTTTTATTTTTTAAATGTATAGGATCTAATTCACCACGGCATTTACTTCTGGAGCAAATCTCATTACTGAAAATACTCCATAAGCATTCCAGATTTATTGTGGAGATAAACATCAGTCTAGCTATTAAATGCTATTTTTCAAATAGGTTTTCTTCTATTAGCAAGTAACTCCAGACTATCTGTTGATAGTTTCATGGCTCATTGTTTAACAAAGAATAATACATCAATGCCTACACATAAAAAGAGAATTTTCCATAAATGGGTGCATCTGCCAGGAATAATGCAAGTCACAGTCTAACAGGATTCACACTACTCTGTCAAATTCACTCCTTTCACTTGAAGGTGGTAATGCTGACATTTCATTCATATAAGTACTTTCAATTAGTTTAGTTATGTCCAATTGTAGTTCCTGAAAAGATTTAAAGATAATGCAAATACCACTCTTATTTTATAGCCAGGGTCACAAAGAAGTAGCTACCCTGAAGTCACTCCAGAATGCTGATGGCCATGGGCTGTGTTAGGAATAAAAGGTTTTTAAGAGCCCTAACCACAAGAAAACAGTGCCTGCAAAAACATGTAGTGGGGTCTTTCCAGGTTTTGTTGCTTCACAATTTAAATAGGATACAGTCAGAAATACAAAGTTTATGTAATTCAAAAGCTGATTATTTCTCAGTATATCCTTTCAGTTCCTCCTTTTGAAAACAGATCTTGTCAGAATATGAAAAATTCCCACAGACAGGTAGCAAAGGGTTGAATTATAGATGTTACTGAGATAATGGAGTAGTTTAATCAATTAAAAAACAGACACAACCAAACCATTTCCATTGCTTCTCTATATATACCCCACTCTCAAACAGTGGCTGCCAAGCTCTGAGCTACCAAAACAGTGTCAGTTACACCCTATCATATTTCTTGGGAACTGGAAGTTATTTAAAAGGAACCACATTAACCATCATGTAACTTCAAGTAGCAAGAAACCCTCCAAAATTCTAGGATGAAGCTGCTAAGATAACACAGTAAACAACTAATATTAAGAGCTTTGCTTGTTTTCTCCTTATCCAATAATCCTAGCATTTACACACAGCAATTCATCTAGAGGGCAAGAGGAAACATAATTAAGCAGCAACACAGAAGTACTTTTTAGAATTGCACACCAACAACTTAATTAAATCAAAGTGCAAAAGCATATGAATATGTTTCCACTGTTTTTCACAACTTCAAGAGGAAAAATAAGCTTTTCTTTTGGGGAACTTTCAACTAAGCCTGATGCTTTGGAGAAGTACATTGATGTCAGGAGTAGTTAGAAATCTCATTCTGCTCTTATTACTTCAGTGCATTGACAGTTTTGAAGTTTTGGGTTTTTTTTCTTTTTAAAGATGACTTAACAGCTGGTGGAATATACTTCTCCTCTCTCACAAATCACAAGCAGATAATTTGTTCTTACTGCACTGTTCCAACAACGCAGTCACAAAGGTGGCTGCACTTTCTCTGGAGAAGCTGGCATTCTTTTCCCTTCAGAACAGATGTGATCCCTTGAACATCCTACACTTGCCTGAAGATTCCTGCCAGACCCAGCTACACACAAAGCCACCAATTCCAAGCACAACCAGAGCTGATAAATCAGTGTTGGCAACAATATGTCATTATCCTTGCTGGATCACAAGGATGCACCCTAACTTCTGTTTCTCCACAGAGTGCTCCAAAGCAAAAGAGACTTAACAGTCAAGGCAATCCAGAATATCATGACCACAATCAGCTTTAGTCTTAAAGCTGCCTAAAAATAACATTTATTAACATGGAAATGACATTGTCCTGGGCCAGCACCTATGCAGAAGAAAGAGCAGGCACTTGATATAATGCTGTGTTCGAAACACAAAGAGCTGGTAAATGCAGGTATCCTAAAAAATGATTTTGCTGTGACTCTTGCTATTACTCAAACACAAGCAATCTCCCAGGAGAACAGAACTTTCCAGAACACATGGCAAACCTGTCAATCTGACCAGTACAATTTAACAGGCACATACACTGTCTGATATGGAACCCTCTCACTCCAGGTCAGACACCAGCAAGCACTGGTAGGACAATTAGTCTAAGCCATGCTGTTTAAAATTCTAACTTTTCTCTGATATTCTTAGAAGCATACGAGTGCCAAATCTGAACAAAAATTTCTGGCAAGATATTTGAAAGGTAGAGTAGAAACTTATTAAAAAATAAAGCCAACTAGAATTCTTTGCGTTTTAGCATCTGCTATAAAGACCAAACCCACTAGGTTTGATATCAAAGTGAATACAGAAAACAGGTATGACAAGAATGACAGGATTTTTATGTCTTTGAGCTTATTCAACTTCCCTACTTGTGCTAAGGCACCTATTTCTAACTACATTCATGGCTTTTTTAAAGTTCTCATAAGGTTTTGCATAGCATTCTGATACAATCTCCAAGACCAGGGTTGTAACAGAAATTAGTAACAATTTTTAAGCCTCCACCAGGGATTCGAAAGACAAAAAAGAACTTTGCACACCAGTCCAATAATCAAAGGTCTTTCAGTTACCTTTTTTACTTAGGTCAATAGCAGCTTCTAGAAGAACTTCTAATTCCCCCTTCGGCAATACAGGAACAACCCATCGAGGCCTATATTCAAAAACAAACAAACCCAATTTCAATTCTGCTTCTGAAAAATCAAGAATTCTTGCCCCATTGTAATGCTTTTAAATATAGGCTCAGTACATAGATTTTTAAATGCCCTGACAAGTATTACACTAACCAACCCAAAGAAAACCACATTCTGCTTCAAGCTTTCTCTTTACAACTTTAACCCAACAAAAAAAGCATTTCATGAAGTCCAGAGAAACAAAGATATAAAAATTCTGATTCCTCTATCAAGATGTTTGCACAAATCATCAACACCTTTTTACAAAAGTGTGAAAATACCTGTTGATCATGTCATCCAACTTTGCCAGGTCTGTGTGTGGAAATGCAGGCTCCTCATCTTCAAGCTGGGGTGGAGCATCAGCTTGGCCCTGCTCATCAGGCGGGGTAGCTGGCGAGTTCTCATTTGAAGAATCAGGTGAAGAAGTCTAAAATGAAGATGGAAAATACTTCAAGTACTACCTGCACTTGTGTTCCACTTGTTTTGGCTGTTTTCTGTCATAATGCATTCCAAAGAATCAGCTCAAGTACATATCAATGTAAAATAGTTTTATTAGAGATTTATTAACAAAAACAGAGCATAAAATGTGCTATATTTTTCTATCTTGGCAGTTTAAAAATCAAGCTACTTTCCCAGCGAGGAAAGTGGGGTTTTTTTGGTAACAGCTTCTACTTTCAGCAGATCATTTTTCCAGAAGGTGAAATAACTACACTGAAGCTCCAGTTTTTATAAATCTTGTCCAGAAAAGTTGATTACTTTAAGTAGATAGTCTTCAACAAAAGCACAGAAGAAAACAACAATGAAAAGAGTTTGCTAAACATGAGTGACTCACTACTATAACCATCTACTAATCAACCTTGAACAACAAAGTTAAACCCTCTCTGATGGGCCATGCAAAATACAACACGTTATGCAGATATCTGTTATTATGCATACACAGAAATAGTATGAACTGACAATAAGAGCAAGACTTAGGAAGACAAAACCTCAAGAACATTTTTCACCTGCTGTGCCACATCTGTTTGGCAGGGAGTGTTATTTTCTTCACAGTAGCCTGTAGGGTGCTAGGTTTTGGATTTGGGACCAAAACAGCACTGGGAACACATCAGTGTTTTGTCTGTTGGTGAACTGTGCTATCACAGATTCAAGGCCTGTTTTTCTCTTTGGTAGCTCCTGTCAGAACTCAGACATAGGCAGGAGATACCATGAGGTGGAAGCAGGAAATGCCACCTGGGATGTTGTCAGAGTATGAAGAGAAGCAATGAAGCAAGCCAAGGCCCACTTGGAATTAAACCTGGCTAAGGATGTCAAAGGTACCAACAAGGGCTTCTTCAAAGACATCACAACCAAAATAAATACATGGGAAGATGTGGTCCTGTGGCTGCCTCAGCCTGGAGACTGGGGAGAAGGTCTAGAGGAAGGAAGTTTCCTTTGGCTGAGAAGACTGGGTGAAGAACATGTAATTAAACTTCAAATCCACAGGTCCATGGGCCCTGATGGGATGCACCCACAAGTGCTGAGAACTGCTGGAATCATAGTGAGGCAGGAGAGGTGCCTGAGGGGTGGAAGAAAGCAAATGTCACCCCAGTCTTCAGTAAGGGCAAGATGGAGGACCCTGGAACTACTGGCCAGTCAGCCTCACTTCAACGCCTGGAGAGGTGACTCTGGAGGCCACCTCTACCCACATGGAAGACAAGAAGGAAATGAGCAGAGGTCAGCATGGATTCATTAAAGTTGAATCATGCCTGACCAGCCTGATTGCTTTCTACGATGGAGCAACTGCCTGGAGGGATGAGGGGAGAGCAGGGGATGTTGTTCTGCCTCAACTTCAGCAAGGCTCTGGCGCTGTCTCTCACAGCCTCTGCCTCCACAGACTCAAGAAGCGAGGACAGGGTGAGAGGACACTGAGGTGGACTGAGAAGTGCCTGAATGGCAGATCCCAGAGGTTGCTACTTGGTGGCACAGGGTTCAGTTGGAGGCCTGGCACCACTGGTGGCCCCCAGGGTTCAATACTTGGCCCAGGACTGTTTTACTTATTCATCAATGGCCTGGCTGAGGGCAGATACCTCCTCAGAGAGTTCTCTGGTGACACAAGGCTGGGAGGAGGGGCCAGTACCCCAGAGGCCCTGCAGCCCTTGGGAAGGACCTCGACAGCATGGAGAGATGGGCAGAGAACCTCCTGGAACCCAGCAAGGGCAGATGCAGGGTCCTGCCCTGGGGAAGAACAACCCCAGGCACCAGGACAGGCTGGGACTGACCTGCTGGGAAGCTGCTCTGGGGAGAAGGACCTGGGGGTGCTGGTGGACAATGAGCTGTCCCCGAGCCAGCACCGTGTCCCTGTGGCACAGAGGGTCAATGGGATTCTGGGGTGCATTAGGAAGGGCACTGCCAGCAGGTCAGGGAGGTGATGCTGCCCCTCTGCTCAGCCCTGTGAGGATCACCTGGAGTGCTGTGTCCAATTTGGGGCTCATCAGGACAGGAGAGAGGTGGAGCTCCTGGAGCAGGTCCAGCAGAGAATGGCAAAAATGATGAAGGAACTGGAGCATCTCACTGAGGAAAGGCTGAGGGAGCTGGGCCTATTTAACCTGGAGATGGCTTAGAGAGGATCTCATCAATATCTGCAGAAAGGTGTCAGAGGATGGGCCAGACTCTGCCCAGTGATGCCCAGCAACAGGACAAGAGGCAACAGGCAAAAACTGAAACACAGAAGTTCCCCCTGAACATAAGGAAGAACTTAACAGTGAGGCTGACTAAGCACTGGAATGGATTGCCCTGAGAGGCTGTGGGGTCTCCTTCTCTGGAGATATATTGTCTGGTCACAATCCCCAGTAGGGTGGTCTAGGGAACCCTGCTTGAGCAGGCACCCTGGATTAGATGACCACCAGTTGTCCCTTTGAACCTTACCCATCCTGTGATTCTCACTTTGCCCCCTGCAGTCAGCAGGGCAAGAGGCTGGGAGGGGACACAGCCGGGAGAGCTGACCTGAAATGACCCAAAAGACACTCCATGCCACAGAGCATCACACTTGGCAATAAAACAAAGGGGTTTTTTCCCCAAGGCAGCTGTTGCTTGGGGACTGGTTGGGCATCATCAGCTGGTAGTGAGTGATGGCACTTGCATCACTTGTTTCCCCCTACCCCTTTCATTTATTAAACTGCATTTATCTCAGCCCAAACAGTTTCTCACTTTTTCCTTTCAATTCTCCATCCCACTGAGGCAGAGGGAGTCAGACAGTGGAGACTTCCTCGGCAGTTCAGGGCCAGGCCTCCCCACGTATCAAAGTACAATTCACTCTCAGGAAGGAGCAATCACTAAACATTATGGTATTAAAAATACCATCTTCACACTGAATTAAATAACAAAGCATAGTTCTTCTCCTAAATGGTTTTGGCTTGACATGATACTGCATCTTCTCTGGTATTTTTTTGCCCAACAAAAAAGAATCATTACACTGTGATGTAATATATGAAAGCTTTTGCTTTTCTTTTGAAAGCAAGGAACATGAGAAGCTGTTCAGGAAGTGCAGTACAATGAACAGAGACCCGGATGCAGCTGCTCTGGAAAGGCTGATACCTGAGTAAGCTGCTTTAAACACAAAGTGCTTTTGCAAAACTGAGCAGAAACTGAACTCACAGATGTGGTGTGGTTCTACCGATCTGTGGCAGGTTCTGCAATGTGGTTCTGAGAAAGCTTCTGGTATTAATCCAAGAAGCCTTTTTATCCAAAACAGGTATGCTTGAAAGAACCATGCCACTGCCTGAAAAGGCAGCATTTTTACAATGCCAGGCTCTTTAACCATATTTACTTTGCCAATACCACTGCCTTCACCCCTCAAAATATTGTTGTACTTCCAGACACACACAGAGAAACATCTAACTTAACTAGAGGTCTCCAGAAATGTACAGAATCAAATAATTCAGGAACACTATTTCTAAAGAACAAAGTCCTTTATTTTGAGATGAATTGATTGCTAATACCATACCTGATTCTGCTGGAGGGGAGGCTGGGACTGTCCATCAGGAGCCTGGCCCTGGCTGTCATTCCCTCCTACCGGAGAGCCACGAGTCGTGGCTGTCATACTCGACACAGGGCAGATCTTTGCAATTTTGTCTGCTTATGTAGTTGATGTGAGAGAAGAAATTATAGTCCACTTAGTAAAGTTGAAGTACCAGCATATGCTTGCCTTAAAAATCTCCAACTCAAGAACATGCCATCTTGCAGAGACCATTGCATAATCTGGAGAGGAAAAAAAAAAGACAACACGCTGTATTAACATATACAGGAAACTCAATCCACACCTGGAAAAGAACATTACAGAAACAAATACATTGCTATAGAGAATCTTTTATTTTAGACTTATTATTTCTTCTTATTGAATAGAACTGACAAAGTCACATTTGAAATATTTAACATCATTTTAATGTTCTAAGTAAAAATTACAATCACCTTTATACCATTGAGGCACTGACACACCCTCCAAATGTGTGTCTGTTTACTCTGTTCAGAGTAAATGTGTGCAGCTCTTTGCTCTGACTCTTTAGTGCCTGAATTCCTAGAGTAGATTCTCCATCTGAATTCATGGTGCTGCTCAAGGTCTATGTAGAAATGACTTGGTTAAGAGCCTAAAAAGCCAAATTTGTAATCTTTGCAATACTCTCCTCCTGACAGTGTCTAACTGCAGATGTCAGAGGGAGTTGAGAGACTGATTCTACTTCAGCTGAGACTAACAGAGACCCTGCAGCCAAACTCCTCTTAGCACATCAGTATTCACCCAGGGAATTGGACTTGTATTCCCTTTACCCAGCATGTGCCTATGAAAGCCTGGGCCCACTGGCCTTTCAGCCCCACTATGAAACCCATCACATCCCCACCACGTGCTTTAGTAGATTATATGAAGAAAATTGTGACATCAGATTTGTTGAAGTTGTAATGCTATACCAACAGTTTCACATTCACTGTGTTTCAACTTCACTGGGTTATATACAGACAAAAAGAGCTGCATCAAGTTTTAACAGCAATTCCACTCGATAGCACCAGGCATTGTATAACCACGGAAGCTGAAATGTAATTTCCCAGAGCAACTCAGACTTCCAAGCACCACATAAAACACAAACAGTTCCCAGGAAGTTAAAAAGCCAAGTAAGGTGATACAAAGAGTTGTATGAGTTTCCAGGAAGATGCATTTGGCAGTGCTGAGTTCCTGATCCAATCATCAAAACCTCAAGTTAACAACTGGAGTGAAATTTCTGTTGTAACACCATGCATATTCCTAAGTGTTTTATTACGATGTCTCATCTCAAGTTAAGTTTCAATGCTGTTATTTTTCTCCAAGACACTTTAAAATCTTTTCTTATATTGTGTGAATTTGCAAGGCCTGACATATACAATAAAAATTGACTGAATACACTCTAACTCCTCTGCCTAGTCTCTGGTATTAACAGCACCAACAAACTTAGACATCTCTAATAATGCCATTAGAATAATGTTCACTTTTCAGTAAAATTGTACTGTTTCAAAACACTCAACTGTTATCCATCTCTAGCTTTCATAATTCATATTCATAAGGCTTAGTAAGCCTACTAAGTCCAGAACAAATGCATTACCAACTCAAAGCTTTCTTTAGGAAGAAACTGATTTTTGAAATGCAATTTTTGAAATGAATGTATTCGGTATTTAATTTGTGCTTTTTTAAAAATGTCCTCCTGAGTATTTAATTGTTTTTTACTGATGTTTATAAAGATCACTAAGTAGAAAGTACCAGCAAGATTAAGTTTTCTGCCACATACATATACACAAACACACACACTGCAGTCTACTGCAGTTCAATGCAGTCAGTTCTGCACTACCTGATGGAGGTTTGGAGGTACTCACACAAACCAGTGACATCAAACTGCTGCCAGCTCCCACTGCACTGTTCCGCAGCCCTAAGCCAACCCCACCACAATAAACCTCCTTTCATCACCAGCACTCTTCCTTAACAGGGCTGGGTCACAGAACAGCCACATAAAACACTTGTGCTGGCACAAGGAGCGAGGTAGCAAAGAAGCAGGAAAATGGTAAAACAGCTCATTTCAGCAGCAATCCTGCTCCAGGCTGGCTTCAACTGCAGCCAGAGGTGCTCACCAGCAGCTGTGGTTCCAAAACAGCTGGTGCCAAGGGCAAGCTGCTTGATTTCAGCTCTTCCCTACCCTAATGCTTTGTGCTGAATTCTCATGAAGTGAGCTGCTTCAGACTCCTAAAGGAAACAACAATAAAAGCCCACCAAATGTACAAAGACTGATTATTTTTCAGTTTCTTTAATTATGTGAAGTAGTGCACTGCAAGGCCAGAGTACTCACCCTAATGCCAGCCAGGGAACCAGGACAAACTGCAGCTCTCCTGCCAGACTGACTGACATCAGTGTGAACTTACCCTCAGATCTGCCTCTGTGCTCAGCTGAAGGATGTGGGCAAAGCAAAGCATTCTTGTAAACTCCAGTCTGCTCAAGGCAAGTAATGCAACTTAAGAAGATTCAAGAAAGCTACAACTGAAATAAGCAATTTACTCAAAATCTTACAAATTCATAGAATGAAATAAAATCTAAGAAAAATATTATGAATTTTGTAGATGCCAGTAAATACAAAACATTTACATGAAGGACTCATCTATTTTTTTCTTCCTCTTATTTAGGGATTGTTTGCTTTACAGTCTAATGATGATTCTCCATGCATATTATTTAAATTACACTCCCAGGAAAGTGTATTTCAGGGCTTACACAGAGTTTCACTTGTAGTCATGTGCATTAGACAAGGCCAACTTCCTAAGTGAGTCCATCACTTCTCCCTCCAAGTTTATGTGACGTCCTCAAGACACACAATAGTAACTTCAAGTTATGCTGCAGCTAACTAAAAACATTCCATTTCAAATAAATCATCTGAGTGGTTCTTGTAGTCAGAGGCATGCTCTCAATTGCAGGGAGATCCTTGTTCAGGTATTTTCCTTTTAATTACAGAATATACAAACATACTTTCGTAAATGCAATTAAAATCCAATTAATGCAATTTAAACAGTATTAGAAGGCAGTGGTTCACCAGTCCTGTTTTCAGCCACTCATTCACCATTTCTGTTCCAGAGAAAACATCAAACTGCATGCCCACAGAGAACACACCACTGCTTTAACCTCTCTAGAATTAATAAAGCATGAAACTTCGAATTCCCATCACTTCATTAATTCAGGCTACCCAATTCAATTTTTTAGAGTTACAGCGCATCAAGGCACAGTTTGGCTCAGCTCAAGAATTGCCTTCATACCTATTTATAATGAATTTGATCATTTATAAACAAATGTAAACTGATGCAGTGACATATATGTATATGTAAGTGTACAGATAGCACAATAGAACATTTCAGCTGAATTCTAATGCATACCCTGTTAGTTTTTATAAACATCTCATTTCTACTATTTCTGATTTTGGATTCAGCACACTATCCTAGAATCAACAGAACACACTGAATTGGAAGGGCCCCACAGGAATCATCCAGTCCAACTCCAGGCCCTGCACAGAACCATCCCCAGTCACACCATGTGCCCAAGAACATTCACCAAATGTTTCTTGTTCTCTGCCAGGCTGGTGCTGTGAGCACTGCCCTGGGGAGCAGTTCAGTGCCCAGCCTCCCTCTGGGGAAGAACCTTTTCCTGATACCCAACCTAAACCTCCCTGACACAGCTTCAGGCCATTCCCTCGGGTCCTGTCAGTGTCCCCACAGAGCAGAGCTCAGTGCCTGCCCCTCCTGTTCCCCTCACAAGAAGCTGTGACTGCACTGAGGTCTCCCCTCAGTCTCCTCCAGGCTGAACAGAGCAAACCCCTCAGCTGCTCCTCACTCAGCTTCCCCTCAGACCCCTCACCATCCTCATGGCCCTCCTTTGGATATTCTCTAAGAACTTCATGTCTTTCTTACATCATTGAGCACCAGCTTAGGGCGAGGCCACCATGGAGCAGAGCAGGACAATCCCCTCCCCTGCCCAGCTGGTGATGCTGTCCCTGATGTCCCTCCAGGCTGCCAGGGCACTGCTGACCCACCTTCAACTCTCCATTGACCAGGACTCCCAGGTCCCTTTCTGCAGCACTGCCTTCCAGTACCTCACTGCCCACTCTGCCCATACACCCAGGGCTGCCCTATGCCACAGGTACAAGTCACATTAAAAAAAATTACCTTTACCCAAAGCTCTGAATGGATGTTTTAACACAGGGTCAAGATGGAGACAGAACCCTGCTAAGTGACAAACTCACTCCACTGCTGCTAATCAAGCAGTTTATGAGGCTATGAAGACTGAGTCAAATGAATCCCACTGACTCCTGCTTTTGATGCCAATTGAGAAAATTCCTATTTGACATATTTTTCCCATCTCCTTTTGTCACCCTGATCCACCACTAAATCCCAAGTGAAAGCCAGTTTTGGCTCCACCTGACTCCCTGGAATTTCAGCAGCCCCAGAAAAAGACAACTACAGAATTTTTGACTCCCTGTGGTCCCCATTCAGAAGGCACCAGCCAGGAGCTCCATGAGAGGAGCCCACAGAGAGGACACCAGGCACAGCACTGTCCTCCAGGAGGGGCCTCTGCTTCCAGACTCAACCACCCAGTACAGCTGCACACCTGAACCTCAGCTTCCACAGGCTGCAGTCTCATGCCTACATGGCAGAATAGGTTCATTTGCGTTTGGGGAGAAATCAAGCTTTTCAAAAGCCAGGGGAAAAAAATCAGATGTGGGTTCCTGGATAAGTGGTAGGTAAGAAGCAAACATGTACACAACACTCTGTTACAGCATGACACAAAGGATGGCATCTCAGCATGCAATGATAAAGGAACAAGTATATTTTTCTAATACAGCTGACTCCTAGAATGGCCTTCATTTGAGCTTCTCAAAGTCTCCCCATCAAAAGTAACTGAAATACCCCACTACATACATCCCTTTTCCCCGAATTAAAATACAGAGTTCTCGGAAAAAAGCAAATGCAAGGTACCAGATGACAGAGGCAGACCTCAAAATACATTTTACTATCCATGAGCCTTACCTAAGCCCTATCTAGGGGCACAGAACTATTTTTCCTTTAACTGAAGTATTCTGGTTATCCACAAGTGAGGACATATGTCACAAAATCTACTTTGCCATGTGGTAACAATGAATGCCAGAGTAAGACTTGCTTAACAAGTAACAACAGAGCTTTCTAACAACCATACAGCAATTTATTTACAGAATGATGTTCCCATGAAATGGGAGCTCACAGATGTGCTTCATTACAAGTGTGATGTGTACAGCAAACAGGCTTAACAGCAGCAATACAAATTTGGGGTTGAAAGGTAACACTGATTTGTTTCATACAGGATTCTAGGAGCTGCCTTCTTAAATCCTTAATAAGTACTGACTCATCACAAGGATTATGATGTGATTCTAGTTTAAAAATTCTAGACTTCTACCTTATGCCTTTATTTCAACCAGAACGACTTTTCAACCAGAAACACCTCCCCCAAATCTGTAACACTGACCTAATTCAGTAGTTACAACATACAGACACCCCCACACATTTTCCATTTTCTTTCCTCCCTGTGCCTTGTATCTTTCAGGAAGGAGGAAATTATTTACATAATCAGAATAGAGAACTGGAGGTCACAGCATTTCACTCATTAACACTGACATGCAGTGAAAGTGAAATGCATTCAATGATTAATACAAAACCTGTCATTAAGCTACTATTCAGAAGAGCAAGAAGTGTCTAACTATCAACATTTAAAAATACTTGATAAGCAGCAGTCAGAAAATGTTATCTCAAATAGCAAATATTACAGAAAAAACCCTTTAAGCTCCTTCTCCTCCTAAAGAAGTGAGTGTATATGAGACACAGTCAACTGCATCAGGTTCCAACACCAGTTCAAAGCAATAAATGTCTTAAAGGTACAGTACAAGAGAGAAACTGTGATGCTTACAAACTAAACTATTCTCACTGAAAACCAGGTTACTTCAAGCACCCTTTTTTGGTGATCATTCCACATAATACACCTGAAATTAGTAATCTGGCAGCATAAGCTTCTGGAACATTGAGAACATCTATGTAAACATACAATTCTATTTGCCCTCAAATTCAGATAACAAAATAAAGGGGAATTGTCCTGAAACCTTCAGTTCTTTCAGGATTCTTTTCTTTTTAATTTCAAAACTTGGTGTTGGGGCTAAGCTCAGCTAAGATACACCTACTCAACAGTATCCAACTTCCCCTTGTTCAAGGTGCTCCTACATGCAGCACTCACCTGAGTTTAAGCAAGCAGTAAGAGCACAGAAAGTGAACTTCCAAACCTGAAGCCCAAGAAATTCTAATCAAAACAAACTGGACTCAAGCCAAGGCTGACAACAGGATTGGGCTCTGCACACCAAGGCAACAAAGCCAATATACTCAAAATGTATTAACTCATTTCACAGCACCACAGAATGGTTTGGGTTGGAAGGGACTGCAGTGATCATCCAGTTCCAACCCCCTGCCATGGACAGGACACCTTCCCCTAGACCAGGCTGTTCCTTTGATCCAACCTGGCCTTCAATGCTTTCAAGGATGGGGCACCCACAACTTCTCTGGGCAACTTGCACCAGTGTTTCACTACAGGAAATAATTTCTTCCCAACATCTATTCTAAACCTACTCCCAGTATAAAGCCCTTCTCCCTGTGCTATCACTGCATGCCTGTCCTGTAAGCCCCCTCTCCACACTGGGAGGGGCTCCATGGTCTCCCCAGAGCCCTCTCCAGGCTGAACACTCCAAGCATGTCAGTGTGACTTCAGAGGAGAGACCCTTCCACGTGGAGTAACTTCCGAAAGACTTAAATAAAAAAGGAAATCCTTTTCATCAAAGGACTGTCTTGCTTCACAGCAGTAATTGCTGAAGGCCAGGTGTTGAAAGGGAACTGGAGAGCAGCAGCAAGTGTCTTTCTCCAAAAGACATTCACCTGCCAATACTTCTTGGGACATGCAACAGTCAGAGAGTGCACCCCTGGTCACTTACAGAACATGCAGCTTTTTCACAAATAATGTATTGGAAGGACAGACCTTCAGATCACACCCTTCATTCTAGCTACCAGATGGAAAAAAGAGTTTCAGCTCCTGTTCTGAAGTGTTTAGCTCACGTGACAGTGAACAGAGACAAATCCAAATATACAGCACTCAGTCAATGCCTTGGACAAACCCCACCAAATGCTGAGACAATGAACTGATTCCCCTCAGGGAGCTGTGGCCCTGCTGTGCCACAGGCAAAGGGCTGAGCAAGACTGGGCCTCATCCTGCACAGCCACCCCTTCACTCAGGAGCGTCCACTGGGAGTCACACTGGCTCAACTGGTACCAAAACACATCCTCAAGGGTATTCAGGGTATCTCAGTGACAGAAGGAACAGGGACAGAAATGTTCAGCCCCTAAAATTCTATTATTTAAACTACTGGTGTAAGCATTTCCCAGCAATGAAGAAACTACATTCTGGTAAGTAGCTAAATAATATGGGGTTTTATGATGGGAGATGAAAATTTTAGTTGTGACAGTAAAATAACCCAGACCTTTCAAGAACAGAATTCAATAAATATAAAAAGCACTGGAAAATGTGCAAACTTACTAAGTGAAGTAAACTTCCTAAGTGACTTCTATCTAGTAAATGCAAAAATCTATCTTAAAATGCTTAAATTGTTTGAACCATGACTTTCACTTACTTTTATAAAGCCCTTTTCTTGAATTCCCAATGAACATGCAAAGAAGTGGCTAAGACTTCCTTCCACCTTAGTATTAATAGAAAGAGCTACGATAGGAAATACCTTCAAAACTAAAACAACAAAAATATCAAAGAACTTCAGAATATAATTTGTTCCAGTCAGACCCAATTCACACTGTTATATTTTTTCCAATTATGCTACAGTTTATTTATGCACAAAGTTGTCCTTCTGCAACCCAAAAAACGTGTTCTTGGCAATAGAGCCAATCAGGACTGAGCTGATGCTTCAGGTCCAACTGAAATCCAGTCCTTTGCCACAGAACAGTTCAGGCAAGGACAAAGAGTACATTAGCAGTTGGTAATACATCATCTGTGGAGTAATTGTTATTGTATCCTTACATCTGTCACTACTTCAGGAAAATAGAATGTCTAAAGTTTACATTGAAGACTGATTAAATGCTCTTGGTCCCTTATTTCTGATTGTTAAACCCACAGTTTGGTCCTGGATTCATCCAATTTAAAAATGGATGTGACAGCTACACCTCTGCAAGTCATGGAGCAAAATTCATCATCAGAGTTCAACCACACTTGAGCAAAAGCAGTCCCAGTGTCCTGGGAAGGCACCTGGCATCCTCCCTTCTCACTTGCACAAAGAACACTTTTACTGAGTGTGTTACTCTTTATCATTTGTGCTTTAGGAGTTATGTTTAGAGATGGTTTCTCTGTATGTACATTATTCTTACTTGAAAGTGTATCCATAAATAGGTGCTAGTGGTACCAGCTGCTTTTCTTAGCTCTGTGTGCTAATTCAAGCAGTCAGGTGTTTTCTTGCAGCACAAGCTAAAAGACCTGCAAAACACACATTTTGTATTGGTTCTGTTCTTGAACTCCACAGCTTAAAAGCTCCTAACTCTAAATAATGCCTTACTGTATTTATAATTTGGGGCTTCAGAACCAAGGAGGAGATGCCATGTCATGTGGAGGAAATGCTGTAAACTCTTCTCAAAAGCTGGAGGAAAAGGTAGGTTCTTCTGCTCTTCCTGATTTTGTCTGTGTGCCTGATTGGCAGTTCTGATTTTTTTGAAAGGAAAGTGCCAGTTAAAAGTACAGTTTGTGTAGTTCTTGTCTGCTGATTTCTCAGTTCTTTTTCTTCTTTGATAAGCCCAAAAGTCAAAGAGAACAGAAACAGCAATCTTAAAAGGACATCTTTATTCCCTAACTGCAAGGGAGTAGACAAATAGTTGCAAAGCCCAGAACAGCCAGGCTACCTCGGCAGTGCATGGTCTCTCATGCTCTGCAATGGGCTCAGATATTGGATTCATCCCACTGCACTCTCATCTCACTGGAGCAGCAAATTGGTGTGGAGGGAGAACTTCTTGGCTACTTATTTTTTTCTAGATGTAAAAGGCTGTAATTCACAAGTTTCTTATCAGTTCTGGGACCAAAATTATAGGTTTATATTAAAAAAACAGTGTGCTAAGATTTATTCTTGCAACAAACATACAATTGTGGTGTTCACAGGCAGTTGCTTTTGTAAAATAACTGTGTTTTTTGTCATGTTCACCAATATATACAAAGTTTTCTGTATGTGCTTTGTTGGGGTGAATGACCTGACACTTGGCTGTGTTAGTGCACATTTTATTGTGCCAGGCTTAGCAGATAACTCACATTACTCTGTGATGTGCTCTCACTGTTTGTCACCCCACTCCTCTGGGTGCCATGTGCAATACTCATTAGTAATTTTATAGTTTTATCTATGTAATTGGTAATATATTAACAGCATGAAATTGTGAATTGCTAGGTGAAGGGTTTGGCTAGGAATGTGTTCCTGTTTGTTAAAATCATGTTAATAACTCTGGTTTCACACAGTAAAGGTTCATTTTTTAAAACTATTTTTTCCTGTAAATTTAATCAGACAAGTGTGCTACAATGCAGTACAGAAATTCAGGCAGTCTCTGAAATCTTTTGATTCTCCTCCTCTACTCTGCTGTGGTGGACCCCACTTGGGGGTGCTGTGTACAGTTCTGGTGTCCCCAGTACAAGGACAGGGAACTGCTGGAGCAAGTCCAGAGAGGCACCAAAGTTGGTAAAAGCAGTGGAGCATCTCCCTAACAAAGGCTGAGAAAGTTGGGCTGGAGAAGAGAAGGTTGAGTGGAGCCCTCACAGCAACTTTCCAGTATCTGAAGGGGGTGTACAGGGAAACTGGAGAGCAAGCCTTCATCAGGAATGGCAGGAAAAGGAGGAATGGGCACAAACTGAAAGAAGGGAAATTGAGGTTAAATATTAGGAGGAAATGTTGCAGTTTGAGGATGGTGAGACACTGCAACACACTGCCCATGGAGGCTGTGGATGCCCAACCCTGGCAATGCTCAAGGCTCCTTTCTCCTTCCATCATCAAATGCTTGGACCTTTAACTTGCTAAAAGCATTGGGCTTTGTATCAAATATTGGGAGAGTAGTGGTGAAGCCACTGATAGTATCTCAGCTCTGCAATTTAGGCAGGCAGGTTTTGCTGTTATTTTAGGTTGCATTAGATTCTAGAATGTCTCTCTAAGCCAGGTCCTACTGTTAAGTAGAGAACATGGGTCCTGTAAATTCCAAAAGACATCCACAGAATATCTCACTTCTTTTTATGAGTGGGGCACAAACCCTTCATAACTGTTAAGAACTTTTGTACCCTAGCTCTAGCAGAAGATAAACAGAAGATAAACAGAAGATAAACAGAGGATAAACCTCTGAAACTTCCTTGGATGTTGTTTCCTTCTTTTGCTGCAGGGCTCACAAAAAAAGGCTCAGATTTTTTTTAAACACAATTTCGTAGGCAGGATTGATGAAGCTAAAATCATGAGGTATCTACTTCCTCCTTCTATCATAGGAATATTTAAGAATAGAATTCTTTTGTTCATTTGGACCTCCAATGATCATCTAGTCCAACTGCCTCAGGATTACAGATAATACTAACTGCAGACAAAAATCTAAAAAAGCTAATTAGAAAAGCTTAAATCAAACACTCCCTTTGAGGTACTGGAGCCATTTAATACTGTTCACAATTCCAATTCTTCCTACAGAACAGAGTAAAAAACAAAATAACTCTTCAACATTCCATACTTGGAAGACTGTGCCAAACCATACCGAGGTCCAAATCCTCACTCATGTTCAGTGCCATCCCTGGCCTTGGTTTCTTCCTGAGATACATAAACACACTGTGGATTCTGTAATTTCTGATGAGATTCATGCATTTTATGAGGCCACTGCTAAGTGCTGAACAGCTTTTGCTACCTTCATTCTTTCTCAAGTATCTGAAGGGAAGGATAATGGCATTGCAGATTTGCCCCACTTGCAGCTTGTAAACATGGCCTTATTTATAGTATATATACTGCACTTAAGGCTTTGCAAAACTCAGGGTATAAATATTTGAAATCTTGGCTGAAATCATTCAGCCAGTAAATTAGGGATATTACTACAATGTTGTTGTTACATGTTACCTGTGCACAGTTTCTCAAACCCTGCTTATGCCCAGCTCCTGATGGGTCACTGTGGTTTGCAGCACCCAATGCCAACACTGCAACTGGACTGCAAAGATTCTGGGAGAAAAGTGGAGTTAAAACTGGCCTGTAAAATTAAAGCTCAGCCCTTCTACCTCACTTCATGTTCCCTATGGAAAACTTAATGGCTTCTCTAAACTATGTTAAGAAAATCAATTAATTGTAATGGTCTTTACATCTAATATTCTGTGACATTATCAACACATTATGGAAATTTTCACACAATGTATAAAACCAACACAACTTACTGCTTGGCTAATTGCAAATAATTAAAGCATGATACAACACCTAACACAGGTATTAAGCTGGAAGCAGATTACACTCTTGAATCATGAAAAAAACAACTTTAAGAAATACCTAGATTTTTTAAATGCTTTAAATTCAAATATCTAAGCATTCCTGTTACTGTACTAGCATTAATTTCACTTCTTTTTTAAACTCTACTTTTCATGTAATGTTTAATCAGCACAAAGTAAGCACAAGAACCCAAACTCTACCATCATTGTCAAGTGTAATTCAAATACCTCTAATACAGAAGAAAGTGACACCAGCATTAAAATTTGTGTTTCAATAAGCTCCTTCACAACTATTTAACAAACTCAGCCAAACTTCCAACCAGTTCCAACGTACCAACTGCCTGCTCAGCCTGGCGGTTTTTGTGCTGCTCTGTGCCAGATAACTGCAAGTAAACATTTTGACATTTTCTGCTCTCTTACAACCATTTCAGTCAGAAGATACTTAGCCTGAAAAATCAACCTTGCACAAGCTCCCTAGAGGTGGTACAAGATGATAGCTCAAGTCTTTTAATATTGTCTGTCTTAAACGTGCTCCATTCCAACCAAACTTGTGCAAGCCCATCTTCCCAGGCAGGCTGAATGCTCCAGAAACCCCTGAACGCTCCAGAAATCCCTGAAATGCTCCAGAAACCCCTGAATGCTCCAGAAACCCCTGAAAACTATCCATCTGCTCCAGAGAACTTGTGTAACAACTCCCCTTAAAAATCTTGGCCTCTCTATAGGGAAGTAAGAAGTGGCAACAGAACAGCAGTTTTGTTTTCTGTGCTCACGATCCTTCTGCCAAGACAAAAGGCTGCAGTTTGATATAAATGCAAAAAGATACATAGCAGAGGAGGTTGGAAAGGAACAAGAAGCCCCTAGAAAGTACACTAAGAACAAAGCAGGGCTGGAAATAGGAGAATTATTTCCACTATGTTCACTCCCCCCCACAGAACAAAGAAGTGACACCCCTGTCCCAGAAACACACTATTCCTATATCCACAAAGCCTATTTAAAAGCATGTCATAACCCTCTTTAGTGAGAAATGCAGGAGAAAACAATCAACTAAGGGAGAAAACAATCATCCTAAGGGCTGAGGATGGGTTTAAGAATTCTGTTGCAGCTATCTGAAAACCAGAAAGTCATTCATAAAAACCACAGCCCACCACACACAAAATAAAAGAATCCACAACACACACTGCTGCTGCTCTCCCTGCACTGAAATAATCCCATAAACTGCCAATCCCATAAACCCCCTGGCTAACGAGCCCTCATTCCATCACAAACCAGCCCACAAAGCTGCCAGCTCTGAGCTGAGCCTACCAGCAGAGCCAAGAGGAGCACTGGGCCTGTCCTTCTCAGGGACAGTGCTCAAACCAGCACACGTGAGAGTGACAGAACTCCAGTATGGTGGTTTTGCTACCACAGTGTGTGCATGGATCTGTTCTGCCATTGGAACCTCAGTGTGCAACAGCAACCTCATCCCCCAGTACAAGTACTGTATCCTGATTTTAGAAAATAAGCCTCATTGTATTTGTGCATGTGGACAAGCCTTCAGCCTCCCAGTCCATCTGAAATCAGGGAAGTCTCCACTGTGACAAGAAGGGAAGGAGGGAAATCCTGCTGGCTTCCATCCTAACCACTTTTTCACCCCTTGCATCACCACATCACCAGCCAGATCAAGAAGTCAAGCTGGCTGAAAGATGTCACCCTAGTTTTTTAAGATTTTCTAAGCCTTCTGATGTTGACATTCTTGTAGTGAATTTTCTCACACACTTTCTGTAAATAACTCATTGTTTTTCATTCCTTTATGGAGGAAGAGAGAGTTGATAGACTGTTAGTTTGAACAGTGTCATTCAGAGGTGTCAATGTCACTTTCCAATCCACCGTCACTTTTGTAAAACTATAAATATTAGAATCAGAGAATAAAACTTCCCTTTTTTCCCTTCACCTTGAGAGCAGTAGTGTGCTTGTGTTCTCTCGTGTCTTTCAGCGACAGAAAGGTAACTGGAGGATAGGAATAAAATCATTTTAGTTTTCAGCTGCATCAGAAGCCATATGAACACTAACAATGGCAGGAGAAGCAGGAAGAACACATAACCATGAATAGAATCAACTCTTTCAGCATCACTGCAAATCTCTCATGAAATTACACCCCAGAAGAGAAGGGAAAGGGAAGGAAACACAACACAGTCAATTAGAATTAGCACATATGTAACTAATATATAATCAAGGTTCCTGTACATTATAGCACAAATTAACCTTTACAACACAGAAAACTCATAAAGAGCAAAACTCTTCCCAAGCACAATGGATCTCACAGGAAAATGCACACAGAGAAAGCTGTTTAGCAGATGATAAATGCCAGGAATGTCAGTCCACCAACAGCACAAGTTCAGTCATGAAAGAAATATTAAGCAGCCACAGCAAATAATGCCAAGTGCAAGAAGTCTGAGGAGGTGAAGGCAACAAACTGTCCTGGAAATTATGATAAAGCCAGTGGAACACTCAGCAGATCACAGTGAGTCAGGAAAATTATTTGGCAGTAATACTTTGAATATTCTCACTACAAGCAGACAACTTAATGACAAAGCCACAGCAGGTAACACAGAAGTTGTAAAACGCAGAAGGTGGCAAAAATTTTACTTCTGATGACAACAACAACAAAAAGCCAGAGCTATGAAACTGTAAGCAAAACCCTACAATTCAAACATTACCTGGAAACTCAGGTAAAAAACAAAATGGAACTAGAGATGACAGAGCATGAGTAGCTGAGCACAACAGCCACATCTACTGTGACAGTCAACATCTTAGGATTTTTTCACAAGTTTTCATTTAACAAAATTGCAGAGAGACAGACACAACATGTTCTCTGTATTTGTCAAAGGCTGAATTTGTCATTTTTCTCCTACCTAATTGGAATTTTCAGAGTAATCTGGTTTCCACTGTAATTTCATTTCCATTGAACTAAGTCTCCTGGGTAAACAGTAATCAACTGAGGCACCAGGAAGAAAAATTGTCTGTACCTTATTTGTCACAGAAGTTTAATGATGTTTTATAAGGAAAGAAACAGAACTTCAGAAATGAAAGGGAAATCTCTGACTTATAAGGCACCTATACAGAAACCCTTAAAGTTAAATCTATGTCTTGTTCAAAAACATTTTTGGAGAACACACCTGCCTTTTTCAGATTCACCTTTTCATCTTCCCCTCATTTTTCTTGACATTGAGAGAAAGAGAAAACTGAGAAAGAGTGAGGAGGCACAACAGAAACTTAAGCCCAAAAAACTGTGTAACTCCTGAATAGCTAACAGAAATCCACTGAAAAGCTATGGCAGGAGGTAGGCTTGAGGTTCACAGCCACTGAGTCTCAGCTCTTCATCAGTAACACAAAGACAACACAAGCTGTCTGATTAACGATTGGGTAACACACAGGAGGAGAATGGAAAGAACCTAAAGAACCTATCAAGCTTATCAAGCTTCCTTATTAACACAGGAATCATTCTACTCAGTATTTAGCCTGATGTCACACATGCATTTACAGAGAGAATTCCACAGATAAAATACTGAATGACAATCCAATTCCATCTGACTGAATGAGCCAAGGATCCAACGGGAGAAGAGCTCCTAATGAAGGGCTGTGAGGGAAACACCAGTTTAATGACAAGCTGCATTCCCCTATTTCCCCATTTTCCATTTATATAAACTTGGAGGAACCTGAAGCTCAAGGCCAAGCACAAGCTCCTACACAGGGGTCAGAGCAATCCCAAACACAAGTACAGGCCAGGCAAAGGATGGAATGGGAGCAGCTCTGAGGAGCTGTGCTGGGGGACAGGAAGCACAACACAACCCAGGCAATGTGAACCCACAGCCCAGAAAGCCAAACGTGTCCTGGGCTGCATTCAGAGCTGTGTGGGCAGCAGGGAGAAGGAGGGGATTCTGTTCCCTGCTCTGCTCTGGGGACATCCCAGCCCCAGCACCGTGTCCAGCCCTGGGCTCCCAGCACGAGACAGACATGGACCTGCTGCAGTGGGTCCAGAGGAGTCAGGAGAAGGACCAGAGGGCCAGAGCAGCTCTGCCATAAAGACAGGCTGAGAGAGCTGGGGCTGCTCAGCCTGGAGAAGGCTCTGGGGAGCCATTAAAGCACTTTCCAGTACAGACAGGGGACTTCTGACAAGGGCATGTAGAGACAGGACAAGGGGGGTGGCTTTAAGCTGGAAGAGGTGGGTTTAGATGAGGGGCCAGGAACAAAACCTTTGCTCTGAAGGTGGTGAACAACTCCAACAGGTTGCCCAGAGTTGTGGATGTCACATTGCTGGAAGTGTTCAAGGCCAGGCTGGATCACAGGATCCATTTGCTATCCCCCTAAATGGTTCTTAAATGGTTATAAAATGCTTATATAGACCATGATTCATAATTTTTTCCCAAGGCTCATTGCATCATTTGTTTTTCACCACACACAATTTTAAAGTAACTTCACTAAGCCATCTGACAATTACCTAAAAAATGAATAATGGACACATTTTAAAAAATAAGCTTTTAGTTCTGTAGAGAAAATCACTCTGAAACACAAACCCCATGTCCTGATGAAATGATATGAAGAAAACAAACTTTTCACTTCCATTTATCAAGAATCTGTACAAAAACAAGGCCCCTCAAACATCAACCTCATATTTACAACTGCAGCAAGGCAAAGAAAAATCTCAACTGATTATATGCACCCTGTGACAAGCTGTTGTCTGTAATGCAGACACTTCCCTATTCACAGCTGGAAAGTGTCTCCAAAGTACACCCCTAGCATCACCAATTCTGGGGAAACAGAACATCAGCTGTTCAATAGAGACAAGACAACTCTCCTTGAAAGCAGATTACTGACACCTGACCAAACAGACAAGTAGGAGCAAACTACAAAGATTTCAACAATAATTTCTAATGAAGAGAAAATCATCACAAAACCCATGAAAATAGCTTAAGAGAAAACAAACACTTTGGCAGCCTATGCGAGAAGCAAAGTTTTGTTATACCTCCAGAAATGTATCCCCAAAGTAACTCCTTCACAATTCTTATCAAAGGAAAAATCATTGCAACTGAACTGTTTAAATGTCAACATGGTTGCTCAAGCTTCTCCCCCTCCACTTCATTTCTGGAAGGAAGTTCTAGACAAGAACTTAAAATGATGAAACACACTAGAGAAACTGATTATGTCAAATATATGGAATAAAGAATTCTAGTGGACAACTGCAATTTAGAACTTAAATGACCTCAATGATAAACTTACATTTAAAGCAAATTTTGCTGTTAAACTGAAAGTAGAACCACAGGGTTAGTCTTCATTTTAAGTGTGAACTACGACTTATTTACTGTATTTTCACACCCACAAGAACTGCAGTGACTCATCAACACTGCCAAGCCCTCCAAGTTGTTTCAGGTGCAGCACAGTGGCAGCACATCCTTGAGAGCACGAAGCAGGAGAGAGTTTGATCCCCTGCTCTCAACTGCTGAGTTACTCACTGCTGGCCTACACGAGCCCATCACCTGCACAAATCTCAGCTCCAGGGTGACACTGGTACCTGGGGAAAGGTGACACAAACAGAGCACTGAGTGCTGCTACAATTTCATGTTCAGACAAAGATGATCTTCTCAAGTACCATCTAAGGATCAACCAACACAGTGCAGTGGAACCTTCAAATTAAACTCTTATATTGGCTCTCACCTGCCAACAATGAAACTAAACCAACCACTGTCCTCCTCCAGCTGCCTCCAGGCAACACATCCCGAGTTCTACTGCTCCCAAATATTCACAGCATTATCAGGAAAGCGACAGAAAATAAAAGGAACACTCATGACAGGATGAACTACCAAACCCTCCTTCATCTAGTCAAAACTCTCAGAATGGTGCAGGTAAGTGGAGAATTGCAGCCATGCACCTGCTAACCAGAGCTGGGACTGCCTGGGCTTCTTTCATTACACGCTGGCTTACAGCAAGGCTTCACTCCCACTGAACATCACTCAGCTGATGGCTGCTGCAGCCATTCAAACAAACAACAACAAAAAACAACCTCAGTTTTGCAATCCTATACATGGAAGGAAAGGGGGAAAAAAAGGCTTCCCAAATGGCACAAAGGGAATTCATGTTCTCAGCATCTTCACCAGACATGTGACAAACTGTCAGCCACAGGAACCTCCTGAACTGCTACAAGAACACACACTGTAAGAATTTTCAGGCTGTGTTTCTGCCTAATTACCAAAACTATCACAAAGACATCCTGACACAGCAAGAGAACTGTAAAGCACTTCAGAAATGTGACATTACCACCTCACCTAAGAAAAACATCAGTACATCATCCTATAAGCAGTCCCATTGCAAGAGTGTCTGCACATGTGTGTCCGTACACACAGACACCACTGTAAGTACTCCAGGGAGAGCACCTGGGATTTTAAGGCCCCACTGTGGTTAATAAAGAACTGTCTGAAAGACAGGACAACACACATGGAGAGCTGTGCAAAACTGGAACCTGAAACTGCACAACCAGCCACCTGAGTTAGATCTTCAACCTCCAGGGGATTTGTGTCACAATTTATGATTTAAAAAAAGGAAATCCTCACAGCTAAGGATTCAGGAAAACACATTAAAAGAAAACATCAGAAATTATCAAACAATTAATAATCTATTTCTAAATCAGAAATTCATAAAGTCTAAAATACAGGTTAAACTACAGTTTAATGCTTTGGTTTATCAGAATTTCAGCACTGCATGAACATGTTTACTTACAAATTAAGTTAAACAGATACATCTTTCTCATTTAACTTTCAAAATCATGAACTTGTCCTGTTGAAATGTACTAAAAAACACACTGAAGTACTTGATTGCTAAAACAACAGAAGAACATAAACCACAAACAACTCAAGGCTAATTTACCAAGAATGTTTTGACAACAGTGTTCATTCCTGTCTTATATTTAAAATGAGACTTTTTTCACCCCACTGTCAAATGTATCTCTGGACAAGAGAACTGAAGTTCACCCAGAGCCAGCACAGGCCTGTCCCCACTGTCCCACAGCACAGTGGCAGTGAGGACACCCCTGCAGCCAAAGGAGCCTCTCTGGTGGCAGAGAGACCAGAACTCACACACACCACTGCTGATGTTTCTGACTGAACACATTCCTAAACAACCTTTCTTTCCTTCTCTCACCATTTCATGTTGCTACAGCTAAGGCAAACCAAACCTTTTCCTCTTCCCACACCCAGTCCCACTGAAGCTGGAGAAAAGGTTAAGCAGCAAGTAAATGACTGAAGGACTGAACCCTATGGAATTTGGAATGTGCGTTTTTCTGTCATTCCATGTGCCATTCAACTGCTACAAAACACTGCTGCTTGTCTTAAAGGCTCTTCCAGGGACAATTTTCTATTACTTGAGTTTTGGGTATTTTACATGAAAGCTTAATGAAAAGACAGCCCTGAAATTCCCACCACATACTTTTCATTACTTTGAAGCAGTCACTTGAACACTTCTGTTAAAAAAAAAAAAGAAGTCTTTTGCAATTTGTAACAGAGAGGATATGAGGAAACTCAGGCAACAAGGATGTCTTGCCTTCCACACAGTCTTGAATCCCAGCTTAAAAACGGAATTTGGAAAAAAAGCTCATCTCTAAGGAATGATGCAATGTGGAATTCCCCTCCTCTGAGTAAATCCACAGCTGAATGCTAACAACCAAACAGCAGGATTTGCTGAAATGTCCATGCAAAGATCCAAATGCAAGAAAATCACATTTTTCTCTTAGCAGATCCACGTGTAATGAAAACAAAGTCACCAAACAGGGTTACATAGTGGTTTTGTAAGCAGATCCAGGATGCTACAAATACAAGCTTCCCACAGTAACATCCCTGATAGTCACCCAGAACTTCCAAAGCATCTTCAATCTGACTTCAAGAAAATGCTTGATAATATCAGCATTCAAAATATACCTAGACCTTAAATCTACATCCCATGGAGCCGTTTCAGAGCTGTCCTGACACAAAGTCAACCAAAAGCAAGTAATCATTCTCACAGTCAAGAGTAACTAATTCTTTAAGAAAATCACATTTCAACAATGTTCTTTTAAAAAGCAAGCTTGGGAACATACCTATATCCCAGTGGTTTTCATTTCAAGCATTATAATTTCTATTTGAAAAAGTGTCAACCAAAAAGCCTTAATAACAAGCAGACTGAATTCAACTCTCCAATAAAATGAGTAACTAATGGCTTCTTATAAAACAAAGCAAATACTAGAAAATTCACAACACAAAATGCAGAAGAAACCAGTTGTGCTGTTCAGTTCCCTCAAGGAAAAAAAAAATAAAAAAGAAGCAAAAAGTTTAATACCAAGTCACAACTGGCTACTTTAAGACCTTCCTTACTTTCCTCCTCCCCTGTGCAGTGAGGACAGTCATTAACAGCTCTCCTGTACTGTCACCACACCCCATTTTAAATCACCAGCCCAGATGCAGAGAACATGCCCAAAGCACTCAGGTGGGCTCTGCCATGTATCAGAAAGGCAGCAGTGACATTTTGAGGGTGCAGGGCAGTGACAGAACAGTTTTCTGCCCTGAAGACTGAAGACTCTAAACAAAATTTGTAAGTCCCCAAGTGCAGAGGACACCTCTGTTAAGCACATTCTCCAGTCATGTTCTAGCCCTAAGCATAAGAGAACCAGCCAATACAACATAACTGCTCTAAAAAGGAAACTCATCATGAATTACAACCTTCATAATTAGAGTGTGAGAACTTTCAGATGTTCCTACATTAGTAAGAGAACAAAAAACTTGACTTAATACATGGAAAAAAGTAATTGTGTTTTTCTAACACAGAATCTGAAGTAGCTCCAACTTCCCAGACAGAAAAATTCCAGTCTCACTGCAAGTATGTGCTAACAGGAGACCTCCTTGGGCTGTGCTCTGCAGTCTCAGAACAACACTCAGTTATGTTAAAGAATAAAGGTAATGCTGTGGATTTCCAGATCACAGATAACCAGTGAGATGTGAGACAAATCCACAGGAACAGCACACAGTGCTGCCAGCTGTGCAAAACACAAGGACTGCAGTGACAGACAGGCACTACCAAGCTGTGCTCCCAAAACACACCCTCAAGGCCAGCTTCAAACTCGGAATTCTGACTGAAAACAGGGGTGATGTGGGCAATAAAACTGGGTGCAGCTACACACAGGTTGAAGAGAAGACACATCCAAGTAAGGAAAACTTAAGATACCTGCACAAGAGAATCCACATCCAGACTACTGTTAATGCTCACACCCAGCAAACACCTGCACACAAAACCCTTCACATTTACAACTTTTCAAATGAACACAAAATCCAGCAAAGTTTCTTACATCTTCATTCTGGTCTCTGCTGGATAAGCAAGGCTCCTGTGATTACAAGAGAAAGAATTAAACTTAGTACTATAGTTTCAAGGGTTTTGCAGAGTTTGGATTGTCCTTAAAAATATAAAATTCTGCTTAAAGTTAAAAACAGTAAGGGACACCTTTGATTCATTTACTTCACAAATGAGGCTATCTTGATCTGGATGTTTTCAAAATATACCTATTTTTGATCTCTTAGAATAGATAAGAGTATTTATTTTTAAAAAGTGAGTAAACACATACACACACACACATATATATGTATATACACATTTAAATTTATGTGTATATATAAATTTAAATGTATATATATTTTTCTATACACACATATATATTTATATACACATATACAGATATATCTCTACACTCAGAGTACTGCCTAACACCAAAGTACTTTCCATTCAAATATCTGAAATAAGTTCTGAACTTGGCTAAACCATAGCAGGAAGGGCAGAAATACTTTCCATGGAATTTAATATATTTTCAATACACACCTGACAGAAACAGAACTTCAAAGCCATTTAAAAATAAATTGTTCAAACTAATAAATAAATGAATTCCTATCCATTCTTACCCAAGGCTATATTCATACTGGAAAGTCCTAAATTAATTTTAGTTTCAAATGTAAGATGTCTTGGAACAAAGGTACCTTTATTTTCTCAGAAGTCTCTTTAATTTTGCAAAATAGACACTAACAACTATTTTAGTTTATTTTGAGTCTCTCATCTATGAATTTCAGCACATTAATAAAATGCAGAAACCTAAAAGTGTGCCTTTAGAACACAGAGCAGTTGCACTGGTCTGAGCACAAAGGCACCACAATGTGGGGCACAAAATGTTTATGTAAGGGTGACAGTGTTCCACAGAGATGGAAAACAGATTTGCTACCACTATCTTTATTGATTACCACCTCCAGATGTTGTCTTCCTGTCAATTCCATGGGCAGAGAAATGGCCACAAAGGCAAATTCTGCAAGACATGAAGCAGCAGCCAGGCAAGGTTCAGACAGAAGCTCCCCAAAAGAAACACCCTGAAGAAAACTACACAAAAGGAAAGTACAAGAGCCTCTGGAGAGGGAAAAGTTACTGTGATACAATCTTACATTTATTCTGGTTAACTCCCTCCCCATAAACATGCTGATAATTTGAGTTTCTTCCACTGCAGCTTTATGATTATGTTTTTGGGTTTTGTACACAGCTATCATTAAGTATCACTGTTGTCTGGTGGATTGCAACAGAATAATCAATACATGTATTCTATATGCCTCCCTGAAATTCTTGTATCACTACTGTAGTTTGTTGGTTCAAAGAATAAACATTACTTCAACTGCAAGAATCAAAAGCATTGTTTGAGAACACAAAACAAAACAAAAAAGCCAAAACAAACCAACCAACTCCCTCATGTATGACTTGGGTTTTGCTGAAATAAACATGCAACTTGATCAGCAACACTTTTGGTGGGGAGGCCTGACAATCTCTCAAGTAAAATATGAAAAAAGAAAATTCCCAAGTACAATATGAATAATAAAGTTAGCTGCCTACAGCTCTCAGCCACCCCTAACCCCTTCTTACTAGGGACACAGTTTCTATTCCATAATCAATAAAGGTCAATCCCCCAAACACCCATCAATAGCCCCTTCCTAAATGTAACAATTTTACCAGCCATTCGTCAGGCCTCTGAGAAGCTGCCAAAAAACCCCAGGTTCCGTGATCTGTCACAGCAAGTGTTGCCACTGTATACAGAAGAATGCATAACAGTATCTCAATTCAACAACTTTTTAAAAAAATACAGGCCCCAGTTCTGCAAGTAGGTCAGCAAAAGCAGGCCTGGTGCTGGCTCTGAGCCTGCGACTTCAGAGGGTCTCCGGGCCGATACAAACGTCCATGATATGAACACAGCTGCAAAACTGCGAATATAAACCCAGTTGTACAGATAACATGCAAACAGCTGAGACAGACACAATATGTCTGCAGCGAGCCTGGGAGTCCTTTGAACATTTAATTAGAACAATTCTTTTCTGAAAGGTTCTTTTTTTCCTGTACAGCTGCGAGCTACTGCAAATCTTCAAAATACCTAACTGGACTTCTGAAGGAGCAAGCTGAAAATTAAATATGGCATCTTAAAAACTACCCCAGCATTTTTGGATACCTCTACAAGAAAGAAAAAAATCCCTCAAGAACAAAATAAATAATTTTCAAAAGCTATTCCCGCTGTATACAAACAAAGCTGCACAAAGTGGGACGGCTCATGTTAAGACAGTGGTAACTAACACACAAAAACCCCAACAACCCATCCAACTGGTGAAATCCCGTTTTCTCGAGGACAATAACACTGAGTATCTGCGGCCAAACTACACGCAACTACCTCTGCCGTACACGTCGGGCAAAGGAAGAGGGCTGTCCTGCCTAAAATAAATCGCTACAGACAAGCCCTAAGACACAACTCCGAGGAGGAGCGGCGCGGTGAACTGCAGGAATTAGACGAAAAAGCCACGAACGCTTTTCGTACATGGAAGCCGGGGCGCTGGAAGCAGAGGCCAGAGGAGTGGCCTACGTGTTAACTGTGTTTACAGCGGGCGTGAACGAGCTGCTGCTGCTGGATTTCATTGAGACCGTCGGGAAAGCGCCTCGGCAGGGCCTGATTTCCAGGCGTCGCCCGGGCCTACGCGGCCCCAATCACTCCACCTCAGTAATGGCGTTCGGGGCGAAGGGAAGCGAGAACCAGGGGAAGCGATGCCGGTGCAGCGCTGCGGGGACGCACCGGGCCCTGCTCACCGGGGGGGTCCGGCCACAGGGGCCCCGGAGAGGCGGCCAGAGCCCCCCGAGGGCGCCGGGCGCTCCCCCCCGCCGGCAGCCGGGGATGAGGAGCCGTCAGCCATTTTCCCTCGCCCTCCAAAACACGGCGGTGCGGGGCCGACACGCCGGGGCTCCGAGGGAGGCGCTGCCGCCGCCTCACGCCCCGCGGGTCCCGGGGAGCTCCGTGCTCACCCCCAGCCGCGCCCCGGCCCGCGGAGCCCCATCCCCGGGGAGCACAAACAGCTGCCCGGCCCCGCCCGGGCACCGCTCCGCACTCACCCCCGCACCGCTTCCCCTCGTCCCGCGGCGGCTGCTGCGGCGGCCCGGAGCCCTCCTGGGCGCTGCCTCATGCCCGGCGGCCGGCGGGGCACGGTCTCATGCCAGGCCGCGGCTCTGAGGGGGCGGCTCCGTTCCCCCGGCTCCCACTCGGCTGCGCTGCGGCGGGAAGCGGGAGGGCAAATCCGGCGCCGCTGCCCGCGCTCCGGGTGCCGGCCCTGAGCGCTTCTCTCTCTCTGGGGCGTTTTTCCTGCGTCACCAGCTGCTGCCCGGCGGCGGCGGCGGCGGCCCTGCCTGGGCTCGGGCTGGGGCTGGGCCGGGGCCTGCGCGCTCCGCTCCGCCCCGTCCGGGCACCGGGCGCACGCGGGGGGGGTGGGCGGACGCGCGCCCGGGGCTCGGCCGGGCGGGGGTGGCGGGGCCGGGCCGGGCGGCGGGAGCTCCGCGCTCAGGGCTCGGCGGTGCGGGGGAGGAAGCGCGGAGGGAGGCGGCAGTGGCGGCGGCTCCTCGCGCTCACGGCGGCGGCGGCGCAGCCGCGTCTGGCGGGGCCCCGTGGGCAAGATGGCGGCGCCGGCAGCGCCTTCCGCACCCGGCCCAGCGCGGCGGCGGTTCGGCCACCCGAGCGCGGCAGTGACGCGCCGGCCGTGTGCCCGCCCGGGGCCGCCGGTCCCGGCCGCCCCCCCCCCCCCGGTGTGTTGGTGTGCGGGGCGGTGGCGGCGGTGAGGGAAGGACGAGGGCTGTGGGACACACACAAACACACGCACGCACGCACGGCCAGCGGCGCGCGGGCGCGCGCGGGGCCTGCTTGGCGTCGGTTGGGCGCGCGCGCGCTCTCCATTGTGGCCCGCGCCGCCGGGCGCGCGCCGGGGCCCGGATGGTGACGTCAGGGCGGTGACGATGGTGACGTCAGCGCGGCCGCCTCCCGCCGGGCCGGGAGCGGGACGGGGGCGCGGGCGGCGGCGGCGGCTCCGGCCCTCAGGGCCCGCCGAGCAGAGCCGGCACCCCGCTCGGGCACACCGGCGCTTTCCGAAAGCCGGACGGAGCTTTTGTTCCTCTTGCCGGCTCCCCGGGGCAGTGGGCGCAGCTCCGAGCCTGGCAGAGCTCAGGGCCAGGGCGCTCATGGGTGGCTCTCAGGTGTCCTGCGCAGGGCCTGGGGTTGGAGTCCATGATCTCCATGGGTCACTTCCAACTCTGAATATTCTGAGATTCTTTGGTTCTTTTTCCTTTCTTTGATACGTCTGCCTTTACATGGCCACAGTAGGAGATCGGTAGAACCCCGGTCCGTGCGTGCTTTATAAAGCGACCGGGAGGACTTCAAGCCTGGATTTAAAACCTGGGAAAACGGGAAAGGATGCTTGGGGCAGGACAGAAGTGTGGCAGATATGGCGAACTCGGACTTCAGGAATACCTGAAGCGATGCTTAAAGTTTTGTTAGTCTGTGTTCCAAGATCAAAGTCTCATTTTAACAACATCATTCAAGAATTTCGGAGCAGGAGGTGAAAGATACAGACAGTATTGAGCTGAAAACACAGGAGGGATTTAGCCTCCCCATGTTGGAATTTGCTCGAGAGGTTCAGGCCAATAACCTTAACTCCAGTGCAAAATGTTTTATCTTTTGGACCACACAGGGACAAAAGACTAAAAACCTGAAATACTAATTGCTCATTGCAGGAGATGGAACAACATTGGGTGGGTGTTTTTCAGTAAAAACCTGGAGCTCAACATCAAGTGGTGATAATTCTGATGTTTCCTAATTTAGCAGAATTATTAGTTTTTTTGCTGATTATTAGATGGATTTGGGATGGAAATCTGAAGTATGTTGCTGTGTTAGCCACTCAGTAAACAAAACAAGGGATGCAGCTGCTTCATCACTGTACAAATGGAACAGTTTGTTTACTGAAGGAATAGCTGTATGTGCATTTTCTTCAGCAATAAAAACAAGCCATAACCATGGTGAAAGTTTGCAAGTGTCTGTGTTTGGGTTAGAAATACATGTAATCATATCAAAACAGCTCTTTTATCTGTGGGATTTTCATGCTTCTGGGCATGTTATTGTAGCCTCTTTTTTTGTCCCTTATCAACTACTTTCAGCTTTTCCTCCTATTTCCCATTAACCCACTTTGTTTTCCAGGGAAAGCATTTAAAATAGCTGCACCTACAATGCTTGTACCTTCCCTTACCACCACGGTGTTCTCCCTCAAGCCCTTCACTGTTTATGATAACTTACAGAAGCATGGTGACACCTCAAACAATTGTAGCTGCCTGTATTTTGACACTTAACTTTAAAAATAAACTGCTATGTTTGTTGCTGGTAATTTCTTTTATTGTTTAATAGTCTCTTGTTTTAAAGACAGGCCAAATACTGTGTTCCTTCTGAGTACCATGGCTTTCTTTTGGCAGAGCCAAAGAGTGACACATCAGTGGATTTTTATAATGTGGGCAATTGTCCACCAAGAAATTGACTGTCAGATCACATAAAAGTTAACAACACCAACAAAAAGATATGAACAGTAGTTGTGGAAACAATGGTGGTACAACTTGTGGCAAGAATTCCCTCTTGTGCAGAAGCATTTCTTCAGCCAACAACAAGAGTGGGAGCTTTGATTATTTTAATTGAAGCCTTAGTCTTGGAAGAGACGAACAACTGATTCCTCTTCAGCTCCCCAGGACCTTTGGTGATACCTTTCAGGTTTTAGATTCTACTTTATGTACAATTTGCAGAAGCACAGCAATACCAGAGGCATTTTGCATGGAGAAAAAAACCAAAACTGTTGTTTATATCTGCCTGGTTTAAAGGTGCATTCTGGAGTGCCTTGACAGAGCAGCAGCTTGAAGCTGTGCTAATCAAAGGTCACAATAGGCTGAAGCACACAGCTATTTATGGCACCAAATAAAAAAGGTATTGGGTCTGCAATCACCCTGTGTGGTTCCTGAACCAGCAATCTGCACATGGACTTGTGGCTGGGGAATTCTTCCTGCCCAGACAGGAATCCATGCCTGCCCCTCTTTGCTCAGGCTTCTGAGGGCTTTGCTGTGGCTCACCTTGTGCTACACTCTTCTGCCTGAAAAGGTTCACACATCCCAACATTGCGAATAAATTTACCAGTTTGTCTTTGTGCAGCAGCTGTGGAAACACAAGAATACAAGCAAGGTAAATTGCTGATTAAAGAACATCCATGAGATGAAGACAGAAGTCAGTAGGAATTCACAAATCTGACTAAGTGCTCCAAACTCTGTGACAGAATTCTGGTTAATTCCCCGCTGTACACAACTGTTGGTATGATTAGAAATTGTTGATATGATTAGAAATGCTTTTGTGACATCTTTAATTCAGTGTGAAAATGTGGGGAAGGGGAGCATTTCCCTGAAGGCTTCCCTGCTCCAGCACTGCAGCTAGCCCATCAAACAAAAAGTGAAACCAGTTGTGAACTAGCTGAAAATGAAAACCAAAACATTCTGGTGAGGGAATTACTCAGAAATTAGAAAATCTCTGTGTTAATGGGTGTGTTTATCCCCAGGTCTTAAACTCTGGTTGAGGCTGCACAGCTCCATGAGTAGACAAAAATGAAATTTACAGTGCTGCTGATGCAGAGTAAAGCTGTGGAGTTTTGCAGTGAGGTAGCAAAAGGAGGAATAACAGATGGGAGAAAGCAGAATTTTTCCACAGACCCGCAAAAGATCTTTTTTTTCTGGTTCAGCCCCTTGGATGTGACATCACACACTGTCCACCAACACTCAGAAAACAACAGGTTGGGTGACAGTACTTTACATATAAATGAACATTCAAAATTAGGGGGGAAATCCCATGCTAATGATGTATCTAGAAGTTGTGAAAACTCTCCTGAAGTGATGCTCTATCTCTTTTCTGTTGCAAATAAAGGTCAAGTATAGACATTTCATTTTAGTTTATCCTAAGATCACTGCCTTAATTACCATTCCTCACATCAGTGTAAGACTTGTTCCTGTAGTGGTCACTCACTTTCCATCTTTTAACTTCTATTTTCTGATTGTGAGAGATATTAACAGTGATGTTGGAATGGTGTTGGAATGGTATGTCACTCTTAAAATACTCATGGAAGCAGATAAATCCAGTTTGTTCTCCATACTTACAGGTGCAAAAAAAGGATTGCTTAGGCAGAAAGCATAGAAATTTTATTAGAAAAAGATTCAGTAGATTTTTATAAGAAAAAGATTCTGTAGTCTCTCACATTAAGGGATGTTATCTGATTAGGAACAATTCTTGTGATAGGAGAAACATGGTGTGGCATTTTCATGTTATTCATTTCGTTGTGCACTTATGGGTTAAATGAACAGCATGAACAGAAATTCCCTGTGCCTACCAAATGCTCAGAAGATGTTGCAGAGACCATTTGTCAAAAAGTCTGTTTACAGGCCTAAAAGAGTATCTCCCCTATCTTTTGAAGAGGGAGCAATCCAAAATATTTTCCCTGTCTAGTTCATTGCTATCTGAACTGTCCTCAGATAATCCATGTGGTGTCCATGTGAAAAGCATCCATCTCATAGGACTTGGACAGAGTTCAAAAAATGGATTTGACAGCCATATGGTCCCCTTCATCCACATGAACCTTGAAGAAGTTTGACTTCCTTCCAGCCTTGAGAGTGAGGGAAGAAGGGAAACTGTTCTTAAAACTTGTCAGTATTGTTCCTAAATGTGCTAGATGAGGACATTGTTCAAAAAAACCCAGGAAGAAATTCTGTAGGTTTGTGAATTTCCTCATCTTTTCTGAATGCCTGTGTGCACAGAGTGTTTGTCATGGCACTGGTGGGGATCTGAGGGAGCTGTGGTTCACAAACCCCATCCACCACATGTCATGGGCATTTTCTCCTCCTCAGCAGGGTTTGTAAACACCAGTGTTGCCATGGGTACAACAGAAGGGAAGCAGCTTCTTCTCCTAGGGCTGAGCATCCTTCACCCTCCCAGTCCTGATCTCCCTTCAACCCCAAATGACATCCCTCATGTGCTGGAGTGCCTGGTTTATGTTGGATGTGCTGGGCTAGGCAGGAGATTTTGTGGCTAATAGCAAGCAGGAAGAATAATAACTGAGTTTCCTTTCCCTTTCCCACAGTGGGCATTTCTTTGGCATTTTTTCCTCCTCTTCCTAAAATTTTGTAGGAATTAGTATCTCTTTGAAAAGCCCTTTTTCCTCATTCAGGGTTTACTCAAATTGGCTGAAAGAATCGAGGGGAACCAACAGGCAGAGGCAGAGCCAGACAATGGGCTCATGTGAAACCAGTGTCATTGAGAAACCATCAGAAGT
Organism: Zonotrichia leucophrys gambelii; assembly: GCF_028769735.1. Lineage (NCBI taxonomy): Eukaryota > Metazoa > Chordata > Aves > Passeriformes > Passerellidae > Zonotrichia > Zonotrichia leucophrys. The sequence continues at coordinate 8,370,082 of NC_088169.1, forward strand.
TTCAAAACTTCAAAACAGGGTAGTCTGAATGGAGAAGGGTTGCCACTACACATTTGGGATGGAAAAAAGGAAAAAAAAAAAAAAAGATGTGATCAGAAGCAACAGAAGCAATAGGAAAAAATTACTTAATATTAAACCACAGATTTTGAAACAAACATGATTTGAACAGAAACACAGATCCATTTCAGATCTTATATCAATGGTTTTGTCTGAGCTTTATAAAAATAGCTTCTGAGAAAGGCTTAAATCTAAAAATATTTACAGGAAGAAAGTTTGCAATTTTGTAAAGCTAGGGTTTTTTCCTTTCATGTGACTAAAGATTTTCTTTCTTCAGTCTAAAGAGGGATTTCATACAGTAACATGCAGACTAGTTGGATTTTGGAACCTTTAGTTATGTGCTTTCACTCCACTCTTTCCTTTTTTAACTTGGTCCAGAAGTTTTTCTCCACTACCTATTTTATTGCCAGTTACCTACAAAAATAATTCCCATTGTTCAAAACAATCATTATTTCTCTTTTGATGAAATGGTACAGTAAGCAAATGCCAGTTTACATGGATGATTTGCTAGGACTGAATTTTGATAGTTGCTATTGCTGTTCCATCCTGTGCCTGTGACAGGTCACTTCAGAACACAATGCAGATTAACTGTGTGCCATGCTCTATTTTATGTAGCCCTGCAGCCTTTCTGAGAGATTACATTAAAATATGTTGGATAAATGTGAAGTAACTCATAGCAGGACTTCTGCAGCAGCAGTGATATTTTGGCTGGAAGGTTCACAGTAGCAATAATGTTTGAGCAATGGCTGTGTCTTTGTAGCCAGGATGGAATAAGGCATTAAGCAAGCCAGAACTTGTATAGAGGGTAATATCTTTTATTAGATCTGAAAACAGGCTTGTATGCATCAAAGCTTGGCTGTTTTTACTAGACATATCAGTTGGTCTACTGAAACAATATTTAATGGATCTTTTATCATCCACAGGCAATGTGCTTTTTTTCAGCACACTAGTTCTTTACCTTTTATTCTTTTTCTATACCATTATTTTGGGAAGGTAAGTGTAATTCAGAATCTAAGTATGTGGAAATAACATCAATGGACAAAAGCAAAAGTTTATGCTGTAAACAGAGGATTATTTCTGTGATTTGACTTTTTTGAATATCAAGCAAAAAGCTCTTTAGAAGTACAATTGACTTGTCACTACTTCTGTAGTTTGCACTGCTCTCAGTTACAAATTGAGACCAAATGGACAAATCTGATATATACAAGTTAATTTTCTTTTTGAAATCTAAACTACTACATCTACTAAAAATCTAAATCTAAACTACTAAATCTACTACTATAGTTCTGGAGTTCTTCTGCTTTTAAGCTTATTGCTGGTTATTTCCTAGGTTGAAATGAGAATCAAATTTCATATCATAACATCACTTTAATTATCTGCTTTTTCCCTGTGTTTGTACTTTTAGATGTACATATAGGAAGACATGGTTAGACATACTTCTGGTTTTTTAAATCTATAACAGAAAATTTTAACCTATTTAATAGAAATATAAAATAAAACAAAAATGGACAAAATAATTTATTTTAACTTCCCAGAGACAAGGCAATTATTTCTTTACTTTCTGAAATGACAGGAAAAAATCTAAAATCACCCATATTTTGTGCTCTTTTATTTTTTCTTCTGAATAAGATGGACCAAATGGCCAACAGTTCTTAAGGATTTTGTGACTACACATCAATACAAAAGACTAATTCCTTATTCTTCTCAGGTGGAGAATCCAACTGAAGTCCACAGATTAATGCCTCTAATAGTATTAATTTCACCAACTAATAGTAGACTTTGAAGTTTTCCTTGAACCTTAATTCGAGGAATGTTATGAGTATCAAAACCATATGGCTGAAAGACTACACAGCTCCAGCCTCTACTTAGTGGGCTAAATCCATCAAAAGTCTGTCTCTATTTCAAAGGAGAGTGAGGCTCCCAACATGGCAAATAACGCTCATTTCAGCTGTATCCATCTCACTGGGTTGTAACCACCTACAAATGGGGCACCCTGTCAGAGGTGGCTCCCTGGCATCTCTGGGCAGACCATGGGGAAAGGCAGCACTCCCTGAGCACAGCTTGCCCCAAAGCTGGAATTTATATTCCACCTTTGCCCACCACAGCTGCTTTGCCTTCCCCAGGAGCTGCAGAAAAAAAGGGAATGGCTAGGTAACTTTCAGCCTGGGAATGTTAGGTGAAATGAAATTTGGGTTCTCAGCAAATGGGGTGTCTGCCCAGAAGTGGTTTTTGCACCTGTAAGCAAGATGAGGACTGGCTCAGGAAGCCAGGAAGAACCCTGTGTTTGTGGGGCCAGGTTTTGGTGCTGAGGGGTACAAGGGTGGCTTCTGCAAGGAGCTGCTGGAAGCTTCCCCTGTGTCCTGTGGAGTCAAAACCAGCTCTGACAGCCCAGCTGGCCAGGACTGAACCCATCAGCAATGGTGGGGGCACCTCTGGCACAACTTAGTTCAGAGAGGGGAAAAAACCCTGTAATTCAACAGCAGCCAAAGAGGGGAGTAAGGAGATGAGAGAGCAACAGCCCTGCAGACACCAAGGCCAGGGCAGAGGAGGGGCAGGAGCTGCTCCAGGGGCTGGAGCCAAAATTCCCCCACAGCCCATGGAGGGCACGGGGATGCAGAGATCACCTCAGCCCATGGAGGGGACAGGGATGCAGAATCCACCTGCAGCCCATGGAGGTCCCCTTGCTGGAGCAGGTGGATACCCAGAGGAGGCTGAGACCCCTGCACTGGAGGAGGCTCCTGGCAGGAGCTGTGACCCATGGAGAGAGGAGTCCAGGCTGGAGCAGGTTTGCTGGCAGGACTTGGAACATGGGGGACCCATGTTGGAGCGGGCTGTTCCCAAAGGACTGCACCCCGAGGGAGGGTCTCACACTGCAGCAATTCATGAAGAACTGCAGCCCGTGGGAAGAACACAAGTTGGAGCAGGGGAGAGTTTGAGAAGTCCTCCCTCTGAGGAGGAAGAAGTGGTAGAGAAAATGTGCAGTGAACTGACTGCAGTCCCCATTTCCCATCCCTCTGCACTGCCATGGGGAGGAGGTAGAGAAGATCAGGAGTGAAGCTGAGCCCAGGAAGAAGGGAGGGCTGGGGGGAATTTGCTTTTTAAGCTTTGGGTTTATTTCTCATTACTCTACTCTGATTGGATTGGTGATAAATTAAAGTAATTTCCTGAAGTTGAGCCTTTTTTGCCCATGACAGTGACTGGTGAGTGACCTCTCCCTGTCCTCACCTCACACATGAACCTTCTGGAGGATTTTCTCTGCCCTGCCCAGCTGAGGAGGGGAGTGACAGAGTGGCTTCAGTGGGCACCAGGCAGGGTGAGCCCACCACAGTTCCCCCATAGCACACAGACAGCAAGGGGGCACAAACTGCCTGGGCCACAGGAACAGAAAAGCGCTGCCCACAGCAGCAGAGGTGCTCAGGGAGCAGATGGAACGACTGCTGCCTGTCCTGGCTTCATGACAACCACTTATCTGTCTCACCAGACACAGATGAGGTGCCAGGGCAGCCAGCGAGAGAGAAAGATGGGGTGAGAAAAGAGCTCTGATAACGAGAGTCTGACCACAAACTATTCTTTCCAGGAATGGTTTCTTTAACTTACCCTAAACAATGGGCTACACTGTCCAAGAATTACCTACACAGTACTTGAAAACCCTCATTCTAATAGCAAACAGCTGTTTGAACCACATTTATGCCCTCTGCTTAGTGTCTGTGGTCACGTGTGTGATTCCAGCTGTGGTCAGCTGTTCTTTGGGCTGATCTTCTGTCTGTCCTGCACAGGAAGATCCTCACTGCTCGAGTTCTCTGTTGTTCATTTCCCTCCTTGGAAAGCTTAATTCATTTTATCAGGGAGCAGAAATTACAAAACAACCATTGCTTCACGTGTAAATTGAAAATTCTTTGTCCAACTTTTCTTGGGAGCCACACATAAATTTATTCTTCAAAGAATTGCTTAAAAAATCTCCACGTGGACTCTGGAAATTCAGGGCCTATCACACTGCATACATTTTTCAGGTGTAGAATCTTGGAGTTGCCCTATGAATGCAAAATTTAGATGCTGATGGTGCCTGCAAGAACAAATAAATTAGATTGGCTCTGTCTCCTACATGTGAAGAATTCCTCAGGATCATACCTGTGTTTTTTTTCAATTTCTATTTTCAATGTGGCTGATCAGTTTTTGCATACCTTTAAGAGTATGTAAAGGTCATCCTTCAAAGTTAGACAGATGCCCTTAATGGCAAAATTTAGTATCAAGTATTTTCATTTATGCCACTATATCTTACTATCTGGGATAAGTAACTGATTAATTCAAAACCCTCTGGAAAAGAGTTTTCTCAATCTCTATTTCTTTATTTTCTGGAAGGAATATTGTTTCCTAACTAATCTCATAGTTTGAAAGACCCAAAAGGGAGATGAGAAATTGAATATTGCTTTTGTGACACTACTGAAGTTAACTTGGAGCACATTCACAGACTTCATGTTGTCTTCATATTATACAGGGACAGCAACAGAAGCAGAGAAACAAGAAGGAAAACATTCTTGTCTTTCTCATTTCCCTTTCTTGTGTTCATGAAAGATCATCTAAATTTCTGATTAATAATATTTACACTCATATTGTCTGGATACAAAAATGGGAAGTAAGAAAAAGTAGCTGGTTTTCAATGAATATTGTTTGGAATATCTCCGATTTCATACACACTGAATTTTGAATGTGCTAGAAAGCTCTGTTATTCTTGCTAAATCCCTGATTTCTTTATCTGATGAAAGAAAAATACAAGCTTAAAGTTGTAGCTTGTATAAAATCTGAAGCTTAATAAATATTACAATTACTACATTACTGTTTCCCACATAGACCAGTATATTTTCCTCTCTTCTGACACATCTCTTTAGGAAGCTTCTCTCACTAAAACCTACAGGGGAGTAAAGGGAAAAAAATTATTTGCCATTAAGTGCATTACTCAGCTTCTATGAATGCAAAATTTTAAAGCCAACTGTCTTGTACAGACAAAAAAAAGAGTATTTTTCTTGCCTAAGTAAACACCACATCTTCACTTAGGAAACAACTGAATATTAGTGGGGAAGTATCATTTAAAACTCATAGCAAATGAAGGTGTACAATCAGCCTTGCAGCTTGTCACAAAGCACTGATCAGCTCACCCAAGATGTGGAAAATTTCAAAGACAGGAAGCAACTTCTCCTCCCAGATTCTCACTGCACTAATTAGCTGTGACTTGCTATTCCTTCCATGGATGCAGAGAACTTCAACTTCACAGAGATCCCTAGCACTGCAAGATGAACTCATCTGTAAATTCTGTTCCTTTGTACAGCAGAAATGGGTGATGTATTCCACACAGGCAAATTACAGTGAAAAGATCTATCCTATGGTAATCAAAATATGAGCTATCCGTGTCAATTGTACTAGAAGTATTAAATACATATATGGAAGTGTTTAATGCAGTGGTACAACCACACAGCTGTTCACATAGGAATAAATGTGAAAAAAACCCACACAGTCTTCAGTCCCTCCCTGTCATGCTTGTGTATGTTAAAATGCTTGTATATTGTTAAATGTTGGACATATTGTGCATGTTTAATTAAAAACCAAGAAATGACTGTAAAGTATGGTATGGCTTTTCTAGCACCTTAACAAGGCATAGATATATTGGAACATCAGATAAAGGTAGTGTGGGTTATTTTGCTGCAGCTCTGAGGCTTGTAGGGAGAGGAAATAATTTTCTAACATGCCAACTGTCATAGCTGAAGAATTCAGAAAATATCTCAGACACACAAAGGCATAGTTCTGAAATAAAAGCAACAGATTTCAAAAATCTGGAGGTTGGACTGGATGTTCTTTAAAGACCCCTTCCAACACAAACTATTCCATGATTCTTTGAATCTGTAAGATAAAGATGAATGGAGGACGATGGCTCAGGGCTTAGATGGGTACAAACCAATTTGATTGCTTGGGTTAATTATAGATAGTGCTTCATAGTGCAGGTGATGGGTCCCTGTGCAGAATGGGGCTCCTCACTGAAGGAGAAAGATGCATGAGATATGGAGAAATTTCAGGGTTGCTCCCTCCTGGGACAAAAAAATAGAGACACTTGTAGTCTATAACCTGTACAGCATAGAGAGGTTAGCAGTGGACAAGGGAGTTTATAAAATGTCAAAAATGTATCTCTGAAAATCCTCTTATTTCTGGGATTGTGCAGAGTTATAAATGAGTCCGTAGTTACCAGACTCATCCTGAGAAGGTTTCCCCTGAGGGTCCAGACTGAAGGATTAGGATGAAATGACCCTTTTGAGAAACAACCACTGACTGCCAAGTAGGTGTTTCTTCCCCTATGGGCATTTTGAGTGAATTCTCCCTGAGTCACAATGGTTATTTACTTGACTTTCTCTCAGTCATGCACTGGAGGAAACATGTCACATTCTTGGACACTCAGGGATGGGATCCAAGATTGTTCTGCTGTAGTTGGTATTTCCTCTGCAGTGGTGATGGGCAGGAGTTGCTGAGTTCCACATTGTTTGGCTGGCTGCAGTCTGGATATGACTGGTTTACTTTGGACTGTTGTCTCAGTTTGGAAGGACAGGAGTCTGCCAAGCAAGGCAGGAGCCTCCCCTGAAATGGAGAATGTAAACCCTCCTCACCCCTCAGAATTGCTGTAAATTTTAAATTAAGGGGCTCTCAGGCAAAAATATGGGAGCAGGAAATAACAGTTCTTTAATAGGGAAAAGAAAGGAAAAAAAAAATTAACGGATTAAACAAAACAATGCATTACACTAGAACAACACTGACAGAGTCAGAACCCAACCTGACACCCTGTGGGTCAGGGTGTTGGTGGCAGTCCCATTGGAATTGTGGCTGCAGCCCTCCTGCAGTGTCAGGGGTGGTTCTGTTGGAGCAAGGATCCTGTAGAAAAGGGTGTATTCTTCCTCTGAAGATCTAGTGGAAGAAGAGGCAGCTCCTGTTCCTCTGGGGAATCCCGTGGAGAAAGCCATGCTGGTGTTCCAGAACCTCTGGATTATACCCGGGTAGGAATGCTTCGCTCCTCCCTCTGGGCGGAGCATCTCCCAATGGGATGTTATAGTTCTTCTCAGCCATGCAGTGACATCCAATAGCCGTTATCAGCAGATGTCCCTTCCCAAGGGAACTGTGAATGTGGTCACTCAAAGAGAGAGATAAGGCAAAATGCCCACTTGACAAAGGTAATATGCCATATAGACCGTCATGGAAAACATCTTGCATTGCAATCTTCAACAACTGTGACTTTTCTTCTGCTCACACCCTTGGTGGGAATGAAGAATGGTTTGAAGGCAAGGATGGACAGCTCTGTCCATCTTACCAAGTAAAAGCTTCTCCTCTAAGGAATGTTAGAACTTAATGATTTTCTGCATAGATTGGAAGGCAAGGTATGCAACAGTCAGAAGTCCTCACACTGAGTGTCTCTTTAAAATAAAACTTATTACTTTAAAGAGCTATTTCTGCTTGAGAGTGAAAGTAAAACACAGGAGCTTGCTTAAAACCACCAGCTTCACTCCTGCTGTATTTTTGTCAGCGGTAAAACTTATGAGAACATTATATAAATAACATGAAAAAGTTCACTTTCCCAATAAGAAATGAGATAATGCAGGAGAAAAGTTCATAACAAGTAACTAATGCCAAGGGTAAATATCTCTAATGCAACCAGCAAGAAACTTTGTTTAATTTTTCTTTATCCTGGAAAATTCATTCCAAGATCGCAAAAGGAAATGCATCAGGTTTTGCCTTTTCATTAAGAAAAGCATTAAAAAACACAATGTGATGAACTTGCAGATGACAAAATTGCCTTTCTTAAAATGTGAGAGCTCAAGATGTTGGGTATTAGGGAGGAACTGAAGAAAAAACAAACAAAACAACCACAGCATGCCTCTTTATGCTGGAGCAGGACTGAGAACCTTGGTTTGAAAGTAGAAGAACATTTCAAAGATCTAAGTCTTAACAGATGGGATCTGGCTGGGAAAGGGGAATAGTACTATGAAAATATAAATGTTTAATATTTTATGCTGTGTTAGGAGTGCATTCCAGTTTAAACAAAAATTAAAATGGTCTTCAACAAATGTGCAGCAAACAGATCATTAAATCATACTCAAATATTAGTTATAAATTTTAAAAAATCATTCTCTGGATTCATTAATTGCCTCTAGGAAGGCTGTTGTACGAAGATGTTTCTCATCCTTAAAGGCCGGTTTAAGATGTTACATTGAGAAAAGCTGCTAAATAAAGAAAAAGTACTAGAAAAGAAAGGGTTCATTTCCTTCTTCTCTGTTGACAAGGAGGTATGGTATCAAGAACATTGTCTAAGGCCTAGAAAATTTGGTTTCTGAGAATCTGACTGCTAAGATCACTCAGCCCCTCAAAGCCCATGGGAAGGTTATTCAGCCATGAGCTGACTGTGTAATGTTTTCATTTCTTATCTGTGAGGAGCCAGCTCCACTCATGAGCATTTGCAAAATCTGGAATGTTCTTCAGGGATGCCAGGGTGACTCTGGAGTGTGCAAGGGTTCTGCCACTGGGTTTTCCTGCCTGTGGTGCCAGGCTCAGGCTGTCTTAGGCAATGGAGAGCTGGTGGCATAAAGAATATATCATGTGGATAATGTTGGTGCTATTAATCCTCTTTTTATTATAACTTAAACCCCATATTATTATCTGAATGATTCCTAACCTATTAATCTAACTGGACTTAAAGGGATGATAAAAATAGTGTCTTGCTTTACAGGTATTCATTTATAGAAATAAACTTTACCTAGTGCACAAAAATTAGGGTGGATAATTTGAGGCTTACATTTCATACATCCCAGTTCACAAAATTGATGTATTTTAAAATACAATATTAAGATGCTGTGATTCTATGACATGTTGTATTTGATGGTTTTACTGAATCATTGCAGTAAATATTGATTTAGGCAACTAAGTCTCCTGAGATAAAATTAGGCACTGAGGAACAAACTCTGCCTACAAAAACAAAATCCGATTTATTTTAAAGTATAACTGTGTTTGTGTTAAAGATAGTTTTCTGATGCTTTATTGAATATTTTCATTCTGTTTGGAGGCTGGACATTTCAGAGGTTTTTGTAGGAAGCTCAGCACTGCAATGATGGCTGAGCTAAGTCCTTGAGGAGTCCAACTGCTTTGGTCTGTCAGATGTCCAGCTTGGAGGACAAAGGTTTGGGTTCTGCATCAGGACCATGCTGCCTTTCAAATCCACCAGCCATGTCCAGGACACACCTGAGAGCACCACTGACACAAACCCAAGAGAAGATTGTTATAAACTCGTTCTAGAGAGGTTATTTTTCACTTTTCATCCACTGACACATAAATGAGTGAATATTTTAAATTGTCATAGGTGAGCACTTAAACACTTTATTGGCCTTTGCTGAATAGTTTTGTTAGTGACATTTTATACTCTCTGTTATGCACAATACAAATATGATTTTTTTTTTCCTTATGATAAAGGTCTTTTCTTCAAAAATAACCATCTTTAGCATATATTAGAAATGGGGTGACAAGTTAGGATAAGAACCAACAATTCTCAGTTGCTCATGTGGTGAAAAACTCCTAACAGGCATCTTTGCTTTTAGCCTACTTTTGTCTGCCTACAAAGAACTTTGCTTGTCAAGAATTTAGGTACCTACTCCTCAAGTGGAAAGAATAGCTGGCCTCCAGCCTCCCACAGGGAGAGCTGAAAATTAAAAAGATCTTTTAGAGAACCTAAGAATGGCTTTAGCCCCTTCAGCAGCTGAATAAGGTTTTATAATAGAAGTGCAAACGCACGTGCTGCAACTCCCAGTGAAAAGCTGTCATGATGCCACATTATTTGCAATCTAAACCTCAGCTTCTCCAGGCATTCTCCTGCACTTTATAAGTCACTCTGATGTACAGATAATTTCTGGCATAGGTCTTGATAATTCTTGACAAATATCTGAAAGTTATAATCTGTTATGAATGTGAGTTAGATGGGTGTGCTGGGAGCTTTCTCCTCTGTGCACAGCAGAAGGGGCAGGGGCTGCCTCAATGAGCTACAAAATTGTTAGCAGTGACCATCACACTCTGCAGGCAGGTGTGCACCTGGCTGCCTTGGCTTGGGAGAGTTCCTGGTGTGCTTGGGTGCTGCTGGAGGTGGGACCTTGGTAAATGCACATGGCATCACCTCCTGCCAGTGCCACACATGGCATCAGCTCCTGCCACTGCCACACATGGCATCACCTCCTGACAGTGCCAAAGCCCTCAGTGTGAGCAGCAGCAGCTTCTGAGCTTCTTTGCTGCCCAGAAGAAAGAGTCACCACTCAGGACACGTCGGTTTGTACTTCCAAGGCAGCATCAGCCACTGGATGCGAGTGCAGGTCGTGGAGCTGTGAGTCCCTCCCAGAGTGCTGTGAAAGTCACTACCCCAACACCACTCCTCTTCCCAAGGGGATCTCATCACCCAATTCTTCCTGCATATTCTCCTCTCCTCTCCTCTCCTCTCCTCTCCTCTCCTCTCCTCTCCTCTCCTCTCCTCTCCTCTCCTCTCCTCTCCTCTCCTCTCCTCTCCTCTCCTCTCCTCTCCTCTCCTCTCCTCTCCTCTCCTCTCCTCTCCTCTCCTCTCCTCTCCTCTCCTCTCCTCTCCTCTCCTCTCCTCTCCTCTCCTCTCCTCTCCTCTCCTCTCCTCTCCTCTCCTCTCCTCTCCTCTCCTCTCCTCTCCTCTCCTCTCCTCTCCTCTCCCTTCTCTGACCTTCAGTGACACAATTACCTCTCCCATACCATTCATCATAATTTTATCTCCCATTCTACCCCTCACCCCTTGCCTTTCACCCTTCTGCCTCTGCTCTGTGTGTTTCACTGGGAGATGCCTTTTCTCTCTCCGGGTTCCCTTTCTTCACTCCAGCTGCCCTGGACCTTTAGTTCCTGATGTTCTTCTGTCCCTCCCCTGCCAAGAGAGGGGCAGTGCTGGAAAGGTGGACAAGGGACCAGTGCCTGTTGGAGAGGACAAGGGGCAGATTCCTTTCAGAATGCTGTGTTTTCGGGACTGAGGCATTTAAAGCATCTGTATTGTACAGAGTCAGGAGTACATCTAACCCCATTGCATGCTCCTACCTTGTCTTCTGTCCTGACAGTTTGACCTGGGCAAAATTTCCCTTTATCCACATTGTGCCATCCCATATGTTCCCTGCCTGTCCCTCTGCAGCCTCTCCCTAGCCATGTGCACATGCAGCCAGAAGCTGAGGGAGCACAACCCAATTTCCTGAAGAGAGGAGAAGCTGTGCCCAGAGTGACTGCCCAGAGGATTCAGTCAATCCCCAGCCTCACAGGCCTTCCCACTCCTCCCCTGCTCCAGGAGCTCTCCAGCTGGCTTTGTGTTCATTTCTGCCTTCCCTGGGACATCTTCTTATGGTCTCGGTTCCTCTTTTGCACTCTGGAGAGAATGTTATCTGCAGTTCTCTGTTTTCCTCTTCTGATGGACTGGGCATGCCTGGGCTCCTTCAGAGCTCTTATCCTGCCACACCAATGAAAGACCATGCATTCACTGCTTCCCCTTGTTCATGCCATCCTTAACAACAACAACAACAAAATCCTTTCCATCCCAGCCTGGTTCCCCTGTGCAGTTCTCAGCTGACTTATTAGTGGGCCTGTGTTTGTCATTTGTGAGATTGACTGCACAAAAACTGTAGGTGTAAATTTAATAAAAATACATCTGTAAACATTACAGCACTCAGCACCATGGTTTTTATAAAATGTAAAGTAAAGCTGGTTGTCCATATTGAGTTTTGAGTGAAATAAAGCAGGGCTTTATTTCAAGGTTATGTTCCTTGCTCCTTTTCCAGGTGAGACGCTAAAGGAAAATACCCATGAAATTTCTGAAATTTCCTTTCTTTTCTGAAAGGAAGAGAAGAAGCATCTCAGACTGATGTGGTGTCCCACTGTAACACTCTAACAGGATTTTTCAGAGCTAGATGAAAGCATGATAAATTGGTGACAGGAAGGGTCAGTCAGTTGCAGGGGACTGAAAAACCCACAAAGTTTGCACTCCTGGCTGCATTCATGGACTGGATGACATTCCTGCTGCATGACAAATATGCAGGCATCATCTTCCCAAGCTGGAAGGAGATACAGCAAGAATGTGGGAGAAACCAGAGGAAGCCAAGGGCATGATGGAAGGATTTAGGAAATTAACTCCTTCTTTAGGAAAGGAACTAGGCTGGTGATAGATATCCATAAGGGGAGTGGTGGTGAGGGAACCATAGACACAAAACATGTCAGGCATGCTGAGGGGAGGAGGACAGCAAGACATGGGATGCAGGCCCCCTAAAGGACTTGTGTAAGTTGGTCTCTAAAGGCTTACATGACCTTTTACAAGCCTTTCACATAGACACTGCTGAATCCTCATTACTCAAGTCTCCATGCTCTTGGTTTTGTCCTCTTTCTGTCTTTTCTGGACTGTGTTTGATGCTTTGGTGTCAGAGGAGGAAAGCAGCCCAGTGTATGGCTTCCACCTTGCTCTATTGCTGCCCAACATCTTTACTCCTCCACCAGTGCTGACAGCTTGTTCTGTCAATGGCCAGAGGTGCCATTTCTGGCACAATAATGGTGAACAACTGTAGTGGTGTGACAAAAAAAATGAGGTTTCTGGAGCCTTTGTTCCATGCAAGAATCTCTGCATGGCCTCCTGACTTGCCTGCGTGAGCTTGGCAGAGCCCAGGTGAGTTGTGGGCTTAAAGACCACATAGAATAAAATAAAACATCCCAGCTCCCAAAAGCATAGCCTAAGGAGGAGTGTACAGCAGATTTAAAGGGTGCTGGAGAAGCTTCAGCTGCATTTGAGCCTATTCTGCTTCCACAGCATATAATGGATAAGTGGGAAGGCAGCTCACAGTGGATATGGAGTCATCATTAAAGCAAGGCTTGCAAGTTCAGCTTGTGTACATCTCTAAACAAGGGAGGGCAGCAGCTTTTTTGGTAGCTGAGTTCAGCTGTCTCACACATCCTTGTCTCACCCCTCCTCCCACTCCTGCATCCTGAGAAAGACAGAGCTGTGCTCCTCCAGAGGAAGCTGGGAAAGGAAGGAGGTTCATCATTGGGCTTTCTGGATTCCTGAGTGTCAGATCCTCCAGAATCTCTCCTGAGCAGCAGTCCCTCCCAAGCAGCCTTTCTCCAAAATGCCTTGGGAAGGATTGAGATATGGAAGCAAAGCTATGGGCATGGAAACACCCCAGGTTATGCCATCTGCACTCAAGGATCCTTCAGGATGTTTGGCAATTTCAGAATCATGGCTGTCCTTGACAAAGCAAGCCTGGAAAAGCTTTATCAGTTTTGTCTATGTGAGGCTCAGCTCACTGTGGCAAGGCCAGTGTGGGACGTTCCCTGTGTCTCTGAACGAGTCCAGCATGCACATGCAAATGATTCTACTCTCAATCTGATGGAAACTCTGGAAAATGTCTACCCAAGTGATAGGCAACTGAAAATTAAGTTATAATGGACAGTTTCAGGCAATCATCCTGTAAATGTCTATATTACTTGGCATGTATCTACAAATAGCATTTACATTGTAAGCTAACTGATTCCAAGTGCCTGCTGGAAAAAAGCTTGGAAACAGGCAAGAAGCCCCTGAGATCTGCACCAAGCTGGACTAGTGGAACAACAGAAGATTTTCTTAAGCTTATTGGCAATTGACCCTAAAATAAAAAGCTACAATCAATAGAATTTAACATTTAATAGACCACAATAGAAAAATAAACAAAACTTTAATGTCTATGTGCTCACTCTCCTTGTTTGCCACAAGGCTGTATCTTGAACAGCCACATTTCAGCTCTATTTTTAGGCAACATTCATGGAGAGGAACCACCAGATCCAGAGCTCCTATGAGCTGTGCGTTTCCCAGGGAGACCTCAGGAAGCAGCTGATGTCTTGTTTGCTCCCTCAAAGAGGGTGGCTCTGAGCTCCCTCTTTCCTGCCACAGCCTTCTGGGAAATCCAGAGGAGGGCATTTCTTCCTCACACCCCTTGGGATGTGTCAGGGGCATCCTCGTGGATGGACAGTGCAGCCAATACTGACTCTGCGCCACATAATCCCAAAAACAACCTGCCAAGAGCTGCTGGATGGAGCAGAAATTGGATGCTGCAAACCAAGCCCAAAGTTTAATCATTCCTGAGGTAATGTACATAAGGAGGAAATGAAACTCCCCTCTAGAAGAGTGATATATTTGCTTATTGTCTGAGGAACTAACCACTGTGAAAAGGAAAACAGAGTCTGTAAAGTGTTTTAGCTGGTTTTTGTGCAGCTCAGATGGTAAAGCCTTGCTTTTACTAACTATAGACATAATGATAGAAACCATCCCTTGGTGCAAGACTGAATTTTAAATGGAAGAGTTGATATGATTCTACCATAAAATTCAGTCACTCTGAAAATGAAAGCAAAACCCATGAAGGATTTACATGAATACTTAAAGGGACATTAGCTTCAAGAAAAATCCACTTCACTTTGTCAGCATGTACTTGAGGAGCAGGAGGATTTAGTGCTGAGGAAGCCCACAGTTTATTTAAACTTCCCCTTCAGCAGCTGTGGAGGGGTTTGGACCATCCCCACGTCCCCTCAGGGGCTCCTGGATGAAGGTGATGGGTTTGGTTCAGGACCACAGGGGAGGTTCAGCTCTCATCACCCTGTTAAGAGAAATAATCTGGGAATAGCTGCTGGGATGTTTTTATTGCACAGCTATCACAAATAAATCAATTTAGCAAACACTGCTTTCCCCTTTCCCCCTAAATGTGCTCATGGACCCTGTGCAGCACTCACAGAGTTAAGGCAGAGCAGCTGTTTTCCCTCATAATTTTCCATTTTCAGTCACATTTGACAAAACTGTGGCTTTTCTCTGCTCTTGGAAAGACTAATGTCTGATGTCTGCTCAAATTTACTGAGTAAATAAAACATCAGGTGGTGTCCTTGTGTACATTTAGGAGTGTAAAAAGTGGCAAAATAGGTTTGTTTGGGCTGCTCTAGACTAAGAGCAATCATTCCCATGGCATCCACCTCTGTGCTGCCTAAAGGGCCTCTCTCTGAAAAGGCAACACCTTTACCTTTGGACAGCTGAATCTCCCACCTTGTAGCTTTTACTCCATTTGCCCCCTTCAAAGATAGACCAAAGATGATGATTTGCTAATAAGATTAGATTATAATTTTAACCTGTTAAATAAAATCTGTACAAATACAATATAATGGTTATAATTATGAGATATAATTTAGTATCATTATTACCAATATGTACAAATAGAGCTGGAATAATTTTTAGTATGATCAGCAGCAGAGAACCCATGTCTCAATGTTGAGCCTTTATAATGAAGAGAAATTGCATTTAGACACTTTCATGGATGCTTCAGCCTAGTAAAGGCAATTTGTTGGTTTTTTCTCTTTGAAATAATAAATTTCTGTTTGTACCTCTTACCTCTAAACTAAGTAAATATAATATGGATGTCCATGAAACCTCAGGAATTACATAACAGTCAAAATTCTATGACTACAGATTTGCATTTGTTAAGTTCTTTTTGCATTGAGCTTTATCATTTAATGTGAACTCCTGGTGATCCCAAAATAATTCAAAGCTTTTTAGGGGCTTCAATAGGGCATTAAAGCAGACACATCCCAGTGAGATAAAGAAAAACCACCCCACAGTAAAGTAAAACAGCCACTGTGCTACTAGAAAATGCTATCAACTACAATTAAACTTAGCATGACATACGTAGATGCAATTTTTGCAAAAATATGGGCAGCCCCTACCTATTTTCATATATTTTGTTATAACACTTTTATAACTGGCATAGACCCACAGATATATTTTCCTTTTCCTGGTGGTGCTGTAGCTTGCCTGGTTTTGCACCTGGCAAGCTGAAAGCATCTACATTCTGACCTTGTCCAGAAAGAAGATTGTACCAATTTATCTCAATCTTTTCTACACTGATGTAGTTAAATTGATACTTTTGTGTGTGTGCAGCTGATGGTGTTGATCTACACTTCTCTTCCAATTAATCTCTCTGGCAGTTGCAGCAAATCCTGCCTCCCAACCAGTCCCTGAGTGTGCTGGGGAGGAGTTCAAAGAGTGCAGCTAGAAAAGGACTGGGCTGCAAATGGCCAAAGCAGAAGTGAAACTGCAGTCCCAGAGTGTTTTGCCTATTGCTCAGACCTCCTTTGCAGTGCCACGTCTCCCCTGCCCCAGATTAGGAGGTTTGTCCCCAGGGACTGTCTGAAGCCTGTTTGATAGATCCCATTTTCTAATGCTGCTGAAATACATTGCCCTTTCCAGAGGTGCAGGGCAGAAATAACTATTTGTCCTTATAGGATTCAAGCTTAATAACCCCCTTTACACTTAGTCATTCTCACCTTTCTCCTTAGGATTCAATTTGATCAACGTTTCAGCATATGGGTTCTGATGCTCCCATCTCTCTTAAGGGGTTCGTCTCACCACCAGCACCTTGTCCCTGTCCCTGGGCTCCCTGCTTCACCATGCTATTGTAAATATTTGTGCTGTTCCTCCAGGTTAAAAAAAAAAAAAGGAAAGAAATAAAAAAGTGGCCTTTAACCATATTTACTTTTCCATGTGGATATTGAAGCAATTTTGCCAGAGAGAGGAGGAGGCAGGATGGCCGAGAACGATGGCTGGGAGCAAGGGGAGAGGAGGACAGCGCCTTTCAGTAGCTGTGCTGATCTGGAGCATTTGTCAAGCTGCACACCCTTCAGTCCAGCCTTTTATTTCACAGGATGATGTCTCCTCCTAAGGAATTCTTCACTGAAATTTGTCACCTTGACTAAGTAAATCTGGGGGTGCCTCACCCTGGGATCTGAGCATGTCTGGGGCTGACTCTCACTGCCTGGGGTGCCACACAGGAGTCCTGGCCACTGAGGCTCAACCTTCAATTAGTGTCAAATATTCAGTTCAAATATATTCAAATATACCAAGTGGGCACAAAATATTCAAATATACCAAGTGGGCACAAAGACTTTGCTGTGGCCTATCTGAAAGACAGGAGTAAACCCAAAGCTTGTTTGTGCTTACCTGGGCCTGTAATTAAACCACTAGGACACTCGAGTCTTAATCCAATTGAAAGTTCTTTGATTACAGCATTTAAAATTGTGCCTTCATTACAAACTCAGCAGGCCCAATTATTTTGCAATTATGAACATTAATAAGTGGTATAGGAAAATCAGGACAGCCTGGAGGATTGGAGGATGGCAGCTGCTCCTGAGAAGGATGTGGATGTGTTGCTCAGGAGTGATCAGAAGCTGCTGCCAGGCAACGAGGGACCTGAGAGGAACCTCCTGGGATGAGGGCAGGATCTGGATCATCTCATCTTCCAGAGGGAGGTGAGACTTGCAAGGGCCTCCCACCACTGCAGAGAGCAGCCCCAGGGAAGCAGGGCAGGGAGAGGTGCTCTGGTCCTCAGGGCTGCCAGACAGCCAAGCGCTGGCAGATGACTTTGGTTAAAGCTCTTTCAAGCTTTTATCACTTACATAGCTGTGAGATAAATTGGGACATCTCATTTAGCAAGAAAAAGGATCTAGCCCTGGCCTTGTGTTGGTCTCTTTGGATCAGGGAAGAGAAGTTGTGGTGGTCATGAAAATGATCATGACAGAAGAAGCTTCTCTAACTCATCATGGTCTTTGCTCCCATTTGCCTTTTTGTTGAAGCCTTATTTGAGAATCTTGGGATTTGATTTAGGCTTGACTTAACTAAGCTCTGGCTCTTGAAGGTTGTTTTCTCACGAGCTGCTGTGCTGGTCCATTGTTGGAGAAACAAGAAACAGGAGATGAAAAGAGGCCACAGACTGGTGACCGCTTAAAATACAGAAAATAATCAAACCAATCTCTTTTTATAATGCCAAGAATTAAAAGATGGCAATAAAGAGACAGTTATTTGAAAATATTATGGATTAAACATAAATTACTGTTAAGGGCACTAAGAAAACCACAATCCATTTTGGTTGAAGACAGCTCTGGTGATCACTGCTGCTTCACTGCTCACCTGCTGGCTCTCCTGTGCTGCCATTTTGGAGGCAGGTGACCTTTGAGGGGACAGCCTAGGCAAGGTTTGAAGGCATCTCTCTCCTGTCAGTGCAGTGTCTTCTGTCTGAAGCAGAAGAGGCAGGAGATGAGCAGGTAACAGTCTCAGGGCTTTGAACTCTGCCTGTTGTCTCCGCCTTAGAGAGGAAGGCTACTGGGGTGACTTTATGATGCTTGCATCCCCATTCGCCTGTTTACCCCAGAAATAAGCTAACATTAACAAGAGGGACTTCTCTCCCTGTGTGAGTTGAAGAAAGGCTATTATAGAGGTGGTAAACTGACTGAAAATTTTAGGTTTTGTCTCTTTACATTGTCGGTGGGAAATAAAATGTTGTAGGGGGAGGAGAAGTGTTCTGAAGGTTTTGTTCTGTTTCTTATTACCCTTTCTTTTAATTACTGTTAATAAACTTTTCTTTATACCTTTTCAAAATTTGGAGCCTGCTTTACCTTCCTCCCAATCATATCTCACAGCAGGAAATGAGTGAGTACATTCTAGTGAGTGCACTGGTGTTTGGCCAGCACTGAACCCACCACACCATGCTTGATGGAAGCACATCCAACAAGCAGCATTTCAAATGAAATGCTCTCATGTTTTAGGAGCTGGGAAGCACAAGTTCAAGGTAAATATAAAGTTATGGAGTTGAATGTGTTATTTCTCATCACCCAAGGTAAGGTAACTTGTTCTGAGCAAGCTTCAACTGGAATGTATTGAGCCTTGACAGAAAAACTTCTCCCTGAAGGTTCAGCCAGGGCAGTCCCTGCCCTTTCCCATCCTGGTGGCCTCAGCTTTGTATTCCTGCCTTCCCCACCAGCACTCCTTGGCTACTGATGTGAGCCAGACCAGGGAGACAAAAGGAGAGAGAAAATCCTTTATTCTGAAGGGTGAGTTTAACTGGGTCCCAAGAGAACTCCCAGAGCCAGTGAGGAGGATGAGGAGGAGGAAGGGTGGGAACAGGTGCTGGGCACAGCAGAGGGGGAGTTTTCAGCTGCACAGAGTGGTTAGACAGGCTTTTGCTGTGTGTCAAACCACACCTGGAGTTACAGCAGCACGGAGCTGTGAGCGTGTGGGACGGGTGACATGGCCTTCTGCCATTGCTCCACTTTACTGTCACACTGTGGGAGCAATGGCCTTCCCAGGCAAGGCTGGCATTCTCTGCAGCCTTAAAGGAAGTGTTCAATCACCAGGTGAGCCCCATTAGCTGCAGGGGTGGCCCTGGAGAGCTGAGACCTCTGTGTGCTGGACAGACAGCACCTGGGCTCTTGTCAAACACAGCCAGGGATGTCAGATGAGAATTACAGAAATATGAAGCACACGCTGAGCACAATGTCTGTGCAGTGCTGTGACTGAAAAGGCTGATGTGGAGGGACATTTTGGGACAAAACTGGTCTCTATGAACTTTAGAGCTCTGCAATATAGACAACTGCAATGGCATGGCTGGCAAGGCTTCTGTGGAGTCAACTGAGGAGGAGCAAGCCCTTTTAGGATGCAGTTCATCCCATCCTGGTGTAGACACAACAGTTAAAGGTGATAAATACTTCTCTGATATTTTAAAAAGGCTAAGTTCTCCATAGGCAACTATTTTTAAATGAGAGGGTGGTGCCCTGATTTTTTCCATGTGGAACTGCAGAGATCCTTTGGTGGCTTGCAGGACTGCACACTTGGCCAGAAGAATCCCACCATTTCTCTCCCAGGAGCTGAAGAATGAGGAAATGTGAGTAACATATTTCTCCATGTTTGCAGAATCATAAACAATTCTCCTCACAAAGCAATAACTAAAAATTGCATCAGACTCTGAGGGAAAGGTAGTGATGAAAGAAGGAGCAGCATTCTATTCTCCAAAAACCAAAAAAGCTTTTGAAAGAAGAAGAAAACTGCCACAAATTCAGTTTTTTTCTGGACTGGAGCAGATATTTCTATGCAGTGTGATGCTGACTGCACAGCTGCCTCTTTACAGCTAAAACTCAACACCTGTAATGAACTCTCTTTGGGTTTCTCTTGCCATTAGCATCTTCAGATGTATTCTTTTGTTTAACAAAATGTTATTTGTCCCCCTCTAAAGCCAAAGGTAGATGCTACTAGATTTTTGTCCTGAACATCAATCTACCTTTCTGGGTGTGTGAACCCTCACAGCAATAATTGCTCAGAAATAAACTGCTGGGACAGAGTTCTGCCAGCTGTGAGGAACTGCCACCTCCATTCCCTGGGGATACAGAGAGGCAGAGCTGCCTCTCTGCTGCCAGAAGAAACCCCTTGTGCAGACACAGCCACACTGGCAGCACTCCTTCCCTCCAGGGGCTGCATCTCCCTGGGGCAGCGAGGAACAAAGGTTGGTCCCTTTACCTGCAGCAGGAACATTTTGTCAGTGGAGTGAACAGGTTGGACTTTTGTGCAGCCAAAGTGGTGCCTGTGTGCTTGACTTTGATGTCTGTGCATTTTATTTCTTTAAGTAAAAGGTTTCCACTGCTTGTCACTGTCATATTTTCTGGTAAACTCCCTTCGGCGGGATTTCTTCTCCTGGGAAGCTGAGAAGCCTCAGAGAAAAAGGAAAACAATATTATCTCATTGCTTCTCCTGTGTTTTGCTACTCTGGAATGTGGTTGGAGATTGTTTATCCAACAGGTGGTTGTTCATTTGTTTCATGTGAATTGTTTTTACTTAATGACCAATCCCAGTCAGGCTGTGTCAGGACTCTGGAGAGAGTCACAGGTTTTTCATCAGTATCTTGTTAAGCCTTCTGTAAGTATCCTTTATTCTTTAGTATAGTTTTAGTATAGCATTCTTTTATATAATATAGTAACATAAAATAATAAATTAGCTTTCTAAGAACATGGAGTCAGGTTCATAATTTCCTTCCTGCCACGGGGGACCCTGAATATACCACACACTGCTGATTTCAACTCCTTCATTCTGGGGCTGCTGGTGATGGGCTCTTTAGCATATTAATGGGAATAAACACTGCTCAGCCAGTCACACTTCATCACAGATTGCTCAACTTCCCTTTCATTATCTTACTAAATAATATGCATCTATTCAAATTACATTTATTCTTAATATGTCTAAGATGCTCATGGAAGTGTAAAATAGATGTTTAACAAGAAGTTCTTCTCCCTCCTTAAATTTTGGCTTCATTTGCTGCTTTATTTGAATGAGGGGTCACAGCTGGCCATTGAATAACAACATTTACTTGGTTTTGTAAAAACCATGCCCTTCTGTAACGTCTTTGAAAGGAGGCAGGCATACACTGACAGGTCCTTTCCCTTTAAGAAGAATGCATATCCCTTTGCCTCTGCTTCTGCTTGGGATGAGAAAACTTAAAAAACAATGCTGTCACTTAAACCAGGCTGCTAACACCTGATCCTGCAAGGGTTAAATGGTGTCACTGCAGTTTCGCTTCCTCTCAGACAGAGAGAACTACACTGTATGAAATAATTTGTTTATATTCCTTTCCTGTTCCAGACAGAGTTAGCAAGAACATTAATATGACAACTGCATCAAACACTTGCATTCCTTTCACACAAAGCAATTTAAAATGAATTTTTTTTCAGCAGGTTTTCTTTCCTTGACCTCTTCTCTAAATGAAAGTGATCCTCAGAAAATTTTGCATTAGGTAAGTAATTGCCCTGGATAAAAGCCTTTGCCCTCTAGAAGGATTTTCAAGTGTTTGGAGTGATAAACTCCTTGTTTAGGGACCACTAATCCAGAAGATTGTTGGGATTCTGTAAGTGGCAGATACAATAGATGTGCAAGTTCAGGCATGCATTTCAAGAGAATACCTCTTGGCTGCTATTAATGAAAAGTAAAAGGCTTTTTAAAGGAAGTTTTATGAAATCTTTGAGCCTGTTGGATCATAGATAAATGACTGCTAAAAGAAAAGCTCATTGACAGCAGCATGTGAGACCAGGATATAGATAAATTCAGTGTGAAGCACCTAAATGGGGACAAGGTGGGGATGAGAGGGAAAATCCAAGATGTACAAAGCTAATTCCAAATTCTGGTGTGTGATGCTCAGGCTGTACTCTTTACTCAGTTGCACAAGAAATAGTGACAAGATTAATGTCATGCTACCAGAATTTTTTTTCAGGTTACTATAAGGAATGAAAGCAGGACAGAAGAATCTGGCAAAAAGTATGGGAAGGGAAAAGAGATGTGAGGAGCAGAAAGAAGGATTTCTTCTGCTAGACTTCTCTTCTGTAGTCTTCTTTGGGCAGCCTAGCCTTGCTCCAGGGACAGCTGTACAAGCTGTAATCTGACACAAATCCTTTTGCCTGACACTTTTATATTCCCTGCTACCTTATTTCCTCTAGTCAAAACAAGCAGGAAACATTTCTGCAAGGACCACATGTGAATTTAAATGGTGCAGATGATGATCCTGTGGAGAAAATGGCCTTGTTTCTTGCCTCCACCACTCTTCTGCTTTGCCATGGCAGCTCATTCCCATGTGCCCTTTCAATGCTGCTCCTCTCCCACATTTTTTTCCTCTGCCTGCCTTGAAATTAAATCAGACAGCACCCTGGCCCAGGACAGCAGGCTGACACTCAGTGTTTTCTAGCAGGACTTTCAGTGGAAGGTGGGAATTAATTGTGTGGCAGGACCAAAAAAGGCTTTTCAGGCAGAGCAGAGGCATTGCACCAAAAATTTCTCGCAATGAAGAAACACTTGAGTATTCTTAATTTCAAGGAAACTGCTGGTAATTTTCATGGGTTGTTTGGCAAAGATGTATTATGCATGTGTATTTAAATAAAGGCTATGATATTTGCTTAGCAGCAATGAGGGCATTAGTGTGTGACAATGATGCCCTGCATCCATTCCCTGGGATCTGGCCAAAGGAACCTTCCCATGCAAAGTATGGAAAAAAAAGTCCCCTGAGTTGACTTCTCTTAAACATGTCAACCCAAAACTTTCCTCTGTAGTTTTCTATAATGCTGTTACTCACCCTCATGCTCATTTTCTTAATTAATTTGCAACAATCTGCCTTTCATGTGAATGATCTTGGCCACTGAGGCAGGTAGGAATAGAGTGTCCTATTAGAGTTCTAGAGTCTCCTAATAGAGATGTGGGAAGTGGCGGAAGGAAGTGGCAGAAGGAAGGAAGGAAGGAAGGAAGGAAGGAAGGAAGGAAGGAAGGAAGGAAGGAAGGAGGAAGGAAGGAAGGAAGGAAGGAAGGAGGAAGGAGGAAAGGAAGGAAGAAAGGAAGGAAGGAAGGAAGGAAGGAAGGGAAAGGAAGGGAGAAGGAGGAAGGAAGGAAGAAGGAAGGAAGGAATGGAAGGAAAGGAAGGAATGGATGGAAGGAAGGAGGAAGGAAGGAAGGGGAAGAAGAAGGAGGGAAGGAAGGAAGGAAGGAAGGAAGGAAGGAAGGAAGGAAGGAAGGAAGGAAGGAAGGAAGGAAGGAAGGAAGGAAGGAAGGAAGGAAGGAAGGAGGAAGGAAGGAAGGAAGGAAGGAAGGAAGGAAGGAAGGAAGGAAGGAAGGAAGGAAGGAAGGAAGGAAGGAAGGAAGGAAGGAAGGAAGGAAGGAAGGAAGGGGTTTGCTTAATGTAAATATTAAAGTCCATTTCCCATGATGATTCAATGGATGAGAGAAATTCTGGGAGTTTAGAGGAACCCTGCAGAGAAGAAAACAGAGACATGGAAGACTGATGATTTACACTTAGCATTTGAAAGACATATAAACAAATCCTAGTTAAGTCCCTCTGATAAGTGAATCACTGCCACCAGTTTTCAAATGTCAAATGATCCTAATGTTGAAAATGATTGCTGAGATGGCAGTTCTTTTCTAAATCTCTCTTTTCAATTGCTCCATATCTCACCTTTGGAAGTGAAATTTTTCCATTAGCCTTGGCTTGGAAATGAAAAATTGTGCACTTTGAAAACTCAATTTCAAACAATGCTACCCAGCATAAAGTAGACTCTGTTCTTCTGAAAAATGTGGGGCTGCCTGACATTTTCTAGCAAAGCTGCTGGCTTTATAATATTCAGTCTTACGATCCTGACAGGTTGGGAAAAATGTGCAAGGAGAAATACTTCACAGATATTAGGGCTGAGAAAAAATTGCTCTCTATTTGGCAAAAGTTGATTTTCATTTTTTTATGTCGAGAAATAAAGGAATTACTGGTGACACAGGTACTCTTTAAGAGTTTTAAAACCGTTCTTTCAGCTACAAATCACTATCTGATTTTATTAAAGGGATTATTGGGATGCATTTTACAGCTCCTGTATAGGTACAACAATACAGGTTTTGTATTCTGCATGAGCAGAATTCCCATGAAGCTGCAGCTCACCTGTGCAGCTCACCTGGTCACCTGTGCTGGGGTTGTGGCACTGGAGCAGGGCAAGGCAAACACTCAGGGTGTGGTGGGGACAGGAGCACAGCCCAATCAGAATTAATTGCAGGCCTTGTGGTGATCAGCGCTCCAGAGAATGTGCTCTCCATGATAAGAGAGCTGCAAATGGAATTTTAAAGAATAAGGATTTTTTAAAGCCCCACGAATATTTGGATAAAGGAGAGGAAGCTCTCTGGTTCCATGTCTCTGCAGTGGGAAGGGCTGGTTGCAGATGGTGGCTGCACAGATTGAGTTTTCCTGCAAACACAGCTCCAGGTCAGCAGCTCCAGGACTAGGCCTACCAGGAGAGCAGAACATCTGTAACAGAGCAGGGACCCTGGAGCAGGGATTGTCCCTCTGTGCCCTGCAGGCTCACTGAGCTGGGGAAGGGGAGGGTGAGCAGTCACTCCCTGCTCTGCTGAACCCCATCAAAGCATTTCCAGATAATGGCTGGATAAAAACAGGAGGGCTGAGAAACACTAAATGCTGATGGAGGTCCACTTTTAAAAATCAGGAATCATTGCTCTCACAGCATAGGGGTGTATTTTAATTATATTTTATACAAATCCCTTTTATAAATGGTTAAGGAGAAGTGAACAACCAGCTCCCACCTAGGCAGCAACCTCCCCGTGGCACAGATCCATTTCATTTCTGCAAAGTGCTTAAGTACATGCTTAACTTTAACCACCTGAACTGTCCCACTGGAGCCACAGGGATGACTCATGAACTAAAGTTAGGCCCCTGCTTGCACATCCTGCTGACTGTGGGCTTCTGCAGCATCTACTGCCAGATGTTTGGGAGAGGAAATGAAAGAAACTCTGTAGTGGACAGTTAAGAGAGTAATTAACTAACAGAGAAAACTTTGTATGGCTTCCAAATATCCAAAAAATGATCTAATGTGACAGTTGGCATTTTGGTAGTCCAGACATAGGTTTAAACAATTTTTAGTCCTATTGACGTCTTGATCCTTTATGTTTAGTCTCCTGGATTCTTCTGTAATGCTCCAGTCTGTCCACATTGGGCTTTATCAACTTTGTGGTTTTATCCTAATTTAAATGTGCATTAATATTCTTCATTAAATACAAAATTGCAGGGTAAGAAGAATGAAAAATGTTATGCTCAATGGATGTAATGCTTCACTGTAGAAAGGCCAGAGTAGAAGATGGTGGGGTATCCAGCATACCTCTACTTTTGCAACCCATACACTGGTTTTCTTTTCTTTTTTCCTTTCCAGCATACTCATCTTTCACTTGGATTGTCTTCCAAAAGCTCTTTATGAGAGCATGGCACAATCTCTGCACAAACAGCACAGTGCTGGGATTGAGTTAACAGGAGACTGCAGCCTGAGACTCTCACAACAATTTCCTATGCCATGAGCAGCACCCATCACAATGAGGTCTTTCACTGGGATTGTACAGCCCTGCACAATGCCCCACAGGGGCAGCTCCCACAGCCAAACCCAGAGTTAAAGGCAACCCTTCCCAGAAATCCCACACTGCAGGATCCCTCTGGTGGATTCCCCCTAGGACAGATCAGGCAACCATCACTTGCAGGACCTTGTGCCTTTTGTGAAATTCTGTTTTTCTAGCTCTGGGTTACGTGGAGTTTCAGACAAAAGTGTTGCCGACTTGTGACAGGCTGTCACAACCTGAGAGAAAGGGAGAGAGAGATTTATTAGGGGAATCTCCTTTGCCTCAAACACAGCTTTCTTTGAGGGCTGACCCTTCACTTCTTCCTGGTGCCACCTCCAAGGGCTCTAATTCCCCAAGTGACATCAACAGAACAAAACTCACCCTGTGTGTGTCACCATCTTTGTCACCAGTGTGGACTTAGCCCATTGCTTCCTGAAACTGCCCTGGACTGTCCAAACACATATGACCACCCCAGATCCTACCTGAGCTGTTTCCACTGGCCACGCTGGCTGAGCTGCTGTTCCATTTGCTGGCAGAGGTCAATCCCAGCTGGGTCTCACAGTTCCTTTAAAAGCAACTGCTCCAGCACAGCCTGACAGGATAGAGGGGCACTGAGCAGGAAGCCTGCTCTTGCTAATGCATGAGGGGTGACTATTTTCTGGAATCAATTCCTCTGGAATGAAGGCATGCAGGACAAGCCTTTCTGTGATCACCAGCTTAGTTTTGAAAAGCAGAGGAGAAATAGCACACGAGAGGCCACCCTCAGAATGGAACTGGCTGCTTCAAATTCCTTCGGTGTGAGTCCTGCCTTTCCTTAGAGCCCATGGAGCTCTGCCAGTGATTGCTCCCTTTGTGTAGCATCCAGCAAAGCCTGATCTCCACATCAACCCAGAAGATGGCACAGCACTGATTTCTAGTCTGAAAGAGCACACAGAGGTATTTTGAACATATACCTTATTCTTAACTTTCATGCTCTGTGACAGCTACTTTTAGTTATGTCATAGCCTGTACAGCAAACCTCTCTTCCTTGTAACACTGGAAGGGAAACAAAGGCTTGCTGTTCTCTGAAGTACTAGACCAACTCTTAATTTCCATCCAGAAAAGCCCTTCCAACATTAATTCTGTCCTGAAAACGATCATACATGACAGTAGGTGAAACACTGACTGATATTTTAAAAAGTTTGTCCGCTGCTCTTCTAGCAGAGGAGCCAGGAAGGGCTAAAATTCTAAATAACGAAATAACTAAACTGAATAACTAAAGTTCTTGAGTTTCACTAGGTACCCCTAATGCCTAAAAAGTCCTTAGGGTGTATATTTTTTTAAATTATTAGATATTTAAATAAAAATTATCAGATTTCAGTCTACTCACATGCCTATATAACATGCACAGCCACCATCAGTGCTGTTCCATACTGAGTCTAGAATATAATTCAGGACAAAAATCAAGCACTCAGCTGAGCAAGGGCATTTAATAAGGTCCTAGGCTGTCTTCTCTGGTGGGGAAGGAGGGTTTGTGCAGTATGTGATTCCTCTGTTTGGTGTCTTTTGAGCAGGGTGTGAGCAAGGAGCCGTCTGTCCATCTGGGGCATTCTCTGGCAGGGCTGGCAGCTCTTGCACAGCAGCTTCTCCATGTGGGAAAGCAGAGCCCCCACTCTTGGTGCCAGGCTGTCAGTCTGCTTGGGGTTTTGCAGTCAGGGCTCACACTCCTGGGGAGGTGGGTCAATAACATGAAGAACTTTGTTAAAAACTAGACCTAGGCTCATCAGTACACACCAACATAAATTCTTTTTCGGGGCACATGACCATTCAAAATGTGTCATCCTGCATTTGGCACTGCCTTAGGTTCCAGTCTGTGGAAGTTCCAGTCTGGGAGGTGGGTCCAGGGCAGCTGCTGCCCCTGCACCAGGTCCTGCTGCCAGCTGGATCCATGGCACTGAGATCCAAGGGCAGCTCCCTGGCCTTGGACATGCCATGCCAGGGGAGTAGGTGGCATCATTTTGGGAACCTCCCCCTTATCTCAATTCCACAGGTTGTGACAGGAAGTTTAATTAACATTTGCCACTGTGGTTTGACCAACAAACCAAAGTGTTTCCAGTGGCCCCTCGCCTTTAAGGAGGATTGGAAGAGTGATGTAGAGAGTTTGGGCTGTAGTCAGCTCCTTCTGTCCTTTCAAAAAGAGGATTCTGGATTTGGATGGCAAATATTTGACTTGCAGGCAGGTTTAACCACAATATCTTCCCAACTCCAGTTCTTTGCTGTAGGCATCAGATAGGTGACTTTGCTAGTCTTTTCAGGCTCACTCTGTTTTGGTTATTTAATATTACCACATACATTTCTGGGTGAATTGTTTAATATTTATTTCTGAGAAGAAAGTTTGTTTTTATAAATGCATAGATGCATATAGCAAACTAAACTGGTAAATTAAAACTAGCATCATCTCATCCAAGTAAAGAGACTACACCACAGGGCAGCTGTATTGCAAAAGTGCCTTGTAATGCCCATTTCATTCTTGTAAACAATGCATCTCTGTAAATGTGGACTGCAAAAATCACACACAATGCTTTGGTTCAGAAATTGCTGGCTGATTTTCTGAATCACTGTTTTTAATATAGGGGATGTGGGCGTCTGAAAAGCCTACTATATATAAATCTGAAGAGCCATCTCATTCTGTTTCTGCAACTTATTTTTACCAGTTTCTCCTGATTCATTTTTTAGTGAATGCTGAGCATTTTAAGAGTAGAGACTGAGCAAAAATGCTCTACATAGATCATTACAGTTTGCAGCTCCGTGACTTCCCAAGAGGTTATTATAGCTCAAGCAGTGAGAAACAGCTCTCACTGCGTAAGAAATGATTCCATTGTGTAGTATTATTCAAGCAATTAGAAATCCTACTGTGTACAAAATACTGTATCTCTAGGTAGCAATTTTGGGTGTTGTACCATGCCTACTTAAGTGTGCAGCTACAGCAAAAGAAGTACTATGTTAACAATACAACCATTTCTAAATCAAAAGACTAACAAATTCATAAAAACAGCAATATGCTGTCATTGAAATGCATTGTTTCATTTGCTTTAGACATCAAAATTCCCAGTTCCAGAGTCTTCTGGATTCTTGATTTCTCTGCCATTTATAAATTCCTTATCTGGCCAAGGAAAGTGTGCAATATTTTATAGAATGGAGAAGATGTTCACAGGAAACAAGAGGTAACTTCCCCTTCCTTCCACAGCACTCCTGACTCTGAACTGCTCCAAAACACCCAAAACCTGGTTTTGCATTTTTTTTTGGCTGGTACAACATACTGCCATAAGACTAAGCAGAACATATTTAAGAATTTCTGAAGACCTGTAGTCAGCCTTTTTCTTTGGAAAATTAGATTGTGTCAGCATATTAACTTGAAGCATCATGTAAAACCCAGCTTTGCAAATTATATAGATGTGGGCTAAGAGGGCCAGAGCTTACCAATTACCCAGCTCTTAGGGTAGATTTCTTTTATAGACAGAAGCAGAAAAAGACTAATTTATTTTTTAAGTCAGCTAGGATACTTTTATTGCTATTGGCTTCATTTGATGAGCTCCCAGGTACATTACAGTGATATTGATGAAAAAAAGTGGCACAACATGCCAGTGAGGTATGGAGGTGCAAAAACATGATTACTACCTACCTAAAAGTCACAAAGTCAGTGCCAAATGTGACCACAGAAGGAAGAGCTCCCATCTTGGATGACCTTGGCATGAGGCTGCTTAAAGAGGGAATGTTTTGTGTAAAGAAGCAGAGGATGTGTGCTGGTCCAGAGCTTGGAAACCCCCCTCAACTCCTGTCAGAGAGCCCACCACCAAACTCTGAGCTCAGGACCCCCCACCCCATGGCTGTAACTCCCTGCATCCCTGGGGAGGCTGAAGGCACGATGTGAGTTAGGTCTTGGTGCTCCTTCTCCACAGCTGTGACTTTCAGGTATTGCTGAAGGACTTCCCACCCCTGCCTGGAGTGGCCAGGCCCTCACAGGGGCTCCTGTGACAGGTGGGTCCCTGCAGGGCTGAGGATCCAGGGCTGAGGGCACCCTGCACCCGGCACTGCCCCAGGCATCCCAAGGCTTTGGGATCCAGGGTGAGGGCACCCTGCAGCAGGCACAGCCCCGGGCATCCCAAGGTTCTGGGATCTGTTCAAGCTGTTGGCTGACTCTGGGCCTCTTCACAATTCAACCACCCATAAAAGCCCCAGGGCTGGGGGGAAGGAAAGAGTGAGTGTGAGAGAGGCAGGAAAGCACAAACACCTCTGTATGTAATGTCTGCATTTCATAAGGCTTTCTGTTTCCATGGCAATGAGCAGGGTATAAATACCCAGCCAGATCTCCCTTGTGGCAGTGCGTTCTGCTGCTCCCATGCTGCAGGGCCAGTCTGTGTGCAGACATTTTGATGGGCATCTGCAAACCCTCTCTGGTAAAACTGTCAATGATCTTGCTCAATCTCAAGCCTATAGTTCACTGAGCAAAAGTGCCCTTTCCACTTCATTCACCTCAACTTACTTTCTGGCTCTTACCACCAAGCAAATAAATTATTTCAAAACATAAAAAATGGAGTATTGCATCCTTATTAATTTCTATTTAGGCTAAGTAATCTATAGGAAGTACAAACATTTTAGTTGCTTTTGTTATATTTGGAGTCAAACTCACCACAACCATTTCCAATAACAATTTAGTGTGATGAAAACTGCTAATGCTGTTGAATTTTGAATTGTAATTGAGTTATAACAGATCCAGGTTAGCCAGTCACAGAGAAGCATAGCCTTAAGCTGAGTGCAATAATTAAAAAATAAGTGCCTATGTTTCATAACACAGAAACCCTTCAATTGATTTTTCCAGGATGGGTGCAGTCTTGCATGAGATGCAGACAGAAATAGGTGGATTTTGTTATAAAAATCAAGCATGATCCTCTGTACAGAATTTAAACATCTTATTTTAAAAATTTCACTGCCCTC
The DNA here is from genome assembly GCF_028769735.1 of Zonotrichia leucophrys gambelii. Classification (NCBI taxonomy): domain Eukaryota; kingdom Metazoa; phylum Chordata; class Aves; order Passeriformes; family Passerellidae; genus Zonotrichia; species Zonotrichia leucophrys. The sequence continues at coordinate 8,400,902 of NC_088169.1, forward strand.
TTATTCATTTACAGGTATGGTAATGGCAGTGACCAGATTTGCCAAGACATCTCCTTCCCATTCACACACTGATTTTGGAGTGTACAATTGAAAAGAGGAAAATGAAATGGCAGAAGAGCAGAATATATGTTCCCTTATATCACATCTATGCAGGAGGACAAACTACTTCAGAAGGGGAAAAAACATGTCTTCATTTGGAAATGAGTTTTGCTTTTAAGCTGAGGAAATTCAGTCAAACTCAAATTCAAGAGAGCTGGTATTTTCCACATAAATTAGCTGGGTAAATTACATATAGGAATCCCACATAGGTTAACCCAACCTGTTGTGTGGAGAACAAAATAAAAACGTCAAGCTGCCTGATTTTATCTTATGACAGTTAACAGAGGATCAAGCCAAAATGGAAATGAGAGAAATGTGCCTTGAAAGAAATCCATACTGGGATTAATTTCTTCCTGTATTCTTCCTGGTAACAAGCATGTAATATGGAAACAAATGGGGCTGGCAGCAGGAGGAGAGCCATGGAAAAGCCAGGGTTGAAAGAACCCTTCCTGCTACCAACACTGTGTCACTTCTGACAAGCTGAAATTTTCCAGAGCAGCACTTACCCTCCCTTTAGGTTCTGAATAATACAGAGAAGAGCCCAAATGTGAGGGAGAAGCAAAAAAAGAGTGTTAGCATAACACTCCTTAGCATAACTGGGATGGGTTGCAGTTGAAACCATGAAGAGTAACTTTTTTATAATCCCAATTCCTCACCCTCTTAAAATGAATCTCTGCTTCTTCCTCCAGTGAAAGTATAGTTTCCTCCATCTCCTTACTTTTTATTTCTAAGCCAAACAATTAAAAATAACAAGGGAGAGCTAGAGAGAGCACTAAAGGAGTTTGGAAACGGAAAATCTGTGTTGGCAGTGAGAGCCAGTCAAGATGTACATTAATCACATTTTGTAATAGAGACCGTTCTAATAGAATTGTACAGTAATCCCATGTTAAACTGAATCAGAGCTCATACAACTCTTCACACTAAATAATGTCACGATCCTGCAGTACTTTTAAATTGAAAACTCTTCCAAGAACTGGGAAATTGGTTTGACCTTTCCTTGGACACAGGTGAGGTGATTCATGTAAGGACTGGAGGGGGAAGGGGACACTGCATGAGTCACTTCTGTTTGTTATATGACAAGCACTTTCTCCTAACTGTTTACTTCACCAACTTTCATTTCCATCTGCTGCCCTTTGACCATGACAGAACATGTCATCCCCAAGATGTGGCTTATACTTGCTTCTTAGAGCTGAAATAGATCACAGAGGCCATTCAGTGGACCCAACCAACTTGAACAGAACAGGAAATTCTTGCTTGTACTGAGAAAAACACTTCTCAGCCACTGGCATGATTCTGATCTGGGACCTGTCACTGTGGCTGAAGCCAATGGAGGTGAAAAAAATGCATGAAAAATTGTTTCCTGATTAGCATTAACCACTTCTTTTAAAAGTTATCCCAAAACAACAAATATCATCACTTCTAATAACAAATACTCCACTCAGTTAGACCTGTAGTCTATCTAGCTCAACAACTCTTTATCCAATAGGGGCCAAACCCAGATGCCTAGAAGAGTTTAGAAGCAGAGGGCAAGTATTTTCCTTAATTTCCTTGCTTCTAGAAGTCCATAGCTCAAGGACTTGCCTGTACAAAAATTCCTGGGACAGATTTCCTGTGCCACGAGGATTCTTTTTTTTACAAGGACAAATATCTGCCTGCAAGGATTAGAATGCCCTGTATCACTTTCCCATGCTGTCCTGAGGATCAGACACAGCTCTTGCCAAAGGTGAATGCTGCTCTGTAACTCCAACTGTTCAACAAGTGCTCCCAAGTGATTTGTGGGGACTTCCCCAAGACATTTGCCTGATGACAGAGGGCTAATGGAGAAAAAACCACCAAAACTCAACACTTTAAAAAAAGCTTAGGCAAGTATCACGATTTTCAATGTGTACATTTGGTGAATGATAAATAAAAAATACTAGGAATGGGCTGAAGGGTTACTTTTCAACATTTTCCTTCCATGTGAGCAGAATGATAATTGTGTCCTTGATGTGTCAATATCAGTCACACACTGAGAGAATTCTTTTAAGATGGTTTTATAAACTCTTAAATCAGAACACATGCACCAAGGTGAACATGCTGTGGAGGCAGGAATATTGTCACTTCCCTAAGAGTGACAGCATCACCGCTGTCTATCAGTGACACACTGTAAAAAGGAACAATCTTCCATAAAAGCCTTTCCAGTAATTTTGGGAAGTTGCAGGCAGGATATCCTCTGATGTCACAGACTCTGATGTGCCAACATCAAGAGCATAACCCCCAGGATGTCCCAGATATGGCCCTGTGTTAGCCTGGAAGCTGGACAAGGTTACAATCTGCAGGCTTTGCACATCTATCAGAAAAGGAGCATAGAGCCCTGGAGTGTGTTACAGACAGGTTTATAAACAAGGAGGGAGAGAGATGCAAGTCCTTCCTTTTCTCTATTCAATTTCAGGGCTGTGGGTGAGTTGGGCATGCCTTGCAATGTTCTTTACAGTGAATAAAGGCATTTTTTCTTCTGCTGCTATCACCAAGAGGTGATATCCATGTGCCTGCTCTGCATTCAGCTGGCACCTCTGACAGTCTGGCCTGCACTCTGTCCACCAGCACTTGACAGTGGGCTGTAACCTCAGATTAAAGGATGCCTCAGAGTGCCTGTGCATGCTGCTGCCCATGGATGGCTGCTCCAGGCCTGCAGGAAGGCTGTGGGAGCCAAGGAGACAATTCCTGCAGGTAGATAAGCATATTCAGGTGCTGCATGCTCTGACATGCAGCAGAGCATCTGCAGCAAACTAGGATTACACTGATGGGGATTAATAAGGAAAACATTTTGCCCGATGCCAGAGAGGGAAAAAAAAGAAATATTTTTGCGAGATACTAAAACCTCAAAAAAAAAAATAGCAATGATTCTTTTGCAATTGAATCCATAAAAATATACTCCATAATCCATGGAAATCTGCTACAGTTCTCTGCTTACTGTGGCATTACATCCCTTGGTATTAACTGGAAAGGCAGCAGTGTATGTGTGCATATGAGTGAGTGTGACAGCACTCAGGAGGATGAGAACGAAGCTTTTTTTCTTTTTGACTGCCTTTTAATGAATGAAAAATGAAAAATTCAAAGCTTTGCCACGTGATACTCATCTCCACATTTGGCATCTGGGATTAATTCTGCAGGCTTGCTGTGTGTGGACACCCCTGCACATGTCCAGCATAGAGACCTGGAGTGCAGCATCCAGCCCAGGGTGCTGCTGTGTCCCTGCTTCCTGGGGATATTGTCTCATCACAGCCAGGAAGAAAAACAAAACAAAAATCCAAGCAGGCATCTGCAGAATTGGCTTATAGACTTAACATTCAGGATAGGTTACGGCAACACCTGACTACCAAACTATTGCATTTGCTAAATATTTCAGCAGACAATGCAAATAATTTTAGCTAAAACCATTTCTTTGTGAGAAAAGAATATGGAGAGACAGGCCAGGATCCTGTTTGGCTTATGCTGGGCATATTAAATGAATCTTAGCTGGTGTTGATAAGTCTGTCAATCCACAAGAGGAGAAAAAATGCCTTAAAGGAAATAAGCAGAGCAGGAAGAAGGAAATCTGTATTCAGGACAGTGCTCTGGATTGCAGCAGTGATGGAGAGAGTGGAGGTGAAAGGGAGAAGCACACACTATTCCATATGCTGTCCTGATTATCAGGCAAGCTGGCTGAGGCACTGAGTTATCTGACTGGGAATAGGTGTGTAAATAGCAAGCAAATGTTATCTCTGATCCTTTTAAGATTTTTAATAGCTTTTTTAGATTCAAATGCTGAGAAACATACAAGGAAGCTGACAAGGGTATGCCTGGAAAAGGGTGGAGAGCAGCCACCTCTGTAGTTTCCATGGATGCTGCCTTCAACACAGGGACAATCCTTACCCAAAGGAGTGCAGGGCACTGGCAGGGTGCTGTGCTAACATCACTTCTTTTGCTGAATAAGGGAGCATTTGAAAAAGCATTCAAGTGCAGTTCTGGTTGAGAAGCCAAATGTCTGAGTTAAATCCATGTAGTGCCAGACTTACCGTCCCCTGCTGAGAGGCAGGGCCATGTTTGCATGACTGTACAGGCTCCTGCACTGCAGCTGGACAGGAACACTTACTTCAGAGTTACTAAATGCTGTACAAAGGTAAATATTTAGACATCTATGCATACAAATGCACACTTGATAGGTTTACAAATGTGCTTATGTAGTTAGACACCTGCTCTTAAATCACTGTGAACCTTAAGTAACGAAATCCTTCTGGAAATCCCACCAAGTGTGGTGTTTTGTCTTCCCCTTTCCATTCTACAGGATCCAGCCCACTGACTGTCACTGAGGCTTTATGTACCTTGTGGCTCAGTTCCCCCTGAAGATGGAATGGAGGCTTCTGCATCATGTAGATACCTTTTAATTTCTATTGTTTCCAGCCACCTGAAAAAGAGATCAAATAGAAGATAAGGCACAGAATCTCTAACAGGGCAGCACTTCTGGCTGCCCATGTCAGCCCATGGCCACAACTCCCTTCCTCATCCATTGCTTCAAGACTTTACACTGTGAGGATGGACAGAAGATGTCCAAGGCCAGGAAGGACCCAGAAAGGTGGTGGCATTCCCAGGGTGACAAGGAGCACAGCTCCTGCATCACTCCTGTCACAGGCTCCAAACCACATGGAAGGGCTGGACATGTCCTGCCCAGCCCTGGCACAAAGCAAGCTCATGCAGTTTGCCAGTGATGCTGACCCATCAGGTCCTACAGGGAGCAGCATTATCTGGAGGAATGGGGGGCAATAATGGTTGACCTGACAGGGATGTTCATTCTGGAGGCTCCCAGATTCACAATAAGGAGGTTTCTGGTGCAGCTGCCCACATTTTCCTTTGAATTTTCTCCTTCTTCTTGAATTAACTTAGGTAACCTTGGGCTTACACACATGGAATAAGCTCCAGCCTCAGTCAGTGGACTGGCTGTCAGCCACAGTCAGGTGACATCCTGGCCTACTTTGTATGTGAGCAGCATCTCACAGCTGAATAAATGGCTGATGCTGAGCAATCTCTGTAGAAATCTGTGGAGACTGTTCTCCCTGTGACTGATGGGCTCACTGTGCCTTCCTCAGTACCCGAGGGATTTGCACTTGACCAGAGTTATAAGTGTATTTATGAATTCCAAACTTTGTTATTGTAATTCCCTAGTCCTGCATATACAATTGCCAAGTTTAAAGAGGAAATTGATTTAGAACATCACATCTTCCCAAAAGCACAGCCTGCAACCAACAATACCTCATCCTCTATACCCTATTCTCAATTCTGCTGCTACCTTGAATACTGAAAAAGAAACTGAAAAATCCTGTGTTCCTTTCCTGGGCTCTTCAGGGGAGTGCACAATGTCCCCAAGGGCTGGCTGCGCTGTGTGTCATTTGGATCTCCCACAACACCTCCAGTGGTCAGCTGTAAAGTTTGTGGCAGAGCAAACTTTTAGAAGAGAACAGGAACAAGCCACACTTTACTTGAAGAGAAATTCAATACAATTTCTTTAGTTCTAATCCAGCTACTTATCATTTAGGAGGGATGCCTAGACTCCTGTGATAAGGAGTCCTAAAGAGCCAGATATTTTTAAAAAGTGAGAAGAAAATGTACATATACAAAACCCACAGGTATGGACACACATTTCCAAGCATTCTTTAAAATGCTGCTCTACCTACCTCATACCATAATACAACCTTATCCTCTGGACATATCACACAAAGGTCTGAACTCCTCAGAAACAAAAAGGGAGGATTGCTGCAAGGTCAGGAGCACTGAGTACTTACTGCAAACACTACTGATAATTAAACCACTTTTTTTTTTTTTTTTGGTCAGAATTTGTCCATTTAATAATACCTTGCCTTTCTGCAATCAGTTGAATTCCAGCTGTAAATGCCTCATTGTGAAGAGCAAAGCTGTCAGCATAATGGGCACATTTCATCTCTGGGGTGAGATGTGGCAAATCTCAAAGGAGCATCAAAATCCTTCCTGAACTGCAGAATTCACCTCATGATCCCATACAGAAAAGTCCCAGGGCTCAGTGGTGTGGCAAGGGGCCAGTGGCTCACAAGTGTCTTCCATGGAGGAAAAATCATACCTGAGAGGATACAACCAATATAAACTCTAAAATTACCCTTCCAGACTTGCTCTTGCAAAAGGGAAGTTTCTCCTGCCTTACATTATCTGAATCCCAGAAACTCAGTTGCACAGGGCCTTGAGGGTCCACTGATTGTTTTAAAAGGCTCCATGAAAGGCAATTATCAAAAGATTCATTATGGGGAAAAAATCCTTAGGGATCTGAAAACTGAAAAAAAATAAAGGATAAAAGTCACAGGCTTAGTCTTCTGCCTTCTTCATCCTTCCTGGAAGCCTCTACTGGCAAGGTCTGGAAATGCTTTTGATTATCTCCAAAAATGAAGAAGATGAAGGCACTCAGCACCTTGCACAATCAGGTACTTAATGTCCCTACCCTCCCTGGGGCTCTGCAGATAGCAAATGAACTGACAGCTCCTGCTGCTCCCACCAGCCTGGCTCTCTGTGTCATCCACCTACACACTCACACATTCATTCTCTCCCTCATGATTTATTCATTCAATTTATTTATTTATGTAGGTCATTTTCAGTAGTAGTTTTACAAACAATGGCAGGAAGCGAAAAGAAAGCAAGACAGAAACAAAGTTAAGGAGAGAGCTGGTGGCAGGCAGGGGATGGCAGGGGGGCTCTGCTGTGCTGAAAACAAGGTGTGTGCCAAGGAGTGCTCCTGATTTCCTCCTCAGGCAGAGCCTGAGCAAATTCCAGGTGACAGCAGCTTCACCAGCCTTTGCTGCACTGTGACTGCCACGGCCAACCCGCCTGGGGCTCGTGCTCTGCTCCTTGGCCCTGCAGGGTCCTTCTGACTGCACTTGAGGCCTTCTGGAGCTCTCTGAAGGCATTTCTCCATGTAGAGACAACTGTTTCATTTTTCCAGGCATTTAGTCACTGACTGTGTTTTAAAGCTTTAGTCACAGGGGTCTTTGCAGTAAAGAACAGGGCTATTTATATTGCCTAACCTGTGTGCCTAAATTTGATTATTTCCTTTTATTTCCTTTTTATCCAACCTCTAAAGAAATTCCCTTTTCTACACTGAACCCACAGGAATTCCAGGGAAATCACCTTCCTAAGGATATAATCAGACATGGTAAGCTGATTTTAAGGCTTTCTGTCACTGAAAGAAGCAGTCTTGTTCCTTCACCTTGTATGCTTTTTCCTGTCTTCCTCCTCTTCCTTCCCCTAATCCTACCTATTTCCCACCATTGCTTCCTTAATTTTGACACTTACCTGACCCCTGGCTGAGCAGATTCAGCTCATTGAACTGACAGAAAATAAATCCAGAGAAGTAAAAAGAAAAAAAAGGCCAGTTTTCTGATGGGTTAATGAGCTGCATCAGCTCAATGAATATGAAAGCCAGCCCAAGGGTGAGTCAGGATCATGTAGGAGGGAGTGTGAAGAGCAAGGAAGATTGACCCTTTTCACAGTGGAAAGTGATCAAAAGAGCTCAGTTTGTCTCCACTAATGGTATCCTTAGGTGGGAATATAAAGTAGATGCCTGGAAACAGACAGAATTTATCCTTGCTGTTCTGGCTCTGCAGTAATGAATTTATATTTCATTTTCTTTCCTTTCTATGCTCAGCTGGCATGTTCTACCACAATTCATAGCCTGAGAGTGTTACAGAGACCCCCTTCAAGCACAGCATCTCTACTCTGCTAGGCAAATCTGTCTCTCAGATGTTTCACAAATACAAGAAGCACTGGAAAACATTAGGTGTCAACTATGACCTGCCCTGTCATGGACTCTAGTGGAGAACCACATGAGGGGCTCAGAGCAGCACAGCTGTCAGACTGTGAAAGTCAAACTGTGACAATAAAATGAAACCTTGGCTGCTCCATTTTTTGATACCTTCATGACACATTTAGACATGTTTTCTGAAAAATCCCTTTCCTTAGGATTTTTTCTCCTGAGAAGCTGAGAGGCCTCGGGAACAAAATGTAAACAATGATTATTTGCTGCTGTGGAATGCAACAAGTGCATCTGTGATTGGCCCGTGTTGGATGTTTGTAATTCATGGCCAATCACAGTCAGTTGGCTTGGACTCTCTGTCCGACACACAAGCTTTTGTTATCATTCCTTCTTTTTCTATTCTTAGCTAGCCTTCTGATGAAACCCTTTCTTTTAATCTTTTAGTATAGTTTTAATATAATATATATCATAAAATAATAAATCAAGCCTTCTGCAACACGGAGTCAGATCCTCATCTCCTCCCTCATCCAAGAACCCCTGTGAACACCATCACATCTTCACACCCAGACTGGGCACTTTCCTCATGGCACACTGTGCCAAGCATAAGGAACATAACATGTTCTTCTCAGAAACACTGTCAGTTCAGCGACACTGAAGGTTCTGTGATACATTGAAGGTCCAAGAAAATAATGTTATATTCCATAAATCTGTAAAGCACTGATTACACAATGGGGAAAAAGAAACCACACCAAAGCAAGACTTTTTACTTAATGAGCACAACCAACTCCCATTGTTCTTCCAAAACAAAGAGGATTTCTCCCTACATCCTTCACTTTGGATTAGTAATCCTTATCTAACAGGAGGAGAGCTCCTTTTCTTTTGATCTGTGAACATGAGCACCAAACCAGCAATTACAGCAATTGTAGGTGTCCTCTCTGTTTTTAGAAAAGTAATTTTTGAATGCACATGGGGCATTTCAGCATTCTCCTAGCAATGTTCTGGAAACGCTTTTGTCACTTCTGCTTCTCCCATGGTGTAAGAAATTATGTGCTCTGCCCCAGACTTTCCTGCTCAGGCTGTGATGGAAGCACAGAGCAGAACGTGCATCAAAGGGTTAAATACCACGTGGAGACCTTCAAGGCCCTGAAAATGTAATCTCTATTCTGATTGCAAAATCTGCAAAAGATATTTTATTTCAACAAGGCTCTCAGCCTCTCTTCATGGGTTAAGGAGAAATATTTTCATTTCCTATCTTCATTATCACTTTTTACATTCAGAACACATGCAGACAAATCCAGTCTGAACTACAGACATTAAACAGGTGGGTGCCTGCCCTGGCAATAGTCTGTAAATCTTTTTTTAAGGAGTCTTTCTGTAAGACTCCTTGAATCAGAGTCCTCCAGTGGTCTAACCAATATCCCAGTTAGCTTTCATCCCCATCATGATGTTATGGATTGCATTTCTCCTGCCTGGATTTAAAACTAGTCTGGCTTCCTACAGTTCCTTCATTTCTCTAACCTTCTCCCTTTTTCCTATGACTAACATTTGTTTTTCTCAGTTAAAATTTGTGACAGGTTCCTACCCATGGCCCAGGACTAGTGTAAATAGTGACTCTGTTCTGTAGCAAGTTGGTTTCCTGTTGCAACATCACCCACACTGAGGAAACCACATCTGTTCAGACACTGACCCATTTTAAGAACAGTTATTTTTAGGCTGTAGAAGATTGAGACAAAGGGCTCAGGTGAGTCCTTAAAAGATTAGGAGAGTAGAGAAAGCCTTCTGATATACTGAGATACTGGAGGCAGATGGGAGAAATACCATTTGCAGGTTGCTCTGCTTAGGAGAATTAAATTAATTATTATTTCAAGATAGTTAGGAATTTTTTGTGTTTGAAAATGAAACAGTGCTCTGACAGGAAGGACTAAACAGACTAATGGGTGAAATTGTCGTGGGCTACAAGACAGGCTTTTCTGCTTCAGGGTAGGCAGGGAGGATTACATCCCCCATGTTTAGTGCTCTTTGCCACTCCTCCTGCATGTTCTGAATACTGTGATTTATGGCTCTTATCACAGGAGAGATTAATGCCCTGGCCAGGTTGATCCCTGCCTGCTGCTCTGTGCTGTGCACACAGATGGACACCTCCAGTGCCTGAGTGTGTGCACAGGGGCTCCTGTCACCTCTGCCCCTTTGGATGCAGCTCAGAGCACAGCAAGAGTCCCAGTCCTCCCAGGTAAAACACCCAGAGCTGATAAACTCCCGCCCTGTCCTTCACTTGTCCCTGCTCACCCCTCTCCAAGGTGTGGGGATACATTTTGCCAGCACAGTGAAACCCTGGACACAATTTCCTCATGCATTGCGATGTTACTAACAAGGAGGTGATGTGATACCTAAGGTGGGAACCTCTTCAACAGGGAAACTTTGGGGTGAAATGAAGGGGCAGCTTGATAAGAGTTCAGACTCAGCACTCTCTGGGGAAGCCTTCATTGTTTTCCTGTCACATTTCAGACTGATAAATACCTCTTGTGCATAGAGATTTGTTGCTCTTTTCTGGCTGGATTAACTGCAATTAAGATAGACTTTCTTTGCATGGAGAAAAGGCTCTGCCCAGCTATTCTGGCAGCAGACATTTTGCACTACAGAACTACGTGGTCTCTTTTTACCTATTAGAAACAGATTAACCTCCACTGCAGAAGGACACTGTTTGTACAGTATTAAAGGATCTGTCCAGGGAAAGGTGCAGAATAATCAGCTTTTAAGTACATATTTCACTGATTTTCAGCAGCTTTCCCATGTACACAAACTCATCCCTAGAAATGTTAGGTTTCTTATCTACATTCTAGCAAGTCAAAGGAACAGGAACTGGTTTTAGTTTTCATTCCCTGTTTTATTCCAGAAAATGTTCAGTTTTTATCTCCTGATGTACTGGTATTTTATGTACTGTACCTCTGAGTAGGGCTCTACAAGATGCTAAAGAGAAGGGGGATTTTTTTAAAGTCTGTTTTTGTAAGAAAACATATTATACATTTATGAAAAAAAAAATCATCAAAAAGACCGCTCTGTATTTCTGTCTGCTCCAAAGCAGCCTTAACACAAACCACTGATAAGTTTTGTTCATATGCTTGTGCAGGGAACAGGTTTCCAAAGTCCTGTTCCAGAGAGCCCTGATTAGATAACACATAACAGAGAGAAACCACGGGCTAGAGGACTTTGTTTTCATTTGCAGCTCATTAGAGGCAGCCCAGAGCTAACCTAAGCCTCCTGGCTGGGAGATACTGGATCAGGATAAAACCAGGCACAGACAAAATAGCACTGTTTACACTTGATACAGCTGTACCCTGAGTTCCCACAAAACCAAAAAATAATAAGCCACCAAAGGAAGAGGCACTGTCTTCAAAAGCCTCAAAATCCATGCACTCAAATTGCTGCAGTCCTGTACTGGTGGGGGTTCTTGCACTATAAAGGTGGCCAAGAAAAGCACCCTTAGCCTATGGAGGTGACCTTGCCCTCCTACAGTTTCAGATAGGAAATTAGACCAAACTCTCCTCCTGGTGCAGAGGATGAGACAGGCAAGTGGTGGAGGCAGGTCTCAACCAGTTCCACCTAGACTCGTCATAGGACTCCCTTAAACCAAACTATGAATGCCACCTTAGAGGGGAGGAGAAACAGGAGTGTCCATGTGTATCTAATATCATTTCTAAATTCATTTAGTTAAATCAGTATGTGTTATGTGAGCAAGGCTTATTGCCAGAAAGCTAATTCTTAATAAAATGAGAAATAGAGTGGTGTCACCTATTACAAAGGAGACATAGGCTGGAACTACAGCTGAATTGCATGATGCCTTCTAAAAATACCAGAATGCAAGGATTAGGCACAAGTGAGTTAATAAGGTGTTGCATTCTGAAGGCTGCTTAAAATTAGCTGTGAATGTGCTTTTGCTTGTCCTAAATGCATTGCAGAAAGACAGTCTCTCTCAGTGTTCCTTTGAGCTGTCATACTCTGGGAAGTCTGGGTCTATAGGCACTAGAGGGAGAGATATTGCTCTGTTGTTGCTCTTCTTTCCAATCTTGCTCTCAGGCCTGAAGGAATCAGTTCCAGTAAGTGACATTCTGAGGTGAAGCACAGTCATTTCCCCACACAATTTGTTTTGTTTGCACTACAGCGTCATTTGGCAGTGCTGTGCTTTCTGGTGAAAGCACTTTTTCACAAAAAGTGCCCACTTTTTGGGGATCAGGATCAAATAATTTCCTATAAACCAACCAAACAAAAGATAGAAGGGGGATAGAAGGGGCTACAGCTCTCCTGGCTGAACCCCAAGTGAAAATAAAACATTGCCAGGATTTACTGAGATTGTACTGCGTCTTCTGCATTCTACAGCTGTGCAGAAAGGTTACAATTTGTAGCATTTTGCACAGTGCTGCAACTAGCCACAGGCTATTAATTACTTCTGCAATCAGTAGGGCAGGGAATCTTCCAGGCTTAACTGTAAGCAGCATGAACTGTGGGCTACATGCAGTTCTCAGGATGTGGTCTGTGCTCCACAAAAATCTCTGAACAATCTCTCAGCCAGGTGCTGCCTGGCCCCACGCAAAGGATTTCCTGTCTCTCTGCCACAACGGGCTGTGTTTGGGTAGGTATGAGAAGTTGGTGCTTCCAGGTGAAATACAATCCTTGAAGAGAGAGGATTCCACCCTCAGCCTACAATTTCTGATCTTCCAAAACTGGCACTGGCCAAAATTGCTGCCTGTGTGGAAGCCCTTATAGCATCTGAGAGCAACCTGCACCTCTTGCCCATTAGCAAAATACATTATTATCTACTAGAGAACCAGTATTCCTGCACTGCTACAGATATGGGTTTGCCTGTTTACTGTACTCTTCAATTCTAAGGGACAGTGAATTGTTGCTGGAGTTCACTAAGTCAACCAAGTTTGCAGTCACAGTTAAACATGTAATCAGCTCTTAAGCCTAGAGCCAAACCTGTTCTGGCATTCCTCGTTGTCAGAGCTGGCATCTTGGAGCTTTGTGACACAGGCAGTGCTCAGATAAGATTCTAACTGCTACAGAAAATGCTGGTTTATCCCTTCTGGGGAAAAAAATCCCAATCTAGAAGCTGTGCAAGAGGGAAGTTTCTTAGATAGCATCTTAGCCCAGAAACTTCCTTCACATCCAAAGTCTGAGTGGAGGATGGCAGCTCAGACACAATTCTGCATGTCCTTACTTCTGAGAGAGAGGGTCAGCATTTAAACCTCATCTGAGATCTACAAAGAATTTGCAATTAAGCATGTTCTGGTACCCACCTTTTGTCTTTGGAGGAGCGTGAGAGTTTGCACTGTCTGAATGTATCAGGCAGCAGCAGCTAAACACAATCGAGCTGTCTACTCCTGAGGTCAGGGCAGAATCCTTCACAGCTGCAGGCCTGCTCCCACTGGGTATGACTAATCACATCCACTTCCCTGACATTCTCTCCATCTCTTTTAGGTGTTTGCACAGATAAATTCTTTCTGCCCCAAAGCGCTTTCATGTTGAAATAAGGGCTCACTTTGTATTTTTTCAGCACACATGTATCTTTTTCAAATACTGAGCAACACCCAGGGATGGTTAGACGGGGAGGAATCACAGGGTTTGGAAAGTATTGTCAAATTGTCCAAGTCCATGACTGAAGAGTGCAATTCATCACTTTACCCCCTTGTGCCAGATTGCCAGATCAGGGGCTCTTTCTCCTTTGTTAGCTTTTCAAAGATGTGGGGTTCAGAAAGGATGTCACTGTTTTGCTCCCATTTCAGAATTACTTGTGAACAAAGCATTTTTTTATACACAGAAAAAAAATGCATCTTCTATGGTTAAAATAGTAAATTGAGTTGTAATTAACTTAATGGCAATAATAATGAAAATACAGTCTTTTGAGGATAGCAAGGTCTTTAGCTGGCTTTAGTTCCAGCCTGACAGAAATAAATCAATTTAAAATTTACACTGGATATCAACATTGTTAGTAAAAAAGCCTCAAAAGAAGCTCAGAGTAATACAGCTACGTTCAGTATTAAAAAAAAAATCATCCATTTTGCCTTATAATAAGAAAGAGGACTTTTGTAAATTGAAGTAAAATCAAAGATTCTATTTTATGACTTGGAGAATGTTGCTTTTCTTAAGTTGTTCACAACACATAATTAGAACTGGGGTGTACTTTACTACACACCACACAAGAGATTCTCTGTCTCACTAACCAGAGTGACTGATGGAGAACTCTCAATCTGTTACTATAGGTCTCATCATTCAAAAAAATAGTTGTCAAACTTAATCCCACAGACAGATAAAATAAGAGACATACAATTATAATTTTAATGCTTATAAATTGCAGGCTTTTTATTTTTTTAGTCGGTTCCCTTTGTGACCCTTTTAATAAACAGAAAAAAAGCAGAGCACCTGCAATAACCAGCTACAAACCCTCTTCCTTTAACACACACACAAAAAATTTTGCAAAGAATGCTTTATTTTTGGTGCAGAAAGCCCTGCACAAATCACAATCACAAATCACAAAACAGTGATTTGTGGCTTGAGGTACAAATTAATTAATTTTAAAAATACTTTTAATTAAAAAATAATAGCTAATAAAGATACAGGACATACAATAATTTGTGATTAAAAGGTCACTGATATTTTTCTACTGGACTTTCAGCATAACATTATAGAAAAAGTCTTACATTCATGCAAGTGTTATAATAGAAAAATCTAATATTTTTTCAGTATTGGTGTTTGGTTTAATAGTGACACAGGAAATCTCATTAGAATTTAAATATATATCTTCACTTTTATTGAATCATAAGCTCTGTAAGTTTATAATATGTAGCACTGCAATTACTGATACAGTATGTGGGAGCTCTCCCACACTATATCTGATTCTCTCATGTCTTCTAAAAAGAATGAAAGATATGAGACTCTTATTACTCCTAATTTATATGGGCATTTGGATATAACATTGCTGAACGTCCCAACACTGTATGAATTAAATGATTAACAAGAAATCTTTGCACTATATTTGCACAGTATTATTTTTGATTATTTAAAAAAATACTTAAATGTCAAGTCCAGGAGGTGCCTGTGTCATTAAACATTTCTCTGATTTAAAAGCCTGACAGAGAAATGGAATGCCCACGCTCTGAGCCACACAAACACAGGACAGCTCAGAGCTGCCTTGTAGAGCACAATAAGGTCTGGGCTCCCTCACACTGAACATTCGCCCCAGGGCTCCAAGAACAGTAAATGTTTAACTTCCCTGGAAACAGAAAGTCACCTGCTGTGCTTCCCATTAGCTCTGTAACCCTGTCAGCTCCACAGTTAATAGCAACGGGTTCTGATCAACCAACAAATCCCTATCTGATGTCAGGCTTCTGGGCTCCTCAGTATGGCTTTTCACAGAGGGGTGCAGTGACTAGAATTGTGGAATCATAGAATAAGTCAAGCTGGAAGAGACCCACCAGGATCATCAAGTCCAACTCCTGGCCCAGCACAGGACACCCCAAGAGTCACACCATGTGCCTGAGAGCATTGCCCAAACACTTCTCAAGCTCTGTCAGGTTTGGTGCTGTGACCACTGCCATGGGGAGCCCATTCCAGCGCCCAGCCACCCTCTGGGGGAAGAACCTTTTTCTAATACCCAGCCTTAACCTCCCCTAACACAGCTTCAGGCCATTCCCTTGGGTCCTGTCACTGGTCATAAGAGAAAAGAGATCTGTACCTGCATCTCCTCTGCCCCTCATGAGGAAGCTGTAACTGCAGTGAGGTCTCAGTCTCCTCTTCTCCAGGCTGAATAGACCAAGGCACCTCAGCTGCTCCTCACACAGCTTCCCCTAGAGACCCCTCAGCATCCTCATGTCACACAGTGGGGCACACACAGGAGCTGGCCAGGCTGACCCAGACACTGGCTGCAATGCTGGGCCATCTCCCCCATCCCCTGTGTCCCTACCACATCCTCCTGCCAGGCTTCTCTTCTTCCTCTACGGCTCTCAGGCCCTGCCTGTGCTCCATGACAGAGCCAGGCAGAGCTGCTCATCAAGATGGCTGCTTTTCTGTGAGGGTGTGAGGCCCTGCCACAGGGTGACCAGAGAAACTGTGCATCCCAGGAAGCGTTCAAAACCAGGCTTGATGAAATTCTGAGCAACATGCTGTAGTGATTGAAAGGTGTCCCTGCCCATGGCAGGGGATTGGAACAAGATGATCTTTAGGGTTCCTTCCAACCCAAGCCATCCTGTGATGGGTTGAGCATTGTGCCTAAATTCAAAACTTCAGCTTGAAGGAATTGGAAGTATGTTCCAGAAATCTGCTGGGATTGAGAAATGCACACTCATTGTGTGTATGGGGCCAGCCAAGCCTGCACATCAGGTCACTGAGCAGGACCCAGTGCCACTCTGAGTGTCTGTGTGACACTGGTCACTGGGCAGGGCCCAGTGCCACTCTGAGTGTCTGTGTGAGGGGCTGTTTGTCTGCAGGAAGGCCTGAGGTCAGAGCCAAGGCCTGTGTGAGACTTACCAGGCTGTTCTCTTCCCATTGCTATGAGAAAATTTGTCACCAGGTTTAAATGGCAGAAGTTGGAATCTGCTGAATAAAGAGAACAAACACAAATAAAAATACGGTCGCTTTTGCAAGGAGCCCTCTCTACCCCAAAAATACAAACCATGATCATAAATAATCAACCAATCACCCACCAAATTTTACGTTCCTGTAGCTTATAAAAAGCATGACACTGCAGATGTCAAGATGGCTGCCACACACACACAAGGACAAAAGACTTAGTCCTAACCTTACTGTTAGTTTTTGCTAGATAAAACCCCAACAACCCCACTGGCCCAGCTTTCTCTCTCATGCAGTTTTGCTTTTTCCACCCCAACAGATTTCTGGAACCTACTTCCAGTTCCTTCAAGCTGAAGTTTTGAATTTAGGCACAATGCTCATCCTTCCTCAAAGTACTTGTGTCAAAGAATGATAGCACTGCCAACCTCAGAAAGGCAACAAGAAGCAGGAAATTGAAATATTTCTTTTTTGCTACTATTATATAGGCCAGACAATTGGTTTTGAACTCCTAACACTCATGTCCATCAGTTAAAACAACTGATCTTGCCAAGTCTCCCAACAGCACAATTGCTGTGGGCACAAAACTGTAAGCCTTGACCTTCTGAAATTTCCCTGTAGCTGTTCCTCCTTTATTTGAAAACAGGATCAAGAGCTTCTCTCCTATGCAGCCATGTGAGAGGAGAGCCCAGCACAATCTGTGCCACAGCACTGATTAACTTCTCTCCAAGAGGAGTGGAACAAGGCAGACACACTGAGGACATCCATCCCTCCAACCAATGCTGAAAACTTCACCAAGACCAGGAAAGATTCAGCAGCAAAGTTAAACTGCATCAGTATTTCCCACCTGCTTTTCATTAACAAAGTCTGAGCTTGTGCCACTGAAATCAATGGGAACTTTATTACAGACTAAATCAGTAGAGAAGAGATGAGAGTAAGGAGGGAAAACAATTAAAAATCCTGTATTTCTATGTTACAGTTCTTATAAAGAGCCTAATGAGATTCCTGTGTAAGTCAGTATTTTCTTCATTAGTGCAGCTAGCTGGCTGTAAAAAGGAGTACACTGCATTTATTCATGCATGTAGAGTGAAAAAATAAAAGATTTTCATACATTTGGAAAGAAAAATCTTTAAATGGGCAGACAAGAACTTAAAATACATTAAGTCAATAACCTTTACCATAATATGATCCAGAAAGTATTTATCATTCTATCCTTTATAGATCCTTTAGAGATTAATTTATATAAACAGAACGAATATTTCTTTCATCTGTATTGAAAAAAAAAACAAAACAAACCCTCTCAACTAATCCAACCCCCCCCCCCAAAAAAAAAAAAACTGATAAAAAACACCACAATCAAAAAAGAAAACCAACAAAGGTTAGGTATAAATACATTTTAGTGATTTTAGGAGTAAAAAATTCCCAGCCAACAATCATCATCCACCCCCAGCTCAAAGGTTCATCTTGCTGTGACTGAGGCAGCCCACAAACCTTGCATGGCTCACAGCTGCAGCAGTACTGCCCTTCCTACCTGGACAGGTTATTGCTATTGTTATTATTATTAAACTGATTACACACTTCTCAGGTTGAAAAATGTTTCCTTTAATATTTAACTTTCCTGGCAAGATATGTATAAGAGGTGAGGTTTTTTAAAGTCTGCACTTCATACAAAACAAATAGGACCTCTCCTTCTTTCTAGTAAACCTGGAGGAGTTTGGGTATTTATTATGTTTATTTCAGGGGTTTTTTTGTAATCATAAGGCAAGGATTTATGATTTAACACTTGACTGAATCATGACACACAACACCCAGGATTTATAGTTTCCTTACACAGTTCCCTTTGGTAACCAGTACACAACACATCAATCTTCAGCTGTTTGCAGACCTCCCCTCTCCCTCCCTTCAGCAGTGCCAGTTGATCTGTAAGGCAGAAATATGAAAAAGTTCCCCATGCTTTGTGTATATCCCCGAATCCCACTGGATGTTCTGCTGCTCATGGCTCCCTTTTCTCTCTTTAACAATGATTTCAAAGGATGGTGAGTGCTTCTCACTGGATACCCGTCACCAATGGATGATCAGGAAGGGACTGGCCAGCCTGGAGTCCAGCAGAGCCCACTGCTCCTTGACAGCCCCAAGAGCTGCATCAAAGGCACTGTTATAAATGATCAAATCTTGAGCCAAAATTTTCAAAACTTAGTAAAGATTTATTAATTTGTCTGTGAGACCCAAGTTTGGTCATCGATACCACCACAGCCAAAGAGTCAGCGTCGAGCCCGGGATCGGCGCCGGGTGAACACGGATCCTGAGTGTCAGAGTCTCCCCGTTCACGCTCGCGGCTTGGCGCAGCGAGGTTTTACACAGTTTATTCTGCCCGAGGCAAAGATGACCGAATGTTCTTTGTGTCTCTTCACATGCATCGCTGTTGCTTTCCGTGTGCAGAAGTGGACAAAAGCCTCGTCTAGGTGTGTCGTTGGTGTCAGTCGACTCCGGAGAAGCCGTGTATTCAGGTGTATCAGAGTGGCGCCGCTGACTATCTGGACAGATGCAATCGGCAGGGCGATAATAGCTTTCGGGTGGTCCCCGACAACTCGGGGAAACCATCGATTATCACCCTGGAAGCTTCTATTCTTACTTTAAAGCGTCGATGTTTATCTTAACGTGAGGTCCAGGAACCAGATGTATATGAATAAGACAGCTGCTCCCGGCCAGGGTAGTCGAAAAGACATGGTTTGGATTTTACAATATTTTATACCATACATTAATTGCATGAATTATCACTAGCATATACTACAGCACTTTTGAGGCACCAAGTCTATAATCGGGTTCTCCTTCACCCTGGATTTCAGTAACATCAGCAGATACAGGGGCAGGGAGGGGATCCTGGGCCTCTGCTCAGCCCTGTGAGGATCACCTGGAGTGCTGTGTCCTTCCTGTTCTGGGCTCCTCAGGCCAGGAGAAACATGGAGCATCTGGAACTGATCCAGTGGAGCGTGACAAAGATGATGGAGGGACTGGAGCATCTCACTGAGGACAGGCTGAGGGAGCTGGGCCTGTCCAGACCCGAGAAGAGAGGGCAGAGAGGGGCCCTGATCCCTGTCTGTGTCTGCAGGGAGGCTCAGGGCATGGACCAGGCTCTGCTCTGTGGGGTCCAACAATGGGACAGGAGGAACAGCCAGATTAATGCACAGAAGTTCCATCTGAACATGAGGAATAATTCCTTCACTGTGCAGTGACCGAGCACTGGGACAGACTGCCCAGAGAGGGTGTGGAGTCTCCCTCACTGGAGGTATTCCAGAACGGTCCGGACACAATCCTGGCCATGTGCTGTGGGATGGCCCCGCTTGACCAGGGAGGTGGGACCAGACGGCGCACTGTGGTCCCTTCCAGCCTGACCCATCCCGGGATCGAGCGGTCCCGTGGCGCACGGGCAGCGCCATCCACATGTCCCGTCTGTGTGTCCCTCTGTCCATGCGTATCCCTGTGTCCGGTGTCCGTGTGTCCCGCCTGTGTCCGTGTGTCCCGCCTCCGTCCCCCCATCCCGCTGCCCCCGCCCCGCCCGCGCTTCCCGGAAAGGTTCCCCGTTCGCTTCCGGTTCCGTGCCCCATCATGGCGGCGGCCCCTGCGCCCGGCGGGCTCTGAGCGCTGCGGAGCCGCCCCGCTCCCGCCGCCCCTTCCCCGCTCCGTCCGTGCGGGGCGAGCCGGGCGCGGTGCCGGCGCCGCCGGGAGCCGTTCCCGGGCTGCCGCGCGGCTCCTGCCCGGGGCCGAGGCGCCGCCGCCGCCATGGCGCCGGTGCAGCTGGAGAGCGCCCAGCTGGTGCCGGCCGGCCCCGCGTCAGCCCCGGCCCCGCCGGCCCCCGGTGCCGTGACAGCCGCCGCCAGCCCCGGCTACCGCCTCAGCACCCTCATCGAGTTCCTCCTGCACCGCACCTACGCCGAGCTCACCGTGCTGGCCGACCTGTGAGTGCCGCGGATCGCTCCGTGCCCGGCTGGCCGTGCCGCCTCGCAGCATCCCGGGAGGATGCGGAGGCCTGGCCGGGATCCGTCCCGGAGCTCATCCGGGGCTGCAGTGGGGGGGAGGTGGCCGCGATTTCCCATTCATAAAATGGTTTGGTTTTGAAGGGACCATAAAGATCGCCCAGTTCCAGCCCCCTGCCATGGCAGGGACACCTTCCCCGAGCCCAGGTTGCTCAGAGCCCCATCCAACCTGGCCTTGAGCACTGCCGGGGATGGGGCATCCACAGCTTCTCTCGGCAGCCTGTGCCAGAGCCTCAGCAGCCGAACAGGGAAGAATTTTTTTCCTGATATCTAACCTAAACTTACTGTTTTTTCATTTGAACCCATTCCCCGTTGTCCTGCTCTCATAAATACCCTTGTCCATCCTCCCACCTGGGCAGATGCCTGTGCAGGCACGCTGGTCTCTGCATCAGGCTGTGTCCAGGGGCACAGTGAAAGTTGCTGAGTGTTCTGTCATGAACAGAGAAAATAACTCTGAGAAATGAGAGCAGCTGCAGATTGGCTGCTTAAATGCTTAAGTCTATCCCCAAGTTACTGCCAGAAAACCCCAAGTGGAGTGCTGGTACTGATATCAATGTGTGAAACTGGAATGTCTAAAACCGATATATTTTCAGATGCTGCAACTGCTTGACTTACCTCTGTAGTTTTTAAAATACCATTTGGTTATTTTTGGGAAATAAGTTATTTTCATTTACTTAATGATTTGCTATGCTGGCGTTGTTGCGTTTGAACTGGCAAAACAAAGGGATGGTTTTGGGCCAAGAAAAACTTGACTTAAAACATTTGGACTCTGAATAAACCTGTTTCCCCTCTTACTTTGTGGGGAAGCTGTGTGTTTCAAGAAGTGACATACAGAACAAATGGGAAAAGAGAGGTATAGCTATTGTGCAGTACCATGTCTGGTGAAAACAGAATTTTGCCTGGTGTGAGTTAAAGATTGTTCAAACTCTGGAAAGGATAAGGAATTTTAGAGTTTTAGTTTGCTTTGAAAAAACCTCCAAAATATCAGTCAAGAAGTCCTTCCTGTATGTTAATGGTGTGTGTATAGTAATTGATCTCAGCAGCCTTCATCAAACTTTTCAGTTAATTTGAGTAGTTCCAGTTTTTTAGTGACAGGTGACCCATGGTGCTATTTTTTATATACTTTGTAGCTGTGTAGAAGTTCCTGTAACTGAAGGTGTCTAACAAAATTTCTGTTTGTCTGGAATGCAATAGAATGATATATAATACATCTTCTTTTTTCCCCCTCTCTTTCATATAGATTACCGAGAAAGACTGATATGGAAAGGTGAGTTATGATAAGAGAATCTGTAATACATGTTAAAATATAGAACTTGTTTAGGATGTTAATATTGAAATACTGTTGCTTAAATAAAATCTTTTTCATGTAATTTTAGATTTTATGCAAGAAAATAAGCTTTGTCTGTCTTGCTGTCCCTACATAGTTTCAAGATTTTTCTCAGCATCCTGACAATATTGAGTTTTGTTGGTGTTTGGGTTTATAGATTTTTGGGGTTTTGTTTTGTTGCTGTTAAAGTAGGTGAACTGTTAAGAGTGTTTTTCTCTTCATGAATCTTGAAGCAATGAATTGACAGTAAAGCTGCAGTGAAAGGAAACTTTAGAATTTAAATAGATTTTAGTTAGTGTGATAAAGAAATGTTTTGTTCAGAAGAAACAGTTCAACAATGACAACAAGGTAAAAACCTCTTTTCTGCATTTTTCCATGTTATCTGGTCTTTCTTATCATGAACAGTTTTCTGCTCCTGTTCTGTGTGGTTTTGAAATGTGAAAATTATTAGAAAGCAAATGTAAGAGACCAGAACAACATCCTGCTGAGATGAAAAGAATCCATTTACTTTTCTGTTTCTCATAATAAATGTTATGAAACTTGTCAGAATATTGTTCCCTTTATTTGACATGTTAATTGACCTAAATTTCTTTACAGAGATGTAGGAGCTATGATATTTCTAAGAATCTTAATAAGAAATTCTGTGTACCAGGGTGATCATTAATTGTTATCTCAAACCTTCCCAAACTCTCATAACATGTGGAATTAATCCCATTTTCATGGAATCATAACCTGGAATGATTACTTGTACCCATTTTCCTTCTGCATAGTGTTTTATTAAGAGAAACAGTGTAGATTTTGATTTGGTTTAGTGTGAGTTTTTAATTATCACAGTATTTACTGAAGAAATTACTTCTGACCTGGGTCCAGAGCTCCCTTGTACTCATGGGCAGACTTTTCCCATCTAGATATTTAGCATTTTTAGGTAAAATTGGATTCTATTTTGTTGGGCAACAAAGGATATGGAGCAACAACTTAAATCTTACTGGATTAGAGAAAAGAAAATAAGACAACCTTCAATGTACAAAAAATGTCCTATGACTGAAATTGTCTTGAAATTAAATGTTCACATCCTTGTTGGCTTTAACTCAGAACTTCTCTTGGTGGAATGCATTTCCAGCTATTGGAGGAGCTCATCTGTAGGAATGTGGCTTAATTATCCATATTTTCTCTAGCTTTGAGACTCTGATGGATTCTCTAGTTGGGCTTCAAGCTCTGTTTCTTGGAGCTAGAGCCTGGTCACATGGCACATATACTTTGGTGAATATGGGATGGTGTTATCTCCAATAAAGTTCACAAAAAATATAAATTCTGTGTTACAATGCTTATTTAAAAGATGCTGGGACAAGAAAACCTGATGAGAAAATATGTGTCATGGTGCTTTTTTTTCAGGGTCATTTATTAGTTATCAATTGTAGGAATAAATAACTCTTACATGAACGTGGTTGGATTAAAAAAGCATTAGTACTGTGGTGGAAAATTAATAGTGCTGAGTTGTGGGGGAAATCCAGGGGCTTTCTTCTGGGTAATGGACTATTGTTACCTTTCTGTGGATGACCTACTTCAGTCTTTGACCATATCACTGTGTGTGTTTCTTTTCCTCATATCTAACTAGTTTTTCACTGGTTTAGTTTGTGGCTGTTGTACCTTGGCCTTTTGCACTTCTGAGAAGTGTCTGGTTCCATCTTCCCTGCAATATCCCTTTAGATACTTGAAGATGGCAGTAGGATCTTGACACAGCCTTTTCTTCCTAAGCAGGAGCAAATTCAGCTTCCCCAGCCCATCCTTGTATTCCACATGTTTTCTGGAAATGTAAATCCATCTTCTGATCTCCCATTGACCACAGAGCAGTTCATCCTGTAGAAGGCAATCTGTTGGTCAGGGGTGGTTTGCTCTTGGCAAATTTCTGATGGTTGTTTCCAGGTTAATTTCATGCTTGGTGTTTAGCAGGACATAGCTTAGAGAAAGATTTGTCCTATGAGATTTTTTCTGAACTGAACTTAGGCCAAGTGACCTATAGGTCCCAAGATCCTCCTTTGCCTTCTTGAAGAAGGACATGGTGCTTGGCTTTTTGCTGTCATCAAGACCTTTGATCACTGTGGGTTTTGAAAGTGATAGAGAGCATCTTTACAGTGGCATGGATCAGCTCCCTCAGAATCCTTGGATGCAGCCCATCTATCCAATGGACTTTTTTATGTCAAGCTTGCTTAAGTGGTCCTTAACTTGATTTAATTCCACTGTAGCTAATGCTTTACTCCCCAGACTCAGCCATTAGTCTGAAGGATCTTAAACCTGAGATCCAAATTTAGCAGTGAAGACCAAGGGTAAAAAATGCACTGAGCAACATGGTTGTTTGAAAGATTTTTAATCTTTGTTTCTTGTTCTTCTTTCCTTAAGTTTCATCTTCCTTGAATGTTAAATTTTGTGTAGCCCAGCATGAGGTTATGTACCTATAATGAAAGGCAGTGTAGCAAATTTGAAGGCCTTTATGTTTTATTAGAGAAGTAGATTCCCCATGCAGTTGTCATTCAGAGATGATGGAGGTGGTTCTGGAAGCAGGGTTCTGTCAAATCAAAGTAACAAGTCTTCTCTAACTTCATTTAAGTGGTATTAATGGAACAGTTACCAGAATACTCTGTCTAGATTTGTCAATCATTTTCATTATTAAATTGTTGTGCTTTTTGGGAGCTGGTTTTTTAAAATTTCTTTTCAGTCACAGAACATCAATTTGAATTTTTCCTTCTATTGTGCTGCTTTCACCGTAGATGTTTGACATAACTACTGGATTTTACCAACTTCTATGTAGAGTTCATCTTAGAGATTAGATTGCTGGCTTTCTAAAGTCTCACTGTAGTCATCTTTCAAATCTCATAAAGTTTTCCTGAATCTTTCAAAATTCTCAACATGTTGTTTTCATAGTGTGGTTACTGTTAGAGTACTGTGTACGTATAACAGCTTGTCCACCACTTTAAATCTTAATATCAGGCTGAATGCCATTCCAAAACATGTGCTCTAGAACACAGAGGCATTACTGGCTTAATGCCCAAGTTCTTGGATGAGGTTCACAGTATGTAATGGAAGAAACAGGACCAGATGGTATTAGTTGTGCTTCTGGCCTTACATGTTCATCTGCTACACGCAGATAATGCTTGCACAGAAGAGTTAACCTCATTACAACCAGCCCTCTCAGCAGAATCAGGCTCTTTTTGTGTTATGAGTTTGTGTTTTACAGATTGGGATCAGAAGGAGATGCAGCTTCTGTTTGGTAGAGGCCAATATCTTATGCACTAATTAATGTTCTTTTTGTCCAAACGCTTCTGTTACTTCAGAAAACCATATCAGGAAAACAGCTTAGGTTTGGGGTTTTTTCCACACTAAGTAGAAAACCATGGTGAAATTAGTAAATTGAACACGTAGAAGGAGGGGACAACCTCTATAAAGTGTTGATGAAGTGGTATTTCAGAGTGCATGGTGTTACAGATGTACACGGTAGATCTGTGTCTTGTCTGATGCATCTCCAGTGTAGATCTGTAATAAAGCATGAAAATCTGCCTATGCCCCTATTGCATTCTCTTTTACAAAAAATAGCTCTGAAGGCATGCAGACATACACTCCTTCATTTTGACTGTCTTGTACAAAAATGGTGGGAGGAATATTGAGAGTCAGGAAGTTCTTACATTAATTTCTTTGCAAGCCAGGAATGGAAAGCAAAGTTAAAGGATGGGGTTTTTGTGGTCTTCCCCCCACCACCCTATTTCCATATTGTAGCCTACTGTGTAAAGATATTGTAAAAATGCTAGAATTTTGTTTAGTATATTATTTATTTATTTATTTATCTATCTATTTCTATTGAATATAAGTGTATTGTTACTGTCAGGTCCTGTAATCCTTGGGTATGTTGCCTACTTTAAACTTAACCTTAAGCCTTGGGGAAATCCTATAAAAGCTGTAAAGATAATTCAGTTGAGCTCACTATGGAATTGTTTCTCTTACAGTCAGTAATTAATTCCTATTAATATGCTTTTTGTTTCGCCAGACAGTCATGATTTGTTAGAATCCATGTATGTTGTTAAGTATTCAAAACAGAGACTTTTTTCCCCCTATGCTCTTAATCAAACAAGCCACTGCATATTACTGATGCCTGCATTAACACAATTAAAAGATATCATTACAGCTTTTTTTTTTAAATTGCCACACAGTTAAATTACAGCTTTATTATATGTCTGAACACTGGCCTAATGTGCCATTTATTTTTTTCCAGAAAAATAGAGATAGTGCAGTTTGCAAGTCGCACTCGTCAGCTGTTTGTTCGTTTGTTAGCCTTGGTCAAGTGGGCTAATAATGCTGGGAAGGTGGAAAAGTGTGCGGTAAGTTAGACACAGTCTGGCATGAAAAAGGCTCTGGGGGATATTGCTGCACCCTGACTTCTTCTTACTACTAAATTTGAAAAAATATTCCTGTTTAGAAATTGTATAATCTTGTTATTTAACAGTTCATTTTCCCAAAAACTCATCAGTGGCATAAAATGAAAGGCTTGTCTGCACATAGTGTCAGAAACTATTTGGGTAAAGATAACCCAATTAAGGACAGGGAAGATGGTGATCTGAGTGTGTTAGTTCTTATTATCACTTTCATCCTGATCTTGGATAAATAAGAATAAAGTCCAGAATGTTGAAGAAAAACAAGCCTCTACTGATTACAAACAAGTATGGTTGCATTCCAGTAGCAATCAGCAGATAAAGAACTGGGTGCTGTACAGATCCCCCACAGCAGCAGGAAAGGCATGTGGGTTGAAAGTGTCCTTGCATGTGAATGTAAGCAGTGGCCAGAATATTCATTCTTTCTTTGTTTTGTAAATGCAGTTACTTGAATTGGAAGTAACAGATAAACTAAATATAAAGGGCCATTGATTTGTGCATTTTTTTAATTTGCTTCTTTTTTTTTTTTTTAATTCCTTGTCCTCTACAGATGATATCCAGTTTCTTAGATCAGCAAGCCATCCTGTTTGTGGACACTGCAGATCGTCTGGCATCGCTGGCTCGAGATGCTTTGGTTCATGCCCGGCTGCCCAGCTTTGCCATCCCGTATGCAATTGATGTTCTGACAACTGGATCCTACCCTCGGCTGCCCACCTGCATTAGGGTGAGGAGCTGCCCTGCCTGGGGGGTGTGGGAATCCCCTGCATGGTATCAAATGCACAGTAATCAAACTAATTGGCCGTGTGCAGATGGAGCTGTAGCTCAATACAGGCCCAGTGCCAAGGCTCTGCAGTGTCAGTTTCTCATGCAGAACACTTCCTGTTTGAGCAAGTTATGCTTTCCCAGTAAAGCATTCCCTCCATTTATTTAGTTCCGCCAAATTTAGTGATTTTATTCAGTGGGCAGTCTTGGGTGAAATGTAATCAGCTAGAAAGCAAATCTGAGTGCAAGATATAAACTTCACTGGGCAATGGCCTGTAGTATTTATATTTTCAGACTTCTGGTCTGGCTGGTTTTCACAATTGCTGCTATCAATCTGTTATACTTGTTTGAGATACATAGACTTGCTTGTCTTTATTGTAACAGGATAAAATAATCCCTCCTGACCCAATAACAAAGAGTGAGAAGCAAACTACACTTCATCAGCTAAACCAGATCCTTCGCCATCGACTCGTGACTACAGATCTCCCTCCACAGCTGGCAAATCTTACAGTAGGTAAGAACTGCAATTATTTCTTGAAGGATACATTATTGCAGGCTGATATAAAAGTGCTGTTTTAACACTAAAGCAAAGCTAAATGATAGCTTAATTGAGACCATTACAGAGCTTCATCTGTTAATACTGGGATCCTGTCTCTTATGACATCAAAACATGTGGTTTTCCCCCTGTTTGAAAAATGAGAGCACTGATAAAATTGCTGAAATATTATTTATTTTCAGGAAGAAATCCTGTGCAGGTAATGCCAAAAAGTTTTAGACATTGTCTTGCTCTTTCAGTAAATGTTCTGTGAAAGTCTTTGGGCTACTTCATCTTAATTAAATTTTATAATTAGTTAAACTGTTAGGTCTTACTGCAGAAACTCTTTGAACTTGAGTTTAAACAAGTCACTCAGTGTTGCTTTTTTAAGCTGTTTTTATATTCATGTTCAGGCACAGAATTTATTCATATTTATGCATCCCTTTTGTTCAGTGGCTCACCACAGTGCAGATCTCTTAAACTGTTTTGGGATCTGTTTTCATTTAGCACAAACATTAAGACAGCCTTTTGTACAGGTAGGATGGCTATAAACTGGGCCAGGTTATTGCAGATCCACAGAGAACAGGGTGGGAATGGACCTAGTCCATGCTTTTAACCAAGACAAGGTTAGCCATTTGTAAACCATTCCCCACAGACCTAGATCAAAGATGTTCCTGAAGAATCTTAGTGCTAGTTTTCTCTAGTCCCTGTGTGAGTGCTTGCAGTATCAATATTAGAGGTATTTTTGTCTAATGGAAGTATATATGAATGATATATGAATAATATGTCTGAGCTTTAAAAGTTTTCAGTCAACTAAACATTTCAATGACTACTAATTTCTGGTTTAGAGTGTGATTTGTTTTAAGAGTGTGCCTGGGGTGCTCTTGAAAATGAAATTTCCTGAGTTAAATGTTTTGCAGGAATATTGCTAAACGTCTTTAATTGTAAAGGTATATAACATAGTTTGTTAAATGATTGAGAAGGTTGACCTGAATGTCAGAGTAAAGACTTGTACTTACTTGTTTGCTTTGCCTCTCATTCTTTTTATGACCTTGCTTGCATAGTTTTAAAGTCCTTGCTCCCAATTTGTGAAACAGATGGCAGTTCACAGGTGTGAGGATGCACTTGTCAATTAGATAAATAATGTGCATAAACTTTGCTTGTTGTGTATATTTAAATTATGCAAAAGATTATCTTCCTCTCATGAAAATGGATTTAAAATATTCTAATATTAAATAATGCTTTGCAGTGAGATGTGTTTTCAGGGCTGGATTTCAGCCTGGGCTGAGATCCATGTTCTGAATGTCATTTGAGTATTGCTGAAAGCATTCATTGTTGATAGTAGCAAAGAATAGGAATATTTCAGCCAGATGTTTTGTTTGTCAGGCTGGTAGTCAGCTCAGTGTTACTCTGTATTACAGAAGCACAAGTGTTAACAAGTGATCAGATTTAACAAGTTAACCTCAGGACAGTTTGTACATCTCTCTATGCTGCTTATTGACATTGGGTCTGTTGCAGACTGTAAAATGTTCACAGTTGCACGGAAACATAAGCAACAGAGCAGAAATGATAGGGAAGTAATCCATTATGAGTGCCAGGAGCTACCACACTGTTATTTTTCAGGCATCTTAGAAGGCTGAGTGAAATAAAACATTCTTGTCTTCCTCAGCCAATGGCCGTGTGAAGTTCCGAGTTGAGGGTGAGTTTGAGGCCACCTTGACAGTGATGGGTGATGACCCTGACATCCCCTGGCGCCTTCTCAAGCTGGAAATTTTGGTTGAAGACAAGGAAACTGGTGGTAAAGAAAAAATTCAACCTTTACACTTTGTTTTTAACATGATATTAATGTCTGACACTGTATAAGTCTTGTTTATGCTGGGTTTTCTCCATATCACCACTTAAGAGAATGAAGTTATATGTACTTGTCCTGTTTCAACTTTGCTTTATAGGCACTTAATACCTTAACAAAGCTATACAGTGACAGTGTAGTAAAATGACTGAGTAAACCAAGAATTTCCAGAGTAAACCAAGAATTTTGTTGTTTTATTGTAATACCTGGTATGGAAATTTCTCGGTACAGTTGTATCTTTTTTATTTTTAATTTATCAACTTACTGAATTAATTTAAATACCTACTTTCCTGATGGTTAACATGACTTATTTTTCATTTGCTAAAGATGGTCGAGCCTTGGTTCACAGCATGCAGATCAACTTCATCCATCAGTTGGTCCAGTCCAGGCTGTTTGCTGATGAGAAGCCCCTCCAGGACATGTACAACTGCCTACGTATCCTTCTGAAAGGGGCTTCTGAGTTAGGGGTCTAGGGCAGCCTTGCTCTTGTTAGCTGCAAGTCAGGAGAGATGGATTCCCTGCTAAGCTTGGGGAAAATGTCTGGGCATGAAGTTATGGTGGCCTTGAAGTAAAGGATGGCCTTGGAAGCAGTAATTCTCAGGTGCACATCAAATTTAATTCTACACACTAAATCAGCAAAGGTGAGGGTGAAATATTCAAGGCAGCAGGCTGTGAGGTAAGTCAGTGCAGCAGCAGCAGGTAATTTTGGAGATGAACTACAGAGCTGACATGGAAGTTCTGGGAGCTGGCAGTTCTTGCTACCAAGAACAGCAGTAAAGTGCAGTTGATGAGGGTGTGTTAACTCTGTTGTATCTGTGTGAATAATGAGAGGAGATACAGGATGTGCAGTGATTTTCCACTTGGAAAGGGCAGATTGCTCGACAGTGTGAAATGGATTTCAGTGAAAGTCTGTCTGCAAAAAGAGTCATATTTTTTTAGGGTGACCATGGGAGTTGGGGTTAGTGGTAACTATAGGGTGAGTGGAATTTCTTTGTTAGTAATCATCTTTTCAGTAAAAGGTGATGACAGCCAGAAATTTGTAAAACTGGGCTGTGACTGTCTTGTCTATCAACCTGTGCTAGGTTAGAGTTTAGAAAAAACCACAGAAATAAACCCCTTTGAGAAATACTTGGTGCTGTTTATCTGTCTGTATCTCTGGATTAGTACATTGCATGTTTTCAGACAGCATCTTATGTGCCTTAGATGACAAAAGGGTTAATGCAGTCTACAGAAACAACTTTGTGTAGTACAGAGACTTCCTGGGCATCTTATATTTCCTTAGCTGCATGCATTAGACTCCTTCTGCCTGGCTCTGCAGCTGGAAGTCCTGCATTCCCAAACACTGATGCTGATCCGAGAGCGCTGGGGTGACCTCGTGCAAGTGGAGCGCTACCATGCAGGGAAATGTCTCTCACTCTCTGTTTGGAAGTAAGTTCATTTCAAAAGGATTGTTCACAAACAATGAAATAACAGGAGGGATTGTATTTACCAAGCTTGAGCCATAATTTTCAGAATTGTACTTTCTTTTTGATGTGAGACTCCTAAATTCTTGTAATTAAATACTTAACATGTGTTACATGATTTGCACATTAATGTACAGAAGAGCAATGGATGCAGTTATAAATGAGTTTGTATTTACACAGATATCTAAAAATTGATTAGATCTCTGTCAGACTTCTACTGTATTTATTGCTTGACTTGCACTAGATAAAATTTTAAAAAGCAATCTGAGTACTCTTCTGATTGTGTTAAATTTGCAGTAACCTAAAATTCTTCATGTAGTTACAGTTTACCAACAGTTCAGCTTTAAGATGTCATCTGAAACAAATGCCTTTTTCAGTTCAGCTGGCATAATGTTGTTTTTAACCAGAGCACACAGAATCAAGGTTTAGCTACTGAAAAACATATTTTCTGTTCTTCCAGTTGCATGGTTTAATTATTCTATTTATTTTAAGTCAACAGGTACTTGGCAGGAAAACAGGGACTGCATCTGTCCATAAGGTCACTATAAAAATTGATGAAACTGATGTCTCAAAACCCTTACAAATATCTCATGAGCCTCCACTGCCAGCCTGTGATTCCAAACTGATGGAAAGAGCCATGAAGGTAAAGGTTTGCTTTGCAGGAGACATCTAATATTGTGACTCAAAAATTCAAGTGCTTTACACTGTCAGTGTGTTTAACTTTGATTCGTTTTAAGGAGCTGTTTCTAAGATTTCTAGTAAGCAGTTACTTTAGGTTGTGTAATGTTTATGTGAGGACTTCCAATTGTTATTACAATTTATTTGCCTTGACTTAATCTTAGAAATTGCACCTACTTCACAGTGCATTGTACCACTTGTGAGATGGAATGCTGAAGCTAGGGGGAAACAACAGCAACATATCAGTTGTTATTAGGGTTTGGCTTGAAATGCTTTATAGAGACACAGCTCTTCCCTTTCCTGTCTTGGAGCTCCTCTGAAAATCAGCTTCTCCTTATCACTGGAGTTGGCTACCTAGCAGTGCTATGCACTTTAGAAAATCTTACATTATGATTTGGAAATCTTGTGCTGAAGAGCTCATGTGGTTTGTTTGTTACAAGTGTAAGGTGAAACTTGGTTTTACATTATCACTAACCAGATTATATCCTGTAGTTTATCTGAATGTTCAAATTCCTGTATTTTAAAGGTGGGATTGTTGCAATGATCCAAAATGAGTAACTGCAGTTAACTTCCTACTTGAATCATGCTTCACTGGGGATAATTCTAGATCTTGGTTAAAGATAGTTAAGAAAAGCTGCATTTGGGTGTTTAATAAATCCTCTGTAAGTCCCTCAGCAAATGTGGCTGTGATACATCAGGATGTCTGTTTGTCATTATTTCTTTGGGTTTAGGAGAGTTAGTAAAGTGGAGTGAATGGTTTAGTCTTCACACTTTCAGTACAGTTTTTCCACTGGGAGAAGCTCCCCAGCTCAGATCTTTCTCCTCTCTCTACCTACTGATGGTATCCTCCCCCTCCTGTACATACTTTGTGTTTCAGCCTCTTGGCCCATCATGTTACCAATGCTGACAGACAAGTCTGCATGGTGAATGTCAAGAACTACCAAGGTTTCAGCTACAGGGGGATGTGGGAAACCAAGTGAAGCATGGTAGCCTTCTACTCTCCTTCTAGAGTAGAAATTCTACTGTTAGTATAGTAAATATATACTACAATTACTAATTTAGCTGCTAAATATAGAATTGATTTAGTGAAGGTGCTGTATTTATGTGTAATTTTAAGAATGTACTCTTTATTTTCAGCATCTGCTGAAGATCCCCTGGAGCTGACACAGTCTAAGCTCACTGAATCAAGTCTGCAGCCTGTAAATTAAGATATGAGGCCACTGTAAATTTGAGATGTATCAAAGTTAATGCTGTCCCCCTTTATGAGGACTTGCTTAGAAACATTATCAGCTGTGGTAAATACAGTGCTGTTGTAGTGTTTGAGTAATGATCTCAGCTGTAATGACGTAGATGGCACACTGGGTTTCTGTTTGTTTAAGATATTGTATAAAACAGTGGCACAAACAAACATGTTTATCTGAGCAGGTTGTTCTGCATTAACCTACTGAAAATTGGATGGAGCTATAGAACATGTAATTACTTAGAGGGGGAGATTTAACCCATTGCAGCTGCTGAGGTGAAATGTTGTAGTGGATAAAGACATGATTTTTAAGGCCTTGTCTTGCAAAGCTTGTCTTTAGGGGAAGGTCATTCTGGTATGCAAAAGCTTGCACCAAATATATAATTCTCTTCTGCATTTATCTCCTACACTAGAATACAATTTGAGTTTAATTCAGCTTGAACAGCTTTCAAAGCAATGTCAGATTACCTAGAAAAAAGGTTTTGCTGTAATCTGGAGCTTTGCTTATGCAAAATACATGAATAATGTGACTGGAATGTGAATGAATGTGATTGCAAATGCTTTAATTTAGATTGTACAAGTAAGTTACAGTGAATATAAGTGGTGGCATGAGCTTCAACATTCATGTTGATGATTCTGGCAGTGCAACAGAATGTAGATGCAAGCCCCTAGATCCTTCTGTGTTCAGTAGGATTAGCCATACTCAGTGTCTGTCACTGCACTGTTACCCTGTTAAACTTGTTGGATTTCATGTTACAGCTGCATGTGTGTTTGTGTAGAGGCAACCATATCCTAATGAAGTGTTGCTTTGGGGTGTTTTGTGTTTGGAGTCTTTTTTGGTTTAGCTTAAGCTAGTTACCATGGCTGAGAAAAAAAGCTAAGCTGAAAATGGACCAACCTTGGTCCAGAACAAGTAGGTCTGCACAGGGAATGGCAACAGCATAATTTGTGAACTGTCTTTTATACTTTCTTTTAATCTTAGCTCAAAACTCCTCCCACTGCCTGCACAGACAGAATCTCATGGTAGCTGGTTGTATTTTACAGTGCTCCAAATCCTTGAGTTAATAGTCAGCATGGCTCACCACAGTTCTAAGCAAATTATTTCTGAAGTGATTGTTTCATTAAGTACCTTTGTTCCAGTGTGCTAATGCAGAAAGTCTACACATCAAATATGAGCTTACTCAAGTATTTTTCTTTTTTACAGATTGACCACCTATCAATAGAAAAACTCCTAATAGACAGTGTCCATGCAAGATCTCATCAAAAACTCCAGGAGCTGAAAGCCATTCTTAAGAGCTACAATGTTAATGACAATTGTAGGTGTTTTCTGATGAAGTTTTCTAGTTAATTTCCAGTTGTGTCTATGGATGGTTTCCTTTTCTCTCGATGTTTCTTGTTTTCATTAATTTAAATTTTAAAAAATCAAGGGGAATGTGTTCAAAAGTAACAAAACTTAGCTTTGAGTTATTCTGCATTGATAATTGTAAAATACCCATACATCTAAATGCAGTATAATAAATGAAGCTGGTAGAATATTGTAGTCTGGCTTGAAGGGTTAAAATTTGCTTACTGTAAAAGTTGTTTTTGTTCAGAATTGAAAGCAAATTTTTAAACTAGTTTTGGATGAGACTTTCCTTAAACTGATATTGAAACTTTTGGGATTTAGATTGATAATTGTGAAGCAGTGAGTTAAAGGATATTTGAGGATTAATAATCTTCAATTTTGGTCTGCCTTTTCTCATTGGTTTGTCACTGTTTTCACAGAGAAATTCTTATATTCAGATTCCTCTCTATGTCAACACTATAATAATGTGCAAGTAAAGTTTGTTTCTCTAAAAACATACAGGGTTTTTGATTATAATTGGCTAAGTTTTAATATAAGTTTGAATTTTGAGTGAAATTATTAACACCATTTTTTGTTTAGCGTTCATTGAGACGGCTCTCCCAACTCTTGTAATTCCAATTTTGGAACCATGTGGTCGATCAGAGTGCCTGCATGTATTTGTTGATCTCCACTCTGGAATGTTCCAGCTGATGCTGTATGGTGTTGGTAAGTTGGCACAAAACCAGGAGATATTTCATATCTTGCAAGAATCCTGCGCTATGAGGTAATTTTGTGGGAGCAATTCTGTCAGATCTGCAAAGCTTTGTGAGCAAATGAACCCCACACTTGGTTCAAAATCTAGGTATTGGAGTTTGAGGAATAGAAAAGAGGATCTTAGTGCTTAAGTGTCACAGTTCAGTGACACTTAAAGATTGCTTTAAGAGGACAACAGATAATTATTGCTGGGGGTCAATGCACTTTATATTCTTTATGACTCATGATTCCTGGCTTGTGCTGGTAATGGATGGGGTCATTTCATGTGGACCTGAGTGACAATTCTATGATGTGACCTTATACAGTTTGAGTTACTTCTGTTTAAGCCATAGCTTCAGGTTTCATGTTGCTTAAGAAAAGAAAGGAAGTTCTTTTAGTTTATTTGGTTAATAACATCCTGCTGTGGTCTTATAAGCTTTATAATCATCTGCTGGTACAAGGGACAACAGTTTCAAGTTGCATCAGAAGTTTAATCTCAATATGAGAAAGCAATTCTTTACATAGAAATCAAACAACCCCCTGAGAGTTTTGGTGGAGTCTGTATCACTGGGAGATGTTCAAGATGCAGTTAGATCATCTCATCTCTGCTCTCTTCCCCACAAAAGATTGGACCAGAAGGTCCCCCTTGAAGCCTGAACCTGGGCTGTTACATGTTTATGAGATCAGTTAGATGAGACGCTTTCTGTGAGAGTTTGAAGTTTTGTTTGAAGGACTGATGCTAAGACCGTTCTCCCACCTGATGTTCTTGCAGATCAGCTGACTCTTGATGACATAGAGAAGTCTGTTAATGATGATATGAAGCGAATCATTCCTTGGCTTCAGCAGCTCAAGTGAGTGACTTGTACAATTCCCTTTGTTTGCATGGAATGAATCACCACATTTGTATTCTGGATGAGGACACTTGCATGGCTTTGAGTTGTACCACACTAGGAGTTACACTTTCTCACTATTGTAAGCAACCTTGAGTATTTGTCATCTCTTCTAAGCAGTGAAGGAAGGTCTGGTTTTATTTGGAATTCATTCCATAGCCCTGCTTTAATTTTCCCCCTTACAGGTAGCCTCATGCATTGCTATATGCACACTTTGCTTGAAGTCTTTTCACTTTGAAGTAGCAGACCACTTGCTTCCTGAGAATCTCTTTTTCTCTTCATGTTCATCTTCTATGTCCTTTATTCCACTGTTTCTACAGCTGAACTCTGCTTGTTTCTCACCAAGAATGATCTCACTTCTCACAATACAGAGGAAAAACCAGGAAGTGGCCTAGGATGATTTAAATAATACCTATTTATCTTCTTGCACTTCAGCCCTTGCTGGTTTAAGTCTCTAATCTTCCTTCCATAAAGCCCTGAGATATAAGCACAAGATACATTTGGCTCCCATAAGAGGTTGTAGCAAATAATGCAAACACAGTTTGCATCTGCATGAGAACTGAGTTCCACCTGCTCTGTCTTTTGGAAATTCCCAGTGCTCTGAGTTAATTGCAGGGTGAAATCTCTATTTGAGGAATTCTGCTTCTAAAACAAGCTTGATGATGCATGAAGCACTGGCACCCTGGAGAAACTAATCAACCTCCCTTTGTTATAAATAATGTACTTGAGATAATGGCTTGGGTAGTGCTGCAGTTTCTGAGCAAGCTCAGCAGTCCACAGAATATCTTTTAGGGCAGCTGTATCTGACATGTATCTGTGACAATAAATGTGGTGTATTGTGATGGAGAGGTGCTGAGCACCCACACTTCCCACTGCTGTTGTCAGTGGAAGTTTAATGAATACCCAAGCCATGCATTTCTGAGCCCTTTCAAGCCTAGCTGGTCTCCCTGGCCTTGCCACTATAGGCAAAATCCATTGGAGTAGGACAAAGTTTAATTCCAAACATGAGAATAAATTTGGTGTCTTCATCTCCAAACTTATTCAGGTGAATGAGTTTGTTTATAACATAGCTCAGAGTGACATCCAGCTTCAGTAACTTTCTTTTACTGTATTGCTTAGCAGCATATGGGAGCAAAGATTTTCCTTTCTATACCAAAATGTAATTGAAGATTCCAGATTGTCAGATGACTGCAATCTGCATGGTTTTTTTAATGTTTTCCTTCTGTGTTTTATAATGTTTGTAATTTCATGTTGTAGTATATAAAAATTTATTCAGCAAATGATTTCAGGGCTTTTCTTCTTGAACTAACAGCTGTCTGTTAAGCTGAAGACAAGATGTAAAGACAGTGATAAGAAAATATAAAGTAATGAAATTTTCTACGTGATTTTTCTTTATTTAACTTGTGCTTCAGTGATAGATGTTGGCTTAGAATATGACTGACTCCTAATTTGACACTAATGCTCTAATACACTGCAGTGTATTAGAATCATGAAACCATCTCAGGGTACTAATACCTTTATTTCCATGCAAGGTTCTGGCTTGGACAGCAGCGCTGCAAACAGTCTATAAAACATCTGCCTACAGTGAGCAGTGAAACTCTTCAGCTAGCTAATTATGCCAGCCACCCAGTGGGAAACCTTTCCAAACACAAACTGTTCATCAAACTCACTCGCCTTCCCCAGTACTACATTGTAAGTAACTGAAAAGTGCTTCTGTCTTTTGCTTCCTGTCATGGATATCCCAGGCAGTCTGTTGTACTGTTAACTCTTAACATTAGCAGCCAAGTGGTTGATGTAATGCTTAATTCTCTCCTCCCGCTCCCTTCTCCTGTGAGTTTGTTAAGCACTCGGGTTCACAGAGAAGAAGGCAAATACAGATTTATTAGTCAGCAACCTTCCCATTCTCTGTGTTTCCTGGAAGGTTTGGTCTTTCTTCTCTTCTTGGTTACCTTTCCTAGCCATAGTAATAATACATTGAAAAAACAAATGTCTGTTCTTTGAAGAGGAAAGGATAGGAACTGAATTAGACTTACTCATAGCTTGAGAACCTTCTCGATTTGTTTTGTTTAAATACAGGTTGTAGAAATGTTCGATGTTCCTGGTAACCCCACAGAGCTAGAGTACAAGTACCATTTTCTGTCTGTGAGCTATGCTGAAGGAGATGACAGCCCTGCCACTGCAGTTTTACTACAGCAGTTCAAACCAAACATTGAAGAGTTGGTACTGGACACAAAAAGTGGCAAACAAATGAAAAGTGGTGTCAAGCGCAAGGTACGTGTTCCAAAAGCCACGGGGGTGGTTACAGAGCATGAAAGCTCAACACAGGTTCTGAGCATCAATGCCAGCTCCAGTAGCCATGTTTCCAGTGTTTATATGACTGACATCTTACTTTGGACTGCTTCCCTAGGGAGATGCTGGGAAAGTGTTTTGTAACAGTTGTCCTTCAGTTCATGCCAGGCCTGCTCTGCTGCTCTCAGAGCCAAGGCAGAGCTCTGTGCAGAGGAGTGTGTGTATATTGTAGCGTGCTGCTATCTGGGTGATACACTTTGGGCCATGTGTGGATTTTGAAGGACTTGCAGGGGCTGATAAGAGTTATTTCTTGGGGCCAGGCTGACATGGCTCAGTGATCTACAAGTACTGTTTTAAGGACAGGCTTTAACTGAATTGTTTCAGTCCTGAAGTGGATCCTTCCAGGAGTTTGTGCTTAGGGTGTGATTCATTTAACACTTAGATGAATGAGGTTATTCTCTGACATATCTTCAGTGTTTACTCCAAATATACAAGTACATTGGTCTTTATTTTAATTCTAGTTATCTGGAGATCCATGTTCCATAGAACCCAAGAAGCCAAAACGGTCGGGAGAAATGTGTGCCTTCAATAAAGTGCTAGCTCATATTGTAGCCATGTGTGATACAAATATGCCCTTTATAGGGCTTCGGATAGAGGTAGGTATTAAAAAATTTTTTTTTCCTTCTTCCCCTCCCCTGCTGCTGATTCTGGTGTCTAGATGTGACTCTTGTGGTCATGTGCTCACTCTGGAGTTCCCCTGCCAGCTGAGCCCCGGTGACTCAGTCTTCTGCACTGTGTTGCTCTAGTCTGAGTTGTTAGAGCTGCTTCTCTTAGTACAAAGCACTGCAAAAAGCTTGAAAAGTTGAGGGAAAAGGGAAAATGAGGATGAAAGATGCACTTGTGGGAAGGGTTGGGAAACAACTTTATACCAGTTTTGCACAGACTGTTTTTTGGCTTTCCAGTGCTTGAGGATGTGAAACATCTGTCACCCTCAGGGGGAAATAAAAAAGTCCTTGAAAATGTTGCAAGTTCTTTGCTTGCCTTTTTACTTGGAATAACATTTTTCTTGTTCACTCCTAGTTATCCAATATGGACATTCCTCACCAGGGAGTACAAGTAGAAGGAGATGGCTTCAGCCATGCAATACGTTTATTAAAGTAAGAGGATATTCTCTGTGTTTCATTTTATTACTGTACATACACTTGAGAGGAAAAAAAGAGGCTTGTTTGGAGATAACATTAAGAATATCAGGACAGGGACAGGATTTTTGTTTGGGGTTTTTTTTTCTTTTATTTTTTTGGAGGGATGTTAATACTGTCTGTCTTCTACTTGCATGTGAAGCAGTGCTAGAGAAAGGGGAAAATTAGTGTAGACTAAGAGCCAACTACAGATTTTTCACTTCATTAGCCTAAACTGAGGGACTCTGAAAACAGTTTGACAGTCCTCCATCCTTAAATCCAGGCAGTGCTAAGGAAGAAGTGGTGATGATTCATGATTCATGCAATTTTAGATCAGATCAGAGGCCTACATACTCCATATGGTATTTGACAATTATGTGAAACTGCAGAGGAAAATGCCAGGAATCCCAGAAAAGACAATTGCATGGTAAAGAGGTTGTAGAGGAAATATCTGAGAATCATACAGTAATTTAATAGGTTATTTAGGCCCAAGTGCAGGACTTGGCATTTGTTTTCATGGAATTCATAAGATTCCTGTTAACTTGTTCCTCCAGCCATCTGTGATCTCTCTGAAGGGCAGCCCTGACCTCCAGCATGTTAAGTGGCTCCTTCAGTTTGTCATGATCTGCAAATTTACTATTCTTCTGTATCATATAGGCTACTGAAATAGTTATATTGAAATTCTTAAAAGCAGGCCAATAGTATCTGCCTCTGTGTTAACCCTGAGGAATCCAGCCACAAGCAGCCACTAACTGGATCTGCAACAAATAAAGTTTAAAGCAAAAAACCACAAACCCCAAAGACACCTCCTAGAGTAAAACCTTCATAATTCCTTTTCTGCTGCAGAAATCTACAGTGACATAAAGGCAGCAGTGTCCAAATGCATCAGGCCCTACCTTTTTAACTTTGCATATGAGCAGAGAACTTGTGAGCTGAAGTTAAGGGTAGAACGTGAGATTTCTGGCTAGATCCTCAAGGAATTTGAAAAGGAGTTTGGCATGTTTTTACTTAAGCTTTATTTAGTCTGTCCCCTGAGCTCAATTCACACATTGGGATACGAATAAATTAGTGAGTACTAAGGGAACTGCCAGGTTCTTCATTGCATGTAGAGCAAGCTTGTTCTACAAGGCAAATGAATTCAGATTGCCACAGAACTTAGTTATTTTCATCTTTTTTGGCTTATTCCTCCGTATAAGAGCTTTATATTGGTGAGCTCTTAGTTCACCAGGAGATAAGGACAATTCAACAGATCCTTTAACAGTCTGTAATTTGCAGGTGTTGAATCCTGTATAAAAAGTGGTCTTAGCTCAGAGTGTTTTTGTGACACACTTACTGCAGTCCTTGAAGAGGAACAGGTTATCTCACTGAGCAGTCCAGCTGCCTTTGCCGTTGATTTGTTCATTCTTTCATGTCCAGATTAGGGAGTCCTTCAGGGGATATTAGAAGGTAGTGTTGTTACTTGTGGAACTGCACTGTCTAATGGAGATTTTGTTTTTGTCATGATAGAATTCCTCCCTGTAAAGGTGTAAATGAGGAAACGCAGAAGGCTCTGGACCGATCTCTTCTTGATTGCACTTTCCGACTACAAGGTAGAAATAATCGCACGTGGGTGGCTGAGCTGGTGTTTGCAAACTGCCCTCTGAACAGCACTTCATCCAGGGAACAAGGCAAGTTTCATTGAGGAACACTGGTAAATTTTGTTTCTTTGTAGTTTACATTGTCTGGTACTGTAGTTGTAGTGTCCTGGTGTAACTGGACATCTGTCTGCTCCTGAGATTTCTAATAAGCAGCAGTGTACCTTAATCAAAATTCTGACTGCTGAGTTGATGCATCTTTGTTATTTCAATGTGCTTCCTGGTCACTTGCCACATTTCACTCACAGTCTGTAAACCACAGCTCAGGAACCACGGGGTTGCTCAGTATTTCCCATCTCCTCACACTGCAGGACCAACCCGCCACGTTTACCTGACGTACGAGAACCAGTTGTCGGAGCCAGTTGGAGGGCGCAAGGTGGTCGAGATGTTCCTCAATGACTGGAGCAGTATTGCTCGGCTGTACGAGTGTGTCCTGGAGTTTGCACGGTCCTTACCAGGTACAGAATCACCTCCCTTTTGTCCAAGTGGTGGGCTCACAGATGACTGTGATTTTCTCACTCTAACTCCCTTCCCTCTTCTCTCCACAGACATCCCCAACCACTTAAACGTTTTCTCAGAAGTTCGGATCTACAACTATCGAAAACTTATCCTTTGTTATGGAACTACCAAGGGGAGCTCAGTGAGTAACTCCTAAATGCATTTCAAATGTATGACTGAAAACAGAATGTGTAGACTTAGACTTCTCAGAATTTTGCTGCACAATTTTTCTTTGTAGTGGAATTAATATAGATGAATGTAGAAAAGACAGAGGGTGCCACATTGCTGCTTTGCTCGGTTGCTAGAAGTTCAGTATTTTTGAGAATTTCTATTAGATGCTTTATATTGTGGGAAGGACAGTTGTATGCTTCTGACTGATGAAGACTAGAGTGGCAGCCTTTTTCTGAAAAACTTTGTGTTAGTATTGTTACTGCTAACTGCTGTACTGGGATATATGGATGGATATGTGTAAGCTGAATGCCTAAATCTGCCTTAAAAGAGAGGACTCTAATAAAGTTTTAAATGTAGTGCTGTTCTTTCAATGAGGTGTTCATTGATTATTTTGTAGCAGTGCTGTTCTCTTGTTCAGAACTCTCGCTTCCTCTGTAATATTTGAATTTACAACTTATTAATTAAATAACTGAGTACTTGCTCACATCTTTGTGTTAAGTGCAAGGTAGAGGAGGAAGTAAGTGCATGTTTATTTCAGATTAAGAATATAGTTCCGTGTGCAACTGATGTGAAGTAGCTTGATACACTTGAAATTTCCTTCCTGGGACCTTTGTCTGTTCATTTTCTAAGCTTTTTTTTTTTTAAGAGTATTTTTATGTGCATTTTCATGAGAAGTGTGTGTAAATATATATATATATATGTATATATATATATATGTATACATACATACATATGTATGTTATATGTATGTAAGTAGCCAGAGCAGCAGAATGGACTTTAACTTCCTTACATATTATCCAGTAATGTAACTTAACAAAACCAGACCAGCTCCAACAACTCTCTAATCAGTTTTCCACACCACAAATCTCTCAAGTTCAATTTTCTCTCTCTCAATTTGGCAGAAAAGATTCTTTTGCTTTTTGGTTGAGTTGCTGATATAAGCGCCCAGTTCTGTGGTTGCCAACAATCCAGGCAGCTAAATGGGTGTTAAACCTGAGGGTGCCTTTTTTTTTCTTCACAGCTTCAGCAGCTTTTGAGGAAGGTGAATTATGAATCTTTTGAGGTTTGATAGAAAATGGGGGGAAGATTAAACCTGACCAACTTTCTTGCTATAATCTCTTACTATAACCTTGTTATTACAACCTACTTGTTCTAGCTTCCAAGACCATTTTATGTTTGTGACATTGCAGATCAGCATTCAGTGGAACTCCATCCTGCAGAAGTTCCATATTTCACTGGGAACAGTTGGCCCAAACTCAGGTTGCAGTAACTGTCACAACACAATTCTGCACCAGCTCCAGGAGATGTTTAATAAGACGCCAAACGTGGTGCAGTTGTTACAGGTAATGTTCTAAAATCTTCTATCAAGAGAATTGCAATACACTAGGGAGCTGAATTCAGATTAAGCTGTTCTCTTCAAGGGTGTTATGATTGTTTATGAATCTCATTGCCAGAAAGCAATTTTCCCTGCTATGCCTCATTTTCCCTGACCTTTCCTTTTGGACGAGCTGCCTGACCTCTCGCTCTCCGCTCTGTCCCAGGTTTTGTTTGACACTCAGGCTCCACTAAACGCCATCAACAAGCTCCCGACCGTGCCCATGCTGGGGCTGACGCAGCGCACCAACACTGCCTACCAGTGCTTCTCCATCCTGCCCCAGTCCCCCACGCACATCAGGCTGGCCTTCAGGAACATGTACTGCATCGACATCTACTGCCGCAGCCGCGGCGTGGTGGCCATCCGCGACGGCGCCTACAGCCTCTTCGACAACAGCAAAATCGTGGAAGGGTTTTACCCCGCCCCTGGGCTAAAGGTGAGCACCCCTCTGTTCTCTGGCAGCTTGTAAAGAAATGAGCTTCTCACTTGGAAGTGTGAATGTGAGGTGAAGAGCTTGCTGAAGGTTTTCTTTGTGGAGATCTGTGGTCCTTCCAAAATTCTGGGCGTAGAAGGAAGTTTTTGATTTGTTGGTAGATCTGTTAATTAGTTTGAATTAAAAC
Organism: Zonotrichia leucophrys gambelii; assembly: GCF_028769735.1. Classification (NCBI taxonomy): domain Eukaryota; kingdom Metazoa; phylum Chordata; class Aves; order Passeriformes; family Passerellidae; genus Zonotrichia; species Zonotrichia leucophrys. The sequence continues at coordinate 8,444,387 of NC_088169.1, forward strand.
ATTTCCTTTAAAAAAATAACATGAGGTGCTAGGCTTTTTTTTTTTCTTATCTGTGTATTCAGGCATCCTTTTGTTGATGTGTGCTCCAGGATTAGCAGCAGCTGCTCCTCACAGACTGTTCTGTGTGGCATTACAGTGCTCATAAGTTGCAGGTGGGACAATACTCCATGTCAGATGATTCTAGACAGAAACTTCTCCTAAAACAGTAGCCATCAGCATGTGGCAGGAGCCTGTGGCTTTGCTGCTAAATGCAGTGCTGATTCACTCTTCTTTAAAAAGAAATTACTGCACACTGACAGAATACCTGTGCCAGGTATTATACCTGTACCAGTGCTAGTTATACTGAAATACTGTAAAATGGCACCCTTTGAGGAACAGGTTAACTTGCTAATTTTTTTTTTAACTGTTGCAACTGAATATTGGTTTTCTCATATTGCATTTAACTGATCCTGAACATCTACCTCTTTAACAAATGCCAAATGAAAAGCTAGTGGAAAGAAAGAGATTGTAGATATCAGTGTAAAGTGGTAGAAGAGAATGGAAATGGGAAGGTAGACGAGGAATTAATTCAAGAAAGTTGGCAGATTCCTCTGGGTAGAAGAGAATGCTGTGGAGCAGGTGACTTAGATGTTCTTAACCAAACGGGGCAGTTGCAGGTGTGATACAACAGCCCTGTAGGTTCTGGATACTCAGGAGTTGTTCTGGAACAGGTATTTTTAAGTGTAGACTTTTCTTTATCTTTAAGGAGAGAATAAAAATGTTGGTATTTCAATTTACTGGAAATATTTCTTGTTACAGAGCCAGGTGTCTGTTTATTAATTGATATATTTTGCAGACTAATGACACTGTAATTAATGAATGCCCACTAGTATTTCGTTCCAGAGACTTGCCTGTCTCCTATGTGCTGTAGGTGATAAAGGTAGTTTTAAAGCTTAGCAAATACTGCCTTCATTTGTATAGTAAAATTTAAATGGGCAGACTGCTAACAAAAGTGCTTTTTCCACAGACATTCCTGAACATGTTTGTTGACAGCAACCAGGATGCACGGAGACGATCTGTAAATGAAGATGACAACCCACCCTCTCCCATCGGAGGGGACATGATGGATTCTTTGATATCACAGCTCCAGCCCCAGCAGCCACCACAGCAGCCACAACAGCAGGTACCCTTCAGGCAAAATAAATGCTTATTGTCTTCCACAATAGTAGATTTCTAAGAACTTCATGTTCTAAAGGGATTAGCAGTAACAAAATGGAAAGGGAGACTATAAACCCACTCTGCTGTAGAATTCCCCTTCGGGCAAAATGTATTAATTTATTTTGCATTTCTCATTCCAGTGTAAACAGCCCTTAGCATACGAACAGCAGCTTTGGAAGGTCACATGAGATTTGCTGCCTAGAAGCAAAGGACTGAGGGAGGGAAAACAACTGTTTAAGATAAAAGATGGGAGGGAGAGTCAGGAGGCTTTGCTGTTGCAGGGTGACAGATAAAAGGAGAGAGGTACAGAGGTATTATGTCTTTAGAAGAAACTGAAAAGAACAGTGAGTACTAAACAAGATAGTCTAGAAAATCAAACAACTGTGTGGATGAACCCGTAAGACCAAAGCCTGATTAGTATTCTCCTGTATATACTTATTTTTTGTTTTGGTACAAAATAATCAAAAGTTTTTATTGTCCTGTGTTGACAATTTCAGCCATTTGCAAAACAGGCAGGAGCCTCTGGAGCATATCCTCTCACCTCACCACCCACCTCCTACCACAACACAGTGACACCCTCCCCGTCCATGATGCACACACAGTCACCAGGTAGGATGGCTGGGTCCTGTCCTAGAAAAATAAGTCTTTGTGCTTGCATGTTTTTTCTATTATTTGAGCTGTCTTTAGCCCCAGATTAGCCAAGAGAATGGACCTTACACTGTGGGGAAAAAAAGCAGGGTCCTGCCATGCATGTTTTAGAAAGTATATTTTGAAGCTAAAAAATCCCATTAAGTAAAGCTGCTGTCTTTAGTTGTGTAATAATGGGGACATTTCATCATTACTGTTTATAACTTGCTAAGACATAAACCTGTTAATTTTCAATACCTGCTTTTTCAGAAAAGCTTTTCATCACCAAAGTTCTGCTTTCTGCTCCCAGCTGTTGTAGAACAACAGCTGAAAATATTTAAATTTGAGGAAGGGCTGGGCAGGGGGGAAATGCCATTCTTCAAGCCAGATATAATGGGAAGTTTCCTTTGTGTGGTAAATCAATTTGAAAAATATAACAGTCATGCATGTACAAAATAAAGCCATTGAGTGCAAAAACAAATTCTCCTGAATCTTGTTTGCTGTCTCCCTAAAAATGAGGGAGCAGTTGATAGAAAAAAATTAGAACAGAAAGATGGGAAATGTGTATGTCAAATGATGTGATGTCTTTGATCAGGAAATTTGCATGCTGCAAGCTCTCCTAGTGGGGCTTTAAGAGCACCATCACCAGCATCCTTTGGTCCAACTCCTTCACCTTCCTCTCTTGGAATCACAATGGGACAAACAGCTAACTTTGCAAGCCCACATGGTGAGTTCTTTACTGGCAGGTAAATGTACTGACAGGGAGGGCAGATTTGCTTCTTAAAATTAAGTCTTCCAGAGCAGATCTAGTTAATTGAGAAAAAGTCATTGGCTCAAGTAGCTATTTTCATATATGTGAGTGTTAATTGTTAACAGTAGTCAAAAGTAGCTGCATGGCATGTTGAGGTGTTCCTAACATGTTAAAAATTGGCTCTCAGTCACTCCTTTCTGCTTACTAATGTAGGGAAATTCAGTGTGGTCTTGTAGCAGAACAGTGGCTGCAGCTTTTAATGAGCATTTTCTTTTGTTAGATTAGTTAGTGGATTTTCCCTACTTACATTTCCTGGAAAAATAATTGGAACAGGTTAGGAATCCACATACTTGCAATGTGAAAATGTTGTCAAAGTCTGGCTGGTTTGACATATCTGTATGTGAGCAATATGCCTTTTGGTTGTTTCCTTTATTAATTTGGTTGGTTTTTTTGGAAAGCTGCCAAAACAATCCTTTGTGTAATCACAGTGCATTGGAAACTGTTCTATAGATCACAACAAATGAACAGTTCAGATGGTAATTTCCACACATCAACAGTTTGACTGTTGAGATGAGCAAAGTGAGAGAGATGTACCACAGGGTAGGTTTAAGGTTCTGATCAGTCTGTAGAGCAGAGATACCTTTGCAGCAATAACTGTAAGATACTGAATAAATAAGGAACTGTTTGGCTGAGGCTTCCTTTGCTAAGGAGCAGTAGAAGTCCAAATCTGTAAACAAGAGCTCCTTTTGGTTTAGAACCCATTACTTGTTGAACATGACTATTTTCCTTGACATTCTACTTTTTAAAAAACACAGCCTGGAACCCCTTGAAATCTGTGTCTTGATTTTTACTCTCTGCCCCCACTCGTGTGTTTGGTGTGGTTGTAAAAAGTAGTCTGAAAGCTTGCAGGCACTTTCATGCCTTACAGATTTTGGTAAGCCTCTTTTAGATTTTTTATTAGAAAGCCTTTTACTTTTTAAAGAAATAATAATGGTCTTGTAACATCTGTAGGTACCATAGACCCAAGCTCACCCTACACCATGATGTCACCCAGTCAGCGTGCAGGGAACTGGCCGGGGTCTCCGCAGGTCTCTGGTCCATCACCAGCAGCACGGATGCCTGGAATGTCACCAGCCAACCCTTCCCTTCATTCACCTATCCCTGATGCCTCTCATTCCCCACGAGCTGGAACAAGTAGGCTTCTTTATCAGTGTTCTAACTGTGAAACACTCATGTTAAATATTTCTAGTTGTGTTCTTTTTGGTAGTTCTTATGTAAGTCTAACAGTCCTTCCTGTCCTTGTGCAGTAAAATGTCTAAGGAAATTAAGCCTTGATTCTGTCCTACTTCAAATCTTCAATAACAAATTGGAAAAGTGACCTAAAGCATACAGCATAAATGTCAGCAGGATTGATGATAGCTTTTCTTGAAGTGCAGAAATCAGTCTGAAACTATTGAACTCCATGACTAAGAGAAAAGTCTTCAGAGTGAGAGCAATGATAGGCACATTTGCCAACCCAAATACTAACTTTTCACATCATAGCTTTGTAATGCTGCTCTTGCACGTCTGATTTAGCCATCTTTACATCCCATTGAGTTTGTTGTGCAAACTTGCTGTCTGCTGGCATGCTGCAGAAAGAGGAAAAGGGAGGAGGGTTTTAATGTTACTGAGACTCTTTGCATGGGGTCAGGGTCAAAACTAATTCCTTGTCTGTCTGATGCCTATCACTAGGCAGGCAAATTCTAAAATAAGAAGGATTGAGCTTTGGTCCAGAGGGTTTATGAATAGAGATAATTGAAGTGAACATATATCTAATGTTTCAGCTTAAATCCTCCCTTACTGCAAGTCCTTGTGTCCCCACAGGTTCCCAAATCATGCCAACAAGCATGCCTCCCCCTCGGAAACTACCTCAGCGCTCTTGGGCTGCATCCATTCCTACAATCCTCACCCACAGTGCCTTGAATATTCTGCTCTTGCCCTCTCCTACCCCTGGGCTTGTGCCAGGACTAGCTGGCAGCTATCTGTGCTCCCCTCTTGAGCGATTCCTTGGGTCAGTGATCATGAGGAGGCATCTTCAGAGGATCATTCAGCAGGAAACGGTAGGGTTTCAGCTTGAATGGACCTGTGGGTATGTGACTGCTCTGTGTCCTTCAAATCACACACAAACTGAAATGCTTCCAATAAAATAACTGTTTGCTGTTAGACTTGTGCTGTACTTCCAATTTTTGCCATCTGAAGTGTCAAAATTTAGAGAAATCTTTTATTTCCACTTCTTTTCCACACAAATTAGATTTGGTCAGGTGAAATTTGGTAATTGTTAAAATAGCAAGTCTATGACCAAGTTTCAGATCTAAGTCTATGACCAATTATATGATCTAAGTTTCAGATGCTGTGGGTTCTTTGGGTTTAGCATGTCCATTGGGAGTTTACTAGAACAGCCACAGGATTACTGTGGATAGCATTCCTTGGCAGAATTTCCAGAGAAGTGAGTTACTAGTTAATGTTAATACTGAGTTGGGAATGTTGCTTTAGGGTTTGGAACAGACAAATGTGCCTCTTCACTTCTATGGCATTCACTGACAGAAAGAAGTCAAATCTGGCGTAAACTTAATTCTCAAGGCAAATTTACCTGTATTAAAATATCACGTGTTTCTTTCTGGAAAGGGAGGTTGATCACTACAATCTGGGGAGGGAGTGAGTGTGTCTGTCTGTGTGTCTGTCTGTGTGTGTGAGTTTATGCCATTTAATGAATTGACTGTCTATCTCCTTTTTATTCAGCTACAGTTAATAAACTCCAATGAACCAGGTGTCATAATGTTTAAGACGGAGGCACTGAAATGCAGGGTTGCTCTCAATCCCAAAACCAACCAGACCTTGCAGCTGAAAGTAACACCTGAAAATACAGGACAGTGGAAATCAGAGGAGTTACAAGTTTTGGAGAAGTTCTTTGAAACAAGGGTATGTACTGAAATCAAGCATGTTGATGTATTCGTGCTTTGCTTTTAATCTCTGGTGTTGTTTTGAGTAGTCCTGCTGACTTTCACTGGGATATGTAAGAGCTGTGCATGCTGGTTGATATTTATTATCTAAATAGACACTACTAAACAGTGTCTTTCTTTAGGTTGCAGGACCACCTTTTAAAGCAAACACCCTGATAGCCTTCACAAAGTTACTAGGGGCTCCCACACACATCCTCAGGGACTGTGTACACATCATGAAACTGGAGCTGGTAAGTCATCTGTTCTATTTATTTAATTCACCCAACTTTGGTTCTTATATTTTTGAAAAAAAGCTGATGTATCTTTATCTACAAAGACACAAATTACTCTAAATTTATACCTAAGTTATTTAATGTTATTGGAGAAGTTTTCATTTTGCTGCTAGCTTTCCTGGAAACGCTCAGAATTTCCTCATTTAAACTGATGATTCTAAGGAACTGCAGACATGTTAGTTGCAACAGGCACATGCATAGACTGACCAGAATCTTTCTGATTGTGTTACTGTGCTCAGTTCTTTCAAAGTTACTCTGATTTCTCTAAACCTGGCAACATCTGCAGGTTTAGCTAAAGAGGCACATTGTGGTGCTTCCCTGTTTCATAGCTGTGTATGTCACTGACATGAGAACTTTGCTGTTCTTTCTCTGTGCTGCTCTCTCTCTGAGCAGTTCCCTGACCAGGCAAGTCAGCTGAAATGGAACGTGCAGTTTTGTTTAACAATCCCTCCCAGTGCTCCACCAATTGCGCCTCCAGGAACACCTGCTGTTGTGCTGAAATCCAAAATGTTGTTTTTCGTAAGTAGAGCTATCTCTTTTAAAATTCTAACCCTGCATGTCTCTGAGATCATCACGAGTTCATAGCAAAACATGAACCCGCTGTATCTGACAGCTGTAATAGCTGAAAGTGTTGTGCTGTTTGGAATCCTCGATTTGCTTCGATCTCTTTTGTAATGAGTTCGGTTTGTATTCCTACTCTCCTTCCTACTAAAGCAGCTCCTCGTGTTTTGTGTCCTTGGAGAGATGTTGACAGTATATAAAGTTCAGCTCCCTCTGGGCTGCATTTTCAAGTGCTCCCCTTGTGGGTGTTTAGTTGTTCTTCGAGGCACGAACCATGTAGATGGGTGAAGTGCACATTAGTGGTGCTGGGAGAGGAGAGAGGCATGAGATGTTCAGAACAAATCTACATTAGTGCTGTGCCCGAGGCAGTGCTCACTGTGGGGTGCTTTTCAGAAGACAATAGTCTCCACCTGACTGATAATTTCTCTGTTACAGAACTGATGTTTGAAAACAGGGGTGGGAGTACATGCTGTCTGTAGGCCTGGAGTGTTTATCTGTATCAGAAGTTGCACTGAAGTACATGGTCATTTCATTTAACACACTTTTTGGGTTGTTTCCCCACAGCTTCAGCTAACACAGAAAACAACAGTCCCACAGGAAGCTGTTAGTATTATTGTCCCAATTATTTATGATATGGCTTCGGGTACAACGCAACAGGCTGACATTCCCAGGCAGCAGAACTCTTCTGTTGCTGCTCCAATGATGGTTAGCAATATTCTAAAGAGGTTTGCTGAACTGAATTCACCACGACCAGGTACTGTACATGTCCAGTAGATATATTCTCTTCACCCAGACATCTGTGACAAATCTCCAGTGTAAAACTAAACCTCTCTTAAGTCTGAATTCTTCTTGGTTTCTATCTTACTTCTTTAGTGATTACAAACTCCTGATGTGACAGGCAATACATAATTAATAGGAAATACTGGCAACACAGCAGAAGGTTGCACTGATGATTCAGGCTGGGTTTTGCTGTTCTGCCCAAGTGATAGAATGCACCCACCTCTTGTTAGTTAGCCCAACTCTTGCTGCTCAGTAAGAGTCACACTTTTTTACAAATGGGCCTAGAATGAGTCACAAAAAATATGCTATGGCCAAGTGTCAGTTTTCATGGTTAATTATGAAGTTACTCAGCTTAACAGTAGCATGTAAAGGGATGTTAAAATAGTTACCAGAACTTGTCCACGTGCTGTGAATGATTTAAAAGTAATTGCAGTGGTTGTATACTCCTTTGTCAGTGTGCCCACTAGCAGAGGTGCATACCACTGCAGAGTTCTGTCCACCAGACGTGCTGTGAAGTGTTTGAGCTAGGTTGTTCTGAGTGTTCCGTGGGCTGTAGGTAGTGCACTGTGAGCAGCGTTGTGCTTTGCTTTCCCTCTTGTTTGTCATACCTTTTATTTTTCTTTTATTATCTAAAACATGGAAGAACAGTAGCAGGTTCTTTGGGCAGCATGTTGTCTGTTACAGTGGTTTGGGGTCCTAGTACACAGATGGCTCATAAGAACAGTAACTTTCAGTTCTGAAGAACATCATTTTTCCAGTAATCCAGTGAATAGATTGAATCCAGAGGTTGTGAATCCAGAGGTTGACTCTTACTTCTCTTTTGTATAATTACTCATCTCGTTGTTATGCAGTAATTTTAACTATGCTTGATTATTTTGATTGGTAGAACATGAGCAATGTTTACCTTAAATTGGTGTGGATATGCATACATTTCTGAAGCTTGTGATGGGATTTAAATTAATGTGCACTTTCTGTTTAACATGTAGTAATAGTGTAGGTAAATAGGAGAGAAAATAACCTTGAGGGCATGTGGAGTTCCCTGTAGGAGTTCTGTATGTGGAAAAGAGCTGTTGTTTCTGTAGCACTTTTATTTCAAAATACATTGACTAAACTTCAGGTGTTGCTTTTGGAAGTGCTTCCCAACAGAGTTCCCCTGGTGTGGGGAGGGGTAGGTTCTTGCTTTGCTGTTTGTTATTGCCCTGAGTTGTGCTTTAAAGTAAACCCTCCACAAAATACCACAGAGCAAGTAACATCTCCAGCAGTCAAAGCTGCTCTGGAGATGTGTGGTGAGATGTTTTCTGATGGTCACTAGATAGATCAAAATGGACAATTTTTGTTTGTTGTGCAAATTTTGAAGCAGTTTTGAAATCCAGTACAGGGAGCAAAGTAGAGATGGGGGGGAAAAAAGCATAGGAAAAGCATTGGAGCCACAAGCAGAACCATGTCCAGGCAAAGGAAAATGTAACTGGCTGAGCAGAGGAAATTTCTAGTAGTCCTTCCTCTAACTTCCAAAAGAAAGAATGAGTCTGTATGATTTTATTTATTTCCACCATCACCCAGCAAAAGTAGGGTCTTCCCTGAGGACACTTGAAATGCAATTTCCTCTGTTCTTATTGTCAAAACATAAATTATTACAGCTGATCAAAGAGAAGAAGAATACCTTCTTTTCTTGACCATTGAAAGGTGATAGGAGAGCCAACAGGTAAAGGTAGATAGCTGGGAGACTTCTCTTAAAACAGCAGGGCATGGGAGATCCCAGATGTGTGTCCTTTGTTTTCTGATGCTCCTCTGTCTTCTGCTGCTCCTGTGCTGTACCCAGGATTTTCCTGACTTTCCTAACTGTTAGCTCTCTGCTGCACTAATTGCAATCTGCTTGGTTAATAAGGGAATTTTTCACTGTTTGAGTCAGGAAGGAGTAGGGCCTCCCATCGTGCACAGCTGATGTTACTGGCACTGTTGTTGTAACCTGGAATCAGTGTTGCCTTGTTCTGGCTGTATCTTTTTTACCTTTCTCTCTTTGTGAGAAAGTATTTTGTATTCAGCTTAATTTTCCTCTTAATAAAATGGTAGTGCCTGAAAAGTAAGTTCTTTTGAAAGAGTTTTCTTTTCAGATCTGTGGGCAAACACATTCTGCTGTGTTTAACAGTAAAGTGTTGACTCATTGTGAGTACACATTGTCTAAGACCTCTTTACCTATGCCTCCATGGGAGAAAATACTTTACTTTGGGGAAATTGCTTGTATGAACTGAGAGGAAATCAATGCCCTGCAATAAAAAGCTTAAACTTTAGTTGTAAGTCCAAAACCTACAGTATGTAGTGGACATCAATCTGGTAAGGAAATTAAAGTCTCTATGGATGCTGGAGGTGACCCTTAGAGAGGAGCTCAAAGGACTTGTGATGATTCTTAAAGCACTTCACAACTAAACATTTTTCAGTGTCTGTTTTTCAGTGATGCAGTGGATGGTATTTAGCCCAGATTTGTAGCTTTGATATGATAATGACTTGCCCAAAATAATCTTGGGAATCCCTAGTCTGGCAGTTAAGATTAATGCATCCCAACAGGCTCTGCTCTTATCTCTCTCCTCACACTGTTGCTCCTTCAGCAGCAAAATTCAATGTCTTCTAATTGATATTGCTTGAAATACGCAGGAAAAATTCAGCCCACAGTGACCAGGTTACAACAGTGGCTACTAATTGTATTCTCTTAGCAGGAAATAGTAGATGAAAATCACAGCTGCCTGTTGCTTCATCTTTTGTTGTTCTTACTAACCCTTTCACTTCTATTGGTTTTAACTTCTTTAAGCTATTCAGAGCGTGTGTGTTTTTGTCAACAAGTGCTATTTAAAACTTGGGGTAGCTGTGGCTGGTTTTTCCTCTCAGTATTGAATCTCAGCTGTTTGAAACAAAGTCCACCTGCTCTGTATTTTATTTTGCAGTTTGGATGTCAAGGGCAGAGCCAGAGCAATTTGGTTTAAAGATTCCTGGCTGTTGCCCAGTCTTGGAATTAGAAATGTTTCTAAAACTAAGCTTAGGACAGAAAACATCTTCCAGCTGTTTCAGACTTGAGTCTTTCAAAATGTTTAGTTTCTGCTTGTAGTCAATAGAAATAAAACTTGAAAAAGTTGGGTTATTTTTTTCGTAAGATGAGGTGCTCTTAATTAATAACATACAGAAAAAATCGGACCACAGTCCATGTGCAATCAGTTCTAGCATAGACTCAATCTGACATTCAAAAGCAATTAAAAGTTAAGAGCTACTTGCAATTCCACCAGCAGCAAGAGCAGTCCTGCTGGGGAAGCTGGAGCTCCTTCAGCTGGTAACTCCCACAAATCCCGACATCCCTGAGGCTGCTGGGGTTTGGGAGTGGCAGCCTCTGCTCCCTGGGCTCTGCCCTGGGGGCTCGGTGAGGAAGGGCTGTGGGTGTGGGGCTAACCTGACTCTTTTCCCTGCTCCAGAGCGAGGAAGGGCTGTCCGGGGCGCGGTGCTAACCTGTCTCTTTTCCCTGTTCCAGGTGAATGCACAATATTTGCAGCCGTTCGTGATTTGATGGTTAATCTTACGCTGCCCCCTGGGGGGCGTCCCTAGACACTTTTAAAAGAAGGCTGAAAGTGAGACAAAACAGCAAAAAAAAAAATTAAAAAAAAATAAAATAAAGCCTTCAGTTAAAAGAGGACGTTTTAATTTTACCTTTTTTTCTAAGAGCTAACTATAAACTGGCAAACTTTCAGGGATGCACTTTCATCACATGAGTATCACCACGACTTTTGTATAGTGCTGTTGTATAGTGTGTTTTAATGGGAGACACTTCAGACTAGGTAATAGATTGAAGTATCAGCTTGCTGGTAATAGATTTAATATTCTGTTTTATACTATAAAGATTATGAAAATGCCAAACTTGTTTGTTTTTCTGTTTTTCTTATGTTTTGGTGTAATAGTCTTTTTTTAAGGCAGGTCTGTCATTTTTGAATACTGTAAAACTGTGACAAACTTTATATTGAAGCTGTATTTTAATATGACTGCTTTGAATCCTTAAACAATTTATTTGGGCTTGTTGTAAACATGTCCCCAAAAAGCAATATTTAATAAACTGGATTAAAAAATCTTAAACTGGATGTTGTATAATCTTAAACTTTATTTCTCTCCCCTGTAGCCACTGATCAGATCTCTTATGTTCACACTTCCTGCACTATCTCTTTATGTGATCTGGGTTACTCGCACACACACATGCTGCTAACTTAAAAACCCAAACAAATCTTTATTTATTTATCCTCTGGGTTCTATTTGTTCCAAATCAGAGTAGAATAGAGTTGGTCATTTTCCTGGTTGTAAAAAATAATCAGTAACTACTTAAAATGATGCTTCATTTCTTATACCAGGAGCTACATCTCTTCTGTCCCAAAAGTAAAGCGCAGTGGAAGAAAGAACCTTTTGTCATCTTCTATGTAATCTGTAATGACAGACTCTTGTCTTATTGCAGAGGCAGGTAAGGTAGAAGTTGGACCTGCTACCACAAAATTGGAGAGGCTGATCCAAAAAAGAAACAACCTCAGGCTTAACTTCCTGAATTGGATGTTTGTAGATAATTTTGTCAGTAACAACTGAAGGCTCTAGTAATTTAATAAAATGTCCATTCTTAGGAGTTAATGTCATTTAACCATTTGTCCTCCTGGATCAGTATTCTCAAATTTCTATGCAGGTGGTTTTGTGACTTCCTACAACAGTGACTTTCAGCTGTGCTGCCTCCCTGCCCTTGCAGAGCTCTGGCAGCTCCCTGCTCAGCTGAACGATGCTTTAAACTAATTTTAAATACCTTTAGGTGAATGTATTCCAGCCTGCCTTGCTGTCTTCAAGGCTGCCCATTGCTCCTATGACTGTCACAGTGCTTCTTTCTCTGAACCTCTTGCTGCTGGAAATCACCTTTTGGTTGGTGCCCACCTCAGATTTCAGCCTTGGACCTGTGGTTTGAGAGTGGGTTCTGTGTCACTGCTGCTCTCACCTGTCTGGATCTAACAGATGTTTATACAGCTTCTGCTTCTGAACAGCAAAACCCATCCCCTGGAGTCATAACCTGAGTTTTTAAATGCTGCTGCTGCTCAGTTGGAAAGAGCCAATATTTTTGCCTTTTTACAGCTAAACTAATGTTTTAAAAATGAGAGCTGTCACAAGGATGTCTGACAAACACTGGCTGTTGTTCTTGTCACTGGTCTGGTTTTGAGGTGGGAGCATTACCATGCCCAAAATCAACTTCCTGACATGTGAGCAGTACCTGCTGCCCTGTGGGAAGGGACAGGGAATGTTGAGCGTGGTGGCAGCAGAGCTTCAGCACTTGGAAATAAAAGGGAGGGGAGAGGCCTCCCCACAGGGCAGAGAAAACAAACCATGTAACTACTGCCAGATGGTTATGGACTGGCACTCCAGATGATGGGAAGGTTGAATTTTGTTTTATATTATACACAGCACTCAGAACATGCATCACATTTTAAACATTTCTCATAAAAATGAAATTCTTAAGGTAAGCACTACTAGTAAAAGGAAGCATTTCCCACTCACCAGAGACACTTGTTCCTTTCAAAGCAATGACTGTATTTACAATTGCACTTTTAAGTTTTGTTTTCCATGTGTATTTACAACTTCAGTTTTAAGTTTCATTTTCCATGTGTTCAGTCCCTTTTTCTGGCAGCCAGATGATGTGACCACCTGCTGCATTGGGACTATTTGTGGATTTCTTCCTTATGGTGGATTTCTTTGTCAATTTATTTCACTGAAAGTGCTGCAGTGACTCCACATCCTTCAATATTCTAGAGGTTTCTAAGTTCCTGATCAACCCACCTGTGGGACAAGGATGAATTATTGAGTGATGGAATTATAGAGAAGAAAAACAGTTGTTCTGAGCTGATCCAGAGCTCTGGCTTAGAAATGTTAGCCAGTGTCAGATGGAAACACATTTTATGTGTCCAGAAAGCCATTCCCAATGGCAGCCATAGATTTTGTGGCTTTCCAGATAACAAATCCTGATCCTGTTAAAGCTTTCCTCAAGATAGAAAATAGAGAAGAGACTTTTTTGAGCCCTGCAGATACTCAGACAAGGAGCAGAATCAAGGTGAGGTGATGGGGAGTTTTGGTTTGAAACTAAGTTCTAATTCTTTGTTATCTTTCCATGTTTGAGTGTTCCAACGGTCGCCTTTGAGTCTGCGGATTTTTTTTAATCTGAGTTTACAAAGGCTGCAGGGTAACAAGCTCTGATGATAAACTGCTGAGACAAAACAAAGCTCCATAAAACCAGAAGCTGTTTTTCTTTACAAGCTGCAGTTTGTCTTTAGGCATGTGCTCGGTTTCATCTGTCAGTTGGAAGTTACTGTGGTTCACAAGCATTTTAAAGCAAAATCTTCTGTATGAAAAATAGACAACTAGGAGAGTATTTGGGTCCTTTCAATCAGATCTTTGATTAGTCTGTCAAAGGTGTCACTTCAGAAGTTTTGCTACGCTGACCATCTCAGCTCAAGTGGTTACAGTTGTTCGCCTGGCCCAAATTTTCCATCTACCACAGAATTTCAGAGCTTTTTAAGGTAAGAATGTATTTCAATAAATTAACTTGTAATTGAAATGTATTAACCATATGTAGCATCGAGGTTGTAATTACCGAGCAGTGACTCTGTGTAACCCCATAATAGCGATGTAATTGAGACTTTCACATTTAGATTAAATCATGCTGACTTCAAATACGCCATTCTTTCCGGAGGTGCTCCAGCAGCCGCTGGGGGTTTGCTGCTCACCGGGTGGATCATTATTTAGGGGAATGTTTTTAGGGCTGAACTTTGGCTCCGGGAGCAGGTGCTGAGCTGCCCCTCACTGTGTACCGTGCTGTACTCCCAGCTCCTCACGTTCCTCCAGAGCAGGAATTAATTCTTTGGGAAATGACCCTGGTGGAGGCTCTGGCAGGAAGCGTGCGGTCTCTGCTCCGGGAGATAAGGGATGCTGAGAGGGAAGGGCTGGGGGAGGCTGTGCACGGCAGCACGGATGCGGCAGCTTCAGCCTGGGCAGCTTCAATCCCTGCTGTGAAAAACGCCAAACACTTGGTTTTAAAATTTTAAAAGTTTAATAGTAACAAAATGGTTATAAAAATAGTAATACAATTAGAGTAATAATAATTTGGACAATTTGAATTAGGACAATATGAGACGATAGACACAAAGAGTTACAGACAGTCTGGGTACCTTTTTCTGGGCAGCATGAGCCCGAAAAAGGACACACGTTAACAGAGGATTAACCCTTAAAAACAATAGCCTGTTGCATATTCATACACTTCATACATGATGCATAAGTTTCATTCAAACACAGGATTCTGTCTGGTCATCGTCGACTTCTTCCTCTGAATCCTGACAGCACCTTTGAGGCGGGAAGAAGTTTGTTTCTTCTGATAATGGGGCAATAAATTCTTTTTCTCGGAAAGATTTAGGTGTCCTGTGGCTGCTATCTCAGAGCTAGTCCCTTCTTTAAAAAAAGTATCCTACATAGCATAGTTTCTATTTTAACATTTTTTATAACCTAAAACTATATTTAACACACTACTTAAGAGAATTAATACAGCATTACTTTCTAACACAACACATATAATATTCATTTTAATATTTGCCACAAGCCAATCATAAAATACGCATTTTTCACAGTGCCCTAGAACAGGAGCTTGGAGGGGCCTCTGAAGCGCTGGAGGCAGAGCCCCTGGAGCAGGGCTGCTGGAGAGCTCGGCTCACAGCCAATGCTTATTGGAATTAATACCAATATAGCTGGACAAGACATGCCTGGGCTCGTCTGGGCCTTGCTGCTGACCAAAGGCGGCAGCTGTGGTGGTTTCACCCCACAGACACCTTTGGCTGGCTGGATGCTGCAGCTGGGTGCCTGGGGACAAGTCCAGGCAAGCAGGAGCTCAGGTTTACCTCTGGTGGAAAGGCTTTAGGTGAAGTGAAGGAAAGGAGTCGGTTCTGATGGAGGGTTTCGATCCAGAGCTTTATTTCTGGCCCACAGGCCTCTGAATCCAGCACCAGCTCCAACAGAATTCCCCAACACTGTGGTTGCTGACTTTTAATCCCAGGGAGAGAAGGAGGGAAGGGGTAGGGATCCCACCAACCAGGTAAAGGGAGGGAGTCTCAGGGGACAAATGACACCTGGATGGCCCAATGTCTCCAGGGCTGAGAGGCATCTTTTGAACTTTGCCAATCCAAACTTGGAATGCCAAGATTGCCAGACAGCACTCAGCAGGGGCAAGGGAGGGGAAGGGAGAGGTGATTGGCACACCTGGGGAAGGAACCGGGATAACTGAGACAGGCTATTACATCACACCGCAACAAATGCTGCGGGAAATGTGTCCCTGCTGGGTGGAACAGGGCTTCCACAGCGGGGAAAGTGTGCTCAGCCTTGCCATGGGCTGGTTTTACTCCTCCTGCCATCCCCACCTCCACACGGGGCAGTGGAAGGGCTGCACTGAGGCTGCCAGAGCGCCGGGAGCTACACCCGCACCTGCACTCTTGGAGGGCAGCGGCTGAAGGGGGAGCTCGTCAGAAATCACAAAAATGGGGTTGTGAAAGCTCCAGGGTGGGAAGGGGGCTGCTGACATCCCTGCCCTGTGTTAGGGCAGGCAGCTCCCTGAGTTCAGGGGGGTCAGGCAAGAAGGGGTCCCTGCCTCTCCTGTGCCCCACACGGGGATGTGACTCCCTCATGGATGTCCAACCTCCCTCATGGATGTCCAACCTCCCTCAGGGTCACGGCAGCTGATCAGAAACAGACAAGGAGTCCTGCCCACCTTCGGAAAGCCTGCCCGTGGCCCTGAAGAGCTCAAAGCTCCCCATTGTGATGAGCTGGTGTGTGTGGGCAGGGAGCCCCACCTCTCACCTGCAGCCCCCCGGGACCCCCGGCCTGCCCAGGGCACTGCGGCCCTGCCTCACTGCACAACGCTCCTTCCTACACCTTTTATTTTTGAGACTTCCTCTGTGATGAGTATGCTGCTGAAAGCAGCTGGGAAGTTGGCAAAGCAGTGTTTAAAAGAGACAGAGAAAAGTACTCCTGTCCTTTGAAGCTGATTTTGCAGCAGAAGGAGGGACGGGGCGGCTGGGGGGCTGCAGGCCAGGCTGGGCCTTGCTGTGCATTCAGCACAGATCTCTGTGATGTTGATCCCAAAAAGCAGGGACAGAGCCAGCCTGGCACAGTGCTGGGAGCTGTGCTGCTGCCTCTGGTGCTGCTCTGCATGTGAGCTCCCACCTTGCTGCTAGAGGTTACAGGGGAAGGATAGGATAGGATAGGATAGGATAGGATAGGATAGGATAGGATAGGATAGGATAGGATAGGATAGGATAGGATAGGAAGGGACTATTTCAGTTGGAGAGGACCTGCAAGGATCTTCTAGTCCAACTGCCTGACCAATTCAGGGCTGACCAAAATTTAAACCACGTTGTTAAGGGCATAATCCAAATGCCTCTTAAACACTGGCAGGCTCAGGGCATTGACCATCTTTGCAGGAAGCCTCCCCCAGCATTTGACCATCCTCCCAGTAAAGAAATTATTCCTGATGTCCAGTCGAAATGTCTCCTGACAGTGTGGGTTTGAGCCATTCCCACGCATCCTGTCCCTGGATCCCAGGGAGAAGAGCTCAATGCCTGCCTCTCCATTTCCCCTCCTCGGGAAGCTGCAGGGAGCAATGAAGGCGCCTCTCAGCCTCTTCTTCTCCAAAGGAGACACGCCCAGAGTCCTCAACCACTCCTCACAGGACGTTCCTTCCAGCCTTTACACCGGCTTTGTTGCCCTCCTCTGGACACAATCAAAGATTTCAACATCCTTGTGAGACAGGCCCAGCACAGAGGGATAATCCCTGCTGGCATCTCACTGTGCCATGGCTGGAGCACCCCGGGATGGGCTCTGCACTCCTGGCTGCTGGAACAGCACTGACTCCCCCTGATCCCTTTCTGCAGGGATCTGCAGGGATCTGCCTCCAGCCACTCCTCTCCCTCCTACGAGGCCTCTGCTTGTGAAGTGCTGAGATATTGTAGGAACTTGTCAAGGTTTCCACACCCAGCTGGGAAACCACATTGTTCACCATGCATGTGCCCCCACAGAGGCTACTCCACAAGCTGACACTGGGATTATCCCACTGGTGCTGTGGAATAACACTCTGACTTGCTGATCTGTGTAAACATCAGCTGGCAGGACAGATACATCTTGTTTACTTACATCTGTGCTCTGTCCTCCCATCAAAAGGAGGACAAGGACAAGGCAAAGAAAAGAGGTGTTTGTGCACATGTGCCATCAATGATCTTGAAGGAAAAAAAAAAGGAAAAATGGATGTATGCTTTAATTCCTTGGACAGCCTGTAAAGCTGATACCTGGGGATTTAGCTATGTGAAAATAGCTATTATGACAACAGTACTGTGTGAGAACTGAAGTGTAACTCCAAATACTACTGAGACATCCTCCCCTCACACTGAAGCAGCTGCTTAAGCCTAGCTCAGTCCTGCTTGGCTGTCACCTCAGTGCCCAGAGGAGAGCTGCCAGCTCCAAACTGAGAACCAACCCATGTTTGAACCCAGCTCTACCCTTTCCACCTGCTTTGCACCCAGAGTTCAAGTTTTCCAGTTCAGCTCTCCATTAAGGTGTCAGGACACCACACCAGAAGCTGCTCAGTGGCTCTCCCAGCAGCACCAGCCCAGCAGCTGGAGGATGTGCCAGCACCAGGGCTGGGAGAGAGGCCTCAGGGCAGGAGGGAAGAAGCAGCCAGGGGCTGTCCCTCTCCCAGCCCTCTGCAGGACACTGCGCACCTCTGGGCCAGTCCCTGCTGCCCTCCTCCCTCTGCTCCCTTCACTCCTTAACTTTAACATCAGTCTTTGAAACAGCTGAGGCTGTGAGGATTTTGTGGTTGTTGTTCTTTGCGCCAAAGAAAGAAGCAAGATGCTTCTAAAATCACAACTGCTGCGGAGAAACAGCAGCCCTTGTGTTCTCCAGCATCACGGAGCTCCAGCAGCAGGCAGGAGTCAACTGGGAACCCAAACTCAGACCTTGGCTTTTGCCAGGCGACTCTTGGCCCCTGCAGTGGTCCCACTGCTAAGTTTTCTGCTTGGCAGGAGGCTCCAAAGGGTGGTCTCTGTTTGGGTGTGTTTTCCTAAAGTGGATAAAGTGGATCAGGTTTGATTTGCTGTGCAGCAGCTGCAGGACAGCAAGATCCCTGGCCCTGAGTGGGACTGCTCCACGGAGATCTCTGCAAGCTGAATTGGCTCAGGGTGGGTGTGGAAGCGTTTGGGTGTGAGTCAGTCAGGGATATTTGTCCCAAAGGCCCACATTGGGCTCTGTCCCTCTCACTTTGCAGTGTAGGCACAGTCCCTCCCTGTCACAAAGCTCCAGGATGAATGTACAGGCCTAAGATGCACATTCAGGGTAGCTCTGGATGCTTGGAAACAATAAATTCCTTATGATTTCTGTGGGCTGGAATTTACCTTGGAAGCAACTGTTGGGTAGTGCCTTTCCTTTCATGGTATCTCACAGACAGGGACCAGGGCAATCTTTAGAAATAAATTAATTATTTTCTATGCTCTAGTTGCCCAGATCCATCCATAGTTGGTCATAGTCAACTTCAATTTGTTTTAGATTTGAAAACACACTTGGTAGCTGTGGAATAAGGTTTGTGAGTTGCTTTTCTTGACACACTTTTGCATTTGTTTTTCTGCTTTGTTTTGTTGCAGATGGGTGCCTTAAAAAACCCAGAGTTTGCCCACACACCTCCTGCCTCTTGCTCGCTGCACAGCTTGGCACAGCGTGGTACCATCCGTGTGCAGCTCTTACCCAAGAGTCAGCTGCTCAAACAGGGAAACATTTCTGAAGATTTTCAGGGATAATGTTGAAGGAATCAACCTTTTATTCAAACACACTGTTGTTTGCAGCACGCAAATAGCACATCCTGGGCATTCTGGAAGAGGATTATTCCAGGTTGTTTAATTTAATTTCAAACTCCAGTGGCATTCATGGTGGGTAGTGACTGCAGACAGAGTTTGCTGAGGCCTGAGGTGACCCATCAGCCATGTGGGTATTGCTGTGCAGATTTCCTTGGCTTGTGGGCAGATGAAAGTTTTTGGGCCAGTTTGGTAGAGCACAGCAGCTCTCCTCCATCCTTTGAACTTTTGGGACTACAGACATCAGCAGAAAGTCACAGAGGTGACCCTGACCAGAGGATTCCCCAAGAGTGCTCTTTGCTTTCACAGCACACAGCCCCACACTGTGCAGGGTGTCTGGGGGCAGCAGTGCCCCCAAACTGAGCTCAGCACAGTCATGGCCCTGCAGGGGCACTGCTGCAGCTCCTCCCTTCTCTCTGGGGGATTGGAGACCTCAGTGTTCCTCAGAAATGAGAGTTTCTTCTTCCTCATGGCCAAAAGGATTTGAGAGGGAGACACGAGATTCACTGTGTGCAGTGCAGAAGGCGCCCTGGCTCATACAGCTGTAAAAAGAAAAATAAAACAAGGGGTTCTGCTTTGGATTCCATAAGAAATGTAGGACTGGCAGTGCCCTCCTGTGTCTCCAAACCCAGAGCCATTACAGGCAAATGTGCTGTAAAATGCTGTTTATAACCTTGGCAGGCTGTGTCTTAATTACAGGCTTTTGCCTAAACTCCCAAGGCCTCCCTGAATCCCCAGGGAGGGAGGCTCATGGAGATCCTCACTGCTCTGAGCTTTGTGGTGCACTACAGAGATGAAGTCAGCCAGAGAAAGCTGCGAGCATGAGGTGATATTTGTAAGAATCCAAGTAAAATCCCTGCTCTTTTCCCATCTTGTTTCAGTCCCTTTGGGCAGAGTTAGGAGCAGAGTCAGGCAGCTGCTCTAAAGTTGTGATTTTAGAAGCATCTTGCTTCTTTGTTTGGCACAAAGAACAACAAGAAAATCCTCACAGCCTCAGCTGTTTCAAAGACTGATGTTAAAGTTAAGGAGTGGAGGGAGCAGAGGGAGGAGGGCAGCAGGGACTGGCCCAGAGGTGCCCAGTATCCTGCAGAGGGCTGGAGAGAGGGACAGCCCCTGGCTGCTTCTTCCCTCCTGCCCTGAGGCCTCTCCCCCAGCCCTCGTGCTGGCACATCCTCCCTGCAGCTGAGAGGGAGCCAGAATATCCTTCCTGCATCACTGTTTTCCTTCAGTGCTTTCCATACCTTCATTTTTAACGAAAGAGATCAAAGTCTTACTCTGATTCTCTTCACTTTTACAAATTTTCCTCCCCATCTGAATTGCACGGGCATTCAAATAAATAAATAAAAGTATTTTTATTTTATACTCCTCCATCCCATCCCATATCTTTGCCAGGGTGTCCCATGTTGCCAATGCAGGCTCAGCCTAGTTCAGGGAGTGGCAGAGGGCAGCTTACAGCTGATGAAATGAAGCTCACCTGAGCTGTGCAGGAACAGATCAGCCTTGGAGAATTCATTCATGTGTCCTCCTGAGTGAGGGATGTCCTGAGGAATAATGTCCTATGTAGGAATAGTTAATTCCATCAGAATAGTCTTGTCCATTTGTGCTACTCCAACGCTGGCAAGAGGTGCAGATTATAAAGGACTTTTTGAAGGATTGGAGTGCAGGGCCTACAGTGCTTCAAAAAACAGAAACATGGCCAAAGCCAAATTTTATCAGAGACCAGAGAAGAAGAGCTTAAGGAGAAAAAAAAATGGAATTAAGAATGCATATGTGTTTATTTCCCAGCTAAGATTAAGCTGCACGTTACAGGGAAATTCGTAAAGGAATTTGTCAGTATTTAAAGACTTCCGCTTTTTAGATTATTTTCCCCTCTGCCAAATAGTTAATTTAGGCTACAGTAACCAATTACTCCCACACAGTGCTGGAAATGATGGCAAGTGGGACTGGTTTCACCACTTCCAACAATCTGAATATTTCAGCAGCTGTGGAATTTTTAAAGAATTAGGTCTGTGGCGTGGAAGTGGCTGAACCCAGGGTGGAGAGTAGAAATAAAGGTGATTCCTGTGCTGATGAATTCCTGGGGACCTATGGATTAACAGGAAAAAATCATACCAAGAAACAAAGCAAAACCAAAAAGAATAAGAAAAATAAAATCAAAACAAAACAAAAAAGAGGGGGAAAGGGAGCAGAGGAGGAAGCAAACTGCAGGCTGGTTGTTTGTGCTGCTCCAGTCTGGACAGTCTGTCCCAGACAGGAAGCTGGTCTCATGACAAGATCATGGCTGCAGCTGTGACATGTCAGGGGCTGCTTTCCAGAGGGATGTTCCTGGGATGCAGTGGTTTGTCTGGCAGCTGTCCCCTCATCAGGAGCACAGGAGACTCCAGCTCTGCCCTGGGATGGCTGGGGAAGCAGAGCTGGAGGGAGCACTGCCCTGAAATCACTTGTTAAAATGTCAGGTTTCTCACTGCTGTTTGGGTCCTGGGGGAGTGAGGAGTCAGCCCCTCTGACTCCCTGTGTCTCCTCTTTAGTGCTGACTCTTCCATTCCCTTGGATAAAACACAGCACTTCAGGGACAGAGGTGAAATTAAAGTGACCCTTGTGCTGCAGGTTGGCACTGGGGCTGTAGCAGTCCAACAGCTCTATTTGTGTCCTGCCTATTTTCCTAATTCACTTGTGCTTATTTTTGATGGATTATTTTGTTTTTCAAAGACATCTTCTGGTCAGCATCACCTGTGGGGTGATAGTGGTATAGGCACAGTTCCTGCAGATTTTTTTCCTCGACATCTTTTAGGTGAATGTATTCCTGTTCATCTTCTGAGTTTATAAATCCTCATTTTTACAAAATATTGAGCATACTTTTTTTTTCAGTCTCCTTTAAAATATGGAAATAGCTTAACAATATTTTCACTTTTTATTAAAAGTACTGTTTTTAATGGGGGGGAGGAAGCTTCTCCCAAGGTTTCATTTGTAAAGACCCATCTAACACCATGTGTGTGCATGCAAACATGCAGGAAGGAGATCAAAACCATTTCATATATAGAGAAAGCTTATCTTAGTTTGTGCTTTTTCCAGTTAAGCCTCCTCACCCCATCTGCTTCCCTGCATGACTGACAGCTGATTGCACTTCCTATTTCTAGCCTGTTTTCCTGTCAGGTTATCCAGAGCTGCTGCCATTTGGGTGCCAGCAGCTTTCCCTGGAGAACATGACCCCGTTCAGCCATGGAGCTGAGCCTCCCTGCTCCCAAGGAATCCACCACAGCTTGGACACAGCTCCCTGGAGATTTCCGGAGGGGAGAGCAGCACATTCACTGTGGGGCCGAGGTGGTTCAGCTCATCTGTCCCCAAGGAGTCAGAGGTGCTCTGGAGGTGGCAGCTCTGCCATGGGTGGCACTGGCAGCAGGGTGTGGCTGCCTCTTGGCTCTGCAGCCTGCAGAAAAGCTGGGATGGGCTCATGTAAAATTATTGGTACAGCTGTTTTTATTAATTTTTCCCTCCTTTTTTTTTTTTTTTTTTTTCTACAGCAGAGTCTAAAAGTGACAGAAATAGTTAAGAGCTGATTTTTTTTTTCTTTCCAAGCTGATGCTGTACCACAGTCAAGATTTTGATTGATCACCTGCTGTAGGGTGTGCCTGGAGCTCCCATTTAGCTCTCCAGTGTTCCAAATGCTCTGACTGATCACTCAGGTCTTGCAGCAGACTTTTTTTAATATCAATTGCTTGGGTGCTTGGACCATGCCACTGTAAAGAAGTATTTAAATAGAGGGGTTGATCAGGTGAGCAGATTGGCAGCACTGAAGTTGTTCAAGTCTGTGCCTTTGCAGTGCTGCCCATCAGCTACCAGCTAAAATATTGTGAATTTATTTACCTTGGTCACTGCTTCTGTGTCTCTGGCTAATGAAAAGCATATGCTGACTAGATTAAGGACATGCAAATTTGTCATCACAGATTCATGCACTGGAGCATAATTAAGTGGAATTTGACTGCCTTTGTGATTTTGTGCAACCATCAATTTTGTTCCCCTTATGAAACATTGTAAACATTTTATGATGTGTACTCATGCCAAGAACTTAGCTATGTATTTTTGTTTATGTTGGGTGGCATCAACAACAACACTCAATTTGATTGCCAGAGTCCCTCAGTGTGAATCCATCCTTCAGCAACAGAGGAAATTCTGTAAACTCTGAAAGCATACAAGCAAGGCAAGTCCCTATTTAAGGTTTGGGTTAGGTCTAGATGCTGTCCTCAGCCACTGTAGAGTACAGATGCAGTACATGCCTTTTGGACCTGTTCTAGAAAATAATTCATGGGAGTTGTTACCCAGATCCAGGAGAATCTCCACACTTCCAGAGCACTGGAAGTCCCATGCATTGCTGGTTTTAGACAGCCCCATCTCCTGCCTGCCACACACAGACACCATCTGTAGCAGCTGCTTTTGCAGCAGTTCAGGTAGGAGAGGGCACTGGAGCAGACTCTTGGATGTTTGGCTTTGTGCCATCCATCAGTTTCTGCTCTATTTGAGAGGAGCGTGGCCCCCTGGGCTTTCTGTCCCTGTCCCTGTCCTGGGCAGGCAGGACACATTGCACAAGCCTGGGCAGGAACACCAGGGTGGTGATTTCACACCACGAGCTCTAGGAGCCCTTGAACATTCAGTTCCTCCACAGCAATGCTCTGCACTAGTGGCACAACAGGACAGGAAATAAACTTCTGGGTTCCCCATTTTTTTCAAGTTTCCTTTGTTCTGACAGATTTGAAATCGGATAGTTCCACTTTCTGTCTTCCTTGATCTTGCTCCATTTCTGTCCTGCAATACTTGTGTGGAAATGTTCTCCCTGCTTCTACAAAGATGAAAATTCCTAAGAATATGGTTCAGGGCCTGCAGAGGAGAAAATATAACATGCAGGAGGAGTCTCAAACCCTCACTTGAGAAAAAAAAAATTTTTTTAGAGAACATTTGTGACTTTTAGCTCAAAGCACTCATTTCACCATAGCCAAAAATTGTGTCAGTATAGGATACAGACTGTCATTGTTTCGGAGGGTTTTTGTTTTGTTTTGAGGGATGCTTATCTCCTTACCTAGACTCTGGCAGGGTGCTTCTTAGATCCATGAAGAGTGACCTATAAATCTCAGCAATCACTTGCCAGGTTGCTCAACATTTGCATTTCAATGTCGTTTCTTCATTTCCACTTCCTTTTTTTAGACATAACATTTACACATTTCAGATCTGCTTTAGGCTTCCCTTGCCTGTGTGGTGCTACAGCTGCAAGAACTCTGAAAGTTGCCATTCCTGCCACAGAGAAGTCTGGAAAGTTGATGCGGGCACAAAGGCTGATTTTACCTCTGTCAGGTTTAGACTTTGGGGCATTGTCTAGAAATAGCAGCATACTGACTCTTCAAAGAGCCCTCTGTTTTATGGCTTATTTTCTCTTTTTAACCTAAGTATCTAAAGCAACACTCAATTTTCAGTTCTGACTCAGGATTCTCTCCTTCTTCAGAGATTTCAGCACTTTTGAGAACAGCTTAGGTACACCCCAAGCCAAAAACTGGACAACAGAAACACCAAGGAATGAAGAAGACCCAGTCAAACACACATCACCCTTTGTGCCAGTGACCAAGCTCCCAAAGAAAAACTCCCTTTGGCTGTCAGATCACTACTCCTGCTGCAGTTGCATCCCAAATCCCCCTGACAGCACTCTGTGGAGCCTGTCCCAGCCTGGTGGAAGCTGCTTGCTGCCAGATATTGCAAAACAACCCTCCTGCCCTTCTCACTTTGGGCACACAGGATCCCAATACCAGCTGTTATTTATTTTCCTTGCATCCCCTTCCTGCCTTGGCTTCTCCCTGACGTCTTCCTTCCTTCACCTGACAGTTTCACTGCTTTCATCATAGTTCTGTGCACAAAACCTATGATTTTTGCCATATCACATAAATATTTTTACAATTTATATTCTTGGAGTGATTTTAAATTTAAAGAGAACAGTCAAGAGCAGGTCTGGCACTGTTGATGGCACTTGCATTCTAATTAACTTAAAATTAAGTATGAAAAGGCTATTCCTGTAACTGCCTGTTTGATTAGCAGTTATGTACAATATTGTTGTACAATAAAGTGTGTCTGGCTTTCCTAACTCAAGCTGAAGTACAGGGGTTCTGGAGTGGCTCAAAATGCAGCCTGTGCTGCACAAAGCATTTGGTATTTAAGACACAGCACACATGACAGTGCCCAAAAGCACCTTTAGTACCAGCTGGAGGTCTACAGCCATGAGAAAGAACAAAAGTGGTACTAACAGGAGAAGTGGGAATTGCAATTTGCCCTTCAAAGTAGTCTAAGACCAGCTTTAAAAAGTAAAATTGAGAGCCTACAGCAGCAGCTGGGAGAGGGCTGACATGCAGAGACCATCTCAATGGCAGGTCCTGCATTAAAACAAATTCTACACTGCCAACTTCACACTGACTGAAATACAACTGTTAAATACTTACCATTAATTAGGCAGTGCCTCAAACAACCAGCTCCTGTAAAACTCTGTACCAGTATCTGAAGTGGACTGCTAATCTGAACAAACCGCTGAATCCACAGAATTGTTATTTAGATACTGCACTGGGAATATTTAGATTCTGTATTAGCAATAAATCTAATCATAATCATTGACATAATCATGTGTCCCACTTCTCACACCTGGCTGAGAGTCTTCCCTTGCCTGCTCTGTCATGGTGTATCACAGCATGTTCAGTAATTACATTCCTGTCAGAGGAACTGCCAGTGCAACTCTTCCTTTCCATCTACTGGTATCAATCATCCAGATTAACTTGAAATGCCATTAAAACTAATTTCAAGTGATTGCAACATAGACTGAACTGGATTTCTTGGACTCAGGTAAACCTGCAATTTGCCCATTTCAACCTGAATCACTGTCCAGGATCTCCAAGACATGAACAATTTCAACACCCCCAATTCAGACATTCCCAGTAAATGAGACTGATTCAGTGAGAACATATTTTCTGGAAGGGGAACAATTATCTCCTAACAGCAGGGAAAGTTCAGCACATTAGAGGGCAAGATGATAAAAAAAAGTAGTTTCCATTCATGCTGCTGTAAGTCTGGAAGATCTCCTTTTTCCACAAGAGCAAATGAATTTCTAAGGAAGAAGTCATTCTAAAAAAGACTCAAGCCAGAGATTAACCACTTGTTTCAACTACACTCACTATCTGGTTTAGGAAAATTCACACAAGACTATTTTTCTTTTGAAGGACAGTTTGAACTAAACTGCTGCAGCCTTAGGGCCAGTGTCACACATCAGATGCTGCCACACCTGCCCTGGTCAGCTGAACAAATCCTAAACAGAAGTATCCCCACCTACAAAGCCACAAGGAATAAATGCATTCCAGAACAACTGTTCTTTGTTTTATTGAACGGTTGAAGCAGGACTATAATCCAGGTATACTTAAATCAAGTGTTGGTCCACTCTTATCATCAAAAAGAACTGATTTTTTTTTTTTTATAATAACATCAACACAAATGGAAGGAACATGAAGCATCATAACAGGAACTCTCAACTGTGACATTAGACCATGACCAGACTGGTGCTGCTTCAGGATTTGCAGAGCAGCCACACCAGTGTCAGTCACCTCCCAACCACTGAAGTCCTGGGGAAAGGATCCTTCTGTGTACAGCTCAGCTCGGAGCCATCAGCATGAGATCAAAATGCATTTATGCTACTACAGTCCTAGGCTGATAGAAGTACTTCTATATTTAGTCTTTTACTGAAGAATATTTACTATCCTCTCTGAAGTTACATATAACCATTACAAATATTTACATCAAACATTTACAGCTGGTTCATAATATACAACACAACAATTTAGCTATAATTTTTGATCTTCCAGTGCAAAAGTTTCAAACAATATGTTGCTATCATAATTTCAGTTTATCTGGTTTGCACAGGCAGAGGCAGTACAGGGCATTTCAAAAACTCATGTTACAAGATAAAAAAAATGGAATGATGTCACTTTAATAACTATTACTCTGGGGAGTGCTGTTTTGGTTTTTTTAAACAAGCAGATTTCAATTTTTAAATCCCATCTGGTGCTACTACTAACATTTAAAATAGTCTTGAAAGAGGGAAAAAATACTTAGAAATAAATACACCTTTAAAAAACTCCCACAATTAACCATATCAGAACATTTGTTTTCCACACAGGCTAAAGGAGACCTTGCTCTTCATCATCTTCCTGTGCTGAAATATGGTGCAGCTCAATCCATTCTTATCTTCTGATTTGTCATCCTATAAATAATGCTGTCATAGCCAGGATCCATGTTCCACAGGTTGTAGGAGATAACTATCACAGCTAAAGCAAGACCTATCATCATCCACAGCACAATGTTGAAGATTACAGAGTAGTCGTAGTTGTACGGATAGGCAAGGTTGTAAGGATTTTCATTTTTACTCTGCAATAAAGAAAATATTTATTAATTTAAAGTGAGCTTGCACACCAAACATCTTGACACCATCCAAAGTCTGACAAGCTAAATAAGAGAGATGCACTTTTGTCTAGACAAATCTGATGCAAGGGCACAGAATGCAAAAAAGTGATGATGTGAGCGACATCAGTGGAATCCAAAAGAAGAAAGTGACAGGAAAATGAAATCCAAAGTCCTGAACCTGGGGCAGAACAACCCAGGTGACAGCACAGGCTGGGCTCTGAGCAGCTGCAGAGAGGGACTGGAGCTCCTGGAGGACAAGGGGAATAGGAGCCAGCAGAGCCTCTGGAATGACACAGGACCAAGGAAAAGTTGTTTTCCCACAGCTGGGAGGCAGGACTTGCCTGCACTGGGGAGACAATACAGAAAGGCGAATTCTAACAAGGCATAAGGGAAAGAGTTTTCACTATGAAAGTGGTTAATGTAAGAGAGGCTGTGGGACTTCCAGGGATGGACTTTCCAAGAACTTGGCTGGACAAGATCCTGAGCAACTTGATCTAGCTCCTAAATTAGCCCTGCTTTGAGCAGCAGGTTGGACTGGATGACCCCCAGAGGCCTCCCCAAGTGAAGTTACTGAATGACAAATAAATATTCTGTACCCACATCTAAGTCATAGCCAGTATTTTAGTGCTTAAAAAGGTTACACTCAGGTGAATTGATACACTTTGGATCAGTTTTAATAAATGAGATGTAGAAAAATGTGGCTCTACTACCTGTGAAGCCTGGAGAATTGAGCGGGTCTTCCTTGAGAGGGGAGAGTTAAACTCCTTCACAGCCACCACTTCTACTACTGCATTCCCACCATAGAGATTAAACATCTCATCTGCAAACTGGAAAAGAAAAGGTGGTTTAATTGAAAGCCTAGACTGTAGCCAGGAATTAAGCACAGTGTTGTTAGCAAGATGCAGTAAAATAAAAGATGTCAGCTTCAGGAATAACTATGGAAAATTATAAAAGTTTACACTAATTTAGAATTTCACCAAGTGTCAGCCTTCCCCTGGTTTACAAGGCCTTTTCAAACCCTCAGTCACTGTTCAGCAGACTGTGGCTTCTGCCTGCTTTCTGGGCTGAAACTTAATCTGCTATTCCTTTTACAAAAGGCCCATCCCCACATCATTGCTAATTGTGTGTCTGTCAGTTCCAACAAAATATTCAGGTTCTCAAACTCCCACTGGGACCTCAATATTTTAATCAAATGCTAATATGTCTAATATTTAAATATATTTGCTTAAGGTCAAAGAGGCCAAAGAGCAATGCTTAGAGAAAACAAGTACTTGGCTTAACAAATTGATGGTTTTGAATTTTTTCATCACACTTTGGAGGCTCTCAAAAGTGACTGATCTTAATAACAATTTAACTAATGATTATGTAAGAGGTTTTGAAGAATTTCTGTCTTGAGCACATTGATGGATGGACAGCAGTTATTTTAAAGTCTTGGAAATTTATATGTATATAGCTTTGTGAGCAAAGGTAAACTAACCACTGCATCTTGGGATAAAGATATTTCCAAGAGCCTCTTTTTGTAAGACATTCTGCTGCTTTTAAATGCAAGGTGTTTGTTTAAGAAAAACAAACATATCAAGTCCTGTTGATACAAGGTTTCAATACACCCCTACTCCTTTATTCAAAATATCTAAACACATTGTAGAATCACACCAACACTTTCCAGAGAGGCAAATTGTAACATTCAATTTTATAACTAAACAACAGCATTTCAAAAACCAAACAGCAAAAAGAAGCATTAGGCAAGCCAACACTAATGAAGTTACTTCTTTGTAATTAAAATAAAAATTATTTTCATAGTATTACCATGAGTTTTGTTCATTAGGCAGACAATATACCTTTTGCAAAGAGTCTACAAGAATTTGAGAAGCATCCTTGAACTGTTGAGAGTCTTCCCCATATCGTTTCCCAATCTCTTCCAAGCCAGAGAGCTCCAGGGAATAAAGGTCTGGAGAGTGATCTTTGGCCAGGTGCTTGTGTCGAGACAGCTTGGGCACAACATGGAGGGCACAAAGAAATTAATTCACACACAGGTTACTTTAAAAACACATCGCACAAAGTCAATTTACTTGGACTAATCCTGTCTCACTTTTTACAGTCATATTCCATAATCAGGAAATGGAATTCTTGCCAATTTAACTAGAAGATGTCCATAATTGTTTCTTTTTTTAATTCTACAGAAGAAAGCAGATTATTACCTGGATGTAACCTCATGTTAAAACAGATGCTACATAATAGAGAGCTGTGCTAAAAAGAAGCAGAGTACTTATTGACATCAGAATCTTTGTTCTGTAATTGCCATGAAAATAAAACTCAGAGAAAACAAAACCACATAACTACAAGACTTAGATACTAGCATTTCCTTGTCTGAAGCTGGCCCTTGCAAAGCTCAGCAGGTTGCAACTTCCACCTTGTGTCGTCCACATACAAAAGTAATTTATTTGAGAAGTATCTTCCAATATTGAGAAAATCCAACTAATACAATCCAAATTATCTCAAAGGACAGTAGTGACATTCTTGCATTTCTGCAGGTGAGAAGATGCAGCACTGATATTTGCCTGCACAAGACAACAGCCTCTGAAAACAAGGAATTTAATCCCATCTTTCCAACTACTTAAACTGCAGCATTTCTAGCCTGCAAAACAAAACCAAGTTGTTCTACGTCATTTTCTCAAGAGCACCATTTGTCTCCACTAGCCCTTTACCTAATGTGAATTTTTGAGTTTTTCCACAATTCTTCCTTTCACTTCAGTAGTTAAGAGCTGCAGCTTAAAGGATACACAGAAAAAAACCAAACCAAAATGAAACAAAAAGACCCACACTTCACTGACCCACTAAAACAAACCCTAAACCACAGCAACAAGACAGCAGCTTCTTAGTAAAAAGATCCTCAGAATTAAAGATGCTCACCCCTCCACTGGAGCACTTCTACCACCATCACTATTCATGGCACAAAAGTCACTCCAGTCTTTTCAGACAAAGTGATATTTTGAAGTAAAATGGTGGACAGGGCAAAGAACATGTTCTTAACTACCATTATACTTCTCGAGTTAGACACCAAAGAAAGCCTCAGCAAATTCTTCATTGAGTATTTCAGAACTGCCCCTGTTCTGACCAAACACAACACAAAAGAAAACTACACATGATTAAAGCTCTCATTCACAATTGCAGTGATGGGGCTGGTACAAAGAGAATTCATTATTTAAGCTGATGGAACCAGCTGATGACACAACAGAATTATGTATCATTGGTGGCCACATATCCTGGCTACGGCTTCTCTATTTTAAAGTTCTCTGAAGTTTGTGACACAAAACAGGTGAAAATGTTTCAAAACACCTTACCAGGCTTGCAATATCACGTAGGACTTGAAGTTCTGACAGAAAAAGCAAGTCAACCTGAGGGGAGAGGCAGAGACAAGTATTTCCTTTGATGAAACCCAAGTTAGGGAAGTCTTGTTTTGTTGCAAGTATTTTATAACAGTTGTCTGCTACATCAGAACACGCTAGAAGGAAATAACTCTTTCAATAACATTACTTAGAAAAAAATGTTTGAATTCAGTTAGAAAAAATTAGGAGTGGGCTCTTAGGCAAAGAAAGAGGGAAGAAAAAGCAAGAAAGGAGAAAAGCACAAGCTAACTAAGAATACTATTTAAAAGAAGCCCCATAGAAGTTCCCAGGGCTGGATGTGCTTTACCTCGTTGTTCCTGCTGAGGGAGTTGAGGGGCAGGGAGCTGAGGATGGAGCTGTCCTGGAAGAGGCGGCTGCGCAGCTGGCGCAGGGTGACAGAGAGATCCTCGAACACGGCGTTGGCCTTGCCCACCATGTAGACCCTCTGCAGGAACAGCCATGGTTACTGCCAGCACTGCCTCCTGTCTGCTCCTCCACACACACACCAACCAACACCCAGCCACAGTTTCATGTGATCCACTGGGTTTGCTGCAGCCACACAAGTGGAAAGAGGATTCCCCATTTGGGACACGTGGAACCAGGAGTGAATCAATGCTCACCTCCTCACTGGGGGCCAGCTGCAGCACCACGGGCGTCTCCTCAGAAAACAGAGTGTGGATGGCATTTGCAACACTGTCCAGACTGAAAGGAACAGCCTGGAAGACAAAGTCAGATTTTTGGGTTAAACAGGGGCTACTTGCTGGGATTCATAAAGTTAAAAGGTTTTGAGAAAATGGTTAAAAAAGGCAGGCCTCAGGCAGAAGTTTTGTTAGCATTGCACATATACAGCAAAAAAGTTTTCTAAGCAGTAGACATGACAAATAACAACAGACCTCTGTAAAATTGGCTTATGGATTGCAACAAGGTTATTTAATGTATATCTTTAGAAAGGTAGTATGAATGGATCTCTGTTCTTTGTCTTTGTTTTACCTACCATTATGTGTGTTTCATATGATTGGATAGAATTCTTGTCAATATGTGTTGCTCTATGTGTGATTAGCTGAAATCTAAGCCGAGATGGTTTTATGCTAGGCTGTAATGTCACAGCCCCTTGGCATTCCCTGTGGATCAGCGACTGTTAACATTGTGTCTCCATTGTCTAACAATGTGCTGAGACTGATGTGCTGAATAAATGGCTCCTGTCACTGGTCCAGATGCCCCGGCTCCGTTCGTGATTGTACATTGTGGCCGCGGCACTACCGATCTCAACAAAGACAGAAAAGTAAAGGGATGCACATTTCCAAAGTGATAATAATTAATAAGAACCTTTGTGCAAAACAAAACATCACCTGTGTATCTATGAACAGACACTTTATACTCTGAAGAACTCCAAGGGATCATGACTGTGAATTAAGAGGATTATTTAGGCTGAGAGTAAAGCCTTGTTTATCAGTAAAACAAGACCAACAAATATAGAAGCAATGCAAAAGGGAAACAATCTCACAGCAAATGGAAAGTTATGAACCACAAAACACTGATGGGTGAAAATATACCAGCAGAAAGACCAAGTGCTGAAACAAAAAAAGACACATATAAAAAACCTACTAAAAATAGAAAAAATGCTAGCACAGTATAGTGCCATTACTGGCAAGCAAACAGAACTGTTTTTTTTTTATACACTTACTTGTGGGTTTTATTAAAAAAAAAAGACACAGAATGGCACATTTCCATTCACTACAAGTATCCTATGGCAGAAGAGGCAACAGTATAGATTTAAACCCAGGAAATTTTAACACAAGAATGAAGTTTTTTACTCCAAGAGTGGTCAAATACTGGCAGAGGCAGCCCAGAGGTCATGGAGCCTCCATTTGTGGAGATGCTCAGATCCTGACTGAACACAGTGCTGTCAGCCTGCTCTGGCTGATCCTGCTTGATCAGGGGCTGGATGAGAATCTCCAGAGCTCCCTTCCAACCTAAAGGATTCTCTGTTGCTGTAAGAAGCCTGAGAAGCCTTAGAAAAATAGACAGTGTCAGGTAAATGTAATGTGTGTTGGTTTCTTCTCAGTATAATAGAATGGTGTTTCTAAGTGCTGTATTTCATAGTCAAGTACTTGAGGAAAACTCAAAAGACCACTTACAGGGCAATACAGTACATCAAAAAATCAACTCCATATAAAATGGTATCACACACTCAGCTGAAGCAGGAAGCTTAACAATTCTGATTTCAAAATCTTAAGTTACTGTGGGTAGAAGTGGATTGGTAGAAACATAAAAATTAGCTGTCTTTCAAGCAGAGCATGTTGAACTGGAAGCCCTGGCTGTACAGAATCCTGACTAGGTTATTGATCCATCAGTTATGGGGATGTGCAAACTTCCAGTGAAGCAGGAAATGAGTGAGCACCAGGGACTACAGAGAGAATCATGCACTTGTCACTGGAGCACAGGAGTCCCAGGAACCAGGTGACAGCTCCAAAGGTGGATACTCACATTCTCAATGGGGTAAGAAAACCCTTTCACAGGCAACTTGTCCACGCCCTTCACTGTCACCAGCACGGTGGCCTGGGGCCGGTGAAACAGATCACCCACGCCCAGCCCGGGCCAGGGGAGGTCCTAGCACAAAATAACAAAAACAGTTACATTTCACAGGCAAAGGGAAGAGTTCTTCCCACTATTAAAGCAAAACAACTTATTATCCTGTTAATGCCTCTGTGCAGGACAGCCTATTGGAAATTTCATGGGGAAGTAAGTTAATGCTACACTGCTTTCATTTTGAGTAATGCCTCCAGTCAACCACAAAGGAATTGTTAGTTTAAAAGCTGCCAGTAACTTCATAGCAAAGTTACACTAAGAAAACATTTTATATGTAATGGATACATGAGGAGTTATTTGCCATAATTAAATTATAAATACTTCAATCTGTATTTAGTAAGTGAAGGCTGAACTTAAAAAATCCAATAACATCTTCATATTTTCAGTACAAGAAAGAAAGAGGGTGGAAAGGAAGGGGAAGAAAGGGACTTGTCAATCACAACAGGCAATTAAACTTAAATGTACAAATTTGCACAGAAATATTAAAAGATTTCTTAGTAGCTTACTACAATTACAAATCAGTAAGAGCACAGTGGAGGCTACTGACTGGTTTATTCAGGTACAAAATACAAATACAAATTCATCTGTCTGGAATAAAGGTAAACAGATTTCCCCATCTGTGTAAATGACATAACTGCCCTTTTTTTGAAAGCCAAGTTAATTGCATTTTAAAATTAAATGTCATTAACATTATGATTTGTATCACCTCACAGAAGCAAAGGAAAAACCTTTTAAAACATCATCAGGGACAACAATGGGGTTTGGTTTTGTTTTCCTTTAACAGGGGAAGAATATTGAATGACTTTCTGAGAATTCCCACTGTAATGCACTAAGAATTCCAAATTCTCTCCAGTGGCCTTGCTGCAGTGTCAGTTTATGCTCCTGGACCACACTTTGATGTGAGCTGCAGAAGCAGTGCCTGGGCTTTGCAGTGCTCCCCTCAGCAGGGCTGGAAGCTGCCCACACAGTGACCTCTGCCTTAGGGACAGCTTTCAGGAACTCTCAGTTCAGGGCTGAACTGGATAATCAAACACTTCTCCCTTGGCCTGCTTCTAGGATTTGAATTAACAGTAACAGAACTGTTTCTAAAGGATGCTACAGACCCATGGCAACAATTGAATCCTGAGCTGTGGGAAAGGCACTGAGTGAGTACTGGAACACCCTTTTCCATGACACATCCCTGGATGACCAGGATGCCAAATGGACAGAACAGGTCCAACTCCGCTGTTTTTCTTGGTGTCTTTATGTGCGACACACACAATACCATTCAATATATTGGTAAAATTATCAACATTTACTCCTTAGTCATACTACAAGTTTGTTACTAGTCTGATGTCAAAAAAAGTCGAACTAATTGATAGGAAGGTATTTCAAACTCCAAAACACAGGCTAAGCAGCCTTGCATTCAAACCAGCCTTATCAGACCTCTGCCCTGGCTGATGTATGGAAGAAATGAGAGCTGGCTGCCCTCACCAGCACTGTGAGAATGCCTCAGGCTGCAGATCTCAGTATCTGGCTACATACAGACACTGCCAAAGATATCTGGCTATTACACTTTCATCTACTGCTTCAACAGCCACTCATCCCTGCTGAAGCCCAGCAAAAAAATTCAGTAGGCAAGATGGAATCAATCCAAGTGCTCCTGCTCATGTGCCCCACTTTAAACACTGCTAAAGTTATATTTGAATACTTAATGTGGAGAAACACTACCACAAATCACATTTCCAAGGTTTTGGATTATTTCCTAAGTAACCAACACACTTGTTCTAACTCTGCTCAGCAGACAGCTTGCTGACCTGAGAAAATGCCTGCCTTGCCAAGCCATTCTCAGTCTTGAGATTACTCAGGAGCAGAGCCCTACGGAGAGCTTGTGTGCAAGAAGTGACAGTGGTCCCACAGGTTCTCAGTTTGTGACCATGGATGGGGGGATACAGCACACAGCTAGGTCTCAGAGGAACCGAGGAGCAGCCTCTGCAGGATTCCTTTTACAGCTGGTGACTCAAATTAGCCAGCCAGCACAGCCTCTGGCTGCTCACATGACCCACACAGCTCTGTCCTGGAAACCACCTCTGTCCAGTCATGCTTTCCTCAAGACAAACAGGGCAATATTTTATATATTCCAGCACATGACAGGAAAATTTGCAGAGTGAGCAGGTCTGTAGCTTAGAGGCATTTCACAATCAAGACCTGGAACTTACCTCTTCCACAGAAAAGCCCATGGTGAGGGCAGCAAGGTCCGGGATGCGCTCGCCCGGGATCGGCCAATTCCCATCGCGGAACGCGACCGACGCAGGGGAGCGCAGGATGCTGAGCTCAGCCCCACACACTCCTGGAACAGACACAGAGAGAGGTCAGAGTCCTGCAGGAACAGGGAAAACATATCTGAGCTTTCACTGCTTCTTCCTCCCTCCCATGCCCATCGGTTTATGGAAAGGCAGCAATGAGAACTGATCGTTTAATGCTCTGGAATACAAAATGGGGTTTCTGTACAGCAGTGACCGAGAATGAAGAGATCCATGTTAACAAAAGCAGGACAATTATTCCAACAACAGCACAGCCACAAGCAGCCTCACAGTTCAGACCTGGTAAAGTGAACTCTCACTGGAGCCAGGCAGACTCCAAAACCCTGTTAAACTCACAAAGCACCAACACAGCTCTGTCTGCTTCCAGGACTGCTTGGCACAACCCCTCCATTGGTGCAGGCAGCAGCCAGAGCCACTGAGCCCAGAGCCAGTGGAATTTGTCAGGGCTGGCTTAAACCAGGCAGGGCCAGCACAGCCTGGCTCCTGCAGAGCAGCTCTGGTGTCCCTGCTCTGCTCCTCCAGCCCATGACACCAGGAGAGGTTTGTCTGCCTTGAGCTGAGCTGATTGTGGGGAGCCACAGCCTGCAGCACTGGGGTTTCACTGCTCTGGGATCCCCTTCACTCTCCTCCCCATTACCTCAACAGCAAAGCTGACTAAAAGCACATTTCTAAACTGTTTTGTGATGACAATAATTTACTGCATAATAAAGTCAGAAAGGACTCCACAGAAATAAGAGAGGAGCTTGTTTCAACCTGGCTTCCTGTCTTAAAGTCACTCAGGCACAGCTGCAATACTGTGTGCACCAACATTTATCTAAATACATTTTGAAACTTGTTTGAAAGATGCACAATGCAAAATTTCAGGCACATGCTCCCCAATGAGCCATCTGAGTAGGCTGCCACCAGAAAACTGATTTGATACAAGAAAATCAAGTAACAGAGTCATAATTGTTTGCAGGCCTGTATGCTCAAGTTCTAATTATACAATGAATCTGACTGCATACCTCAAAATTACAGGAATAAGGTAACTGTGTAAAGAAAACAGAAGTATTTATTCATATGATCACTGAAAACTGGTTACCAATCCAAGCAGTGATATACAATAGTTGTCCAGGGAATCTACAAATCTAAAGGCCATTTACAAAAACAGTGCAATAGTAAACTGATGTGTTGTGCAGCTAAAAAATTCCCTAATGTTAATTTAACTAAAGTGACCTTGAAGATGCTGTTCCAAAGCCTGGCTCAGGATCATGCACACAGATGTTGACAGTAAATCTGAGCTATGTTATGATAAACACACCACAGGACAAAGTTCTGAGGTGCAGGCTGGGGAGGGGGACAAAAGGAAGGAAAGAGGCCAAACCAAGTGACATTCATGGAGCAGATTCAAGAATTTATTTCAATTGATGTGTTCCTTGGGTGGTCTGCTACCAATTTTAATGGTGGATCAACCCACATTTTGAAGGGCAGAAATGTTTCCAGACCAATTTCCTTAAGTAAGAATTTACAAAATGCCCACAAATCCATAGGATTTCACAGGGATGTCAGCCAGTCACATTATTTAGGGCAAACTGGCTTACCTAGGGCAGGATTGCTCAGGTGGATGGAATCAGAGCATTAACCCTTCACAACTGGAAGGGAAATTCAAGATTGTTGTTCAAGATTACAACGATTAAAACTAAATTTGAACTTGGGAACATCAACAGATTCCCTCCAATTGCCTATGGAATAGGGAACCTAATTCCTACCCTGCCAAAACTGTACCTCAAGTTCTCAAAAGCCTTTGTGAAGGCCAAGGGTTGAACACTGAATGGGAAATATTTACAGGGCCTGGAAGTGCCATCACGAGCCCTGACTCACAGATAACAGAGAGGCTGCAGTGACCACAGAAACAGCTCAGCAAAACGTGAAAATTCATACAAAATAACAAAATTATGTGTGTCTATCACAGAATCAGCAGAGCTGGAAGAGACCTCTAAGACTATCAAGTCCAACCATGAACCCAGGAGTGCCACTGTGACCCCAGTGCCAGGTCCAGATGCCCCTTAAACACCTCTGGGGGTGGTGGCCCCACCACCTCCCTGGGCAACCTATTCCATTGGCTCACCCTGGCAGGGAAAAATGTTTCCAGTCTCTGATCTGAATCCCTCTGTCTCAGCTTATAGAACTGGATTTTAATAGAATTTGTGCATAGTATAAGTTAATTTAATAAAGTAACACCCTACACATAATTATACATATGCATTGTAAAAATATACAATATATTATCTAAATTTATGTAATAATATTGTGATATAATTACGAAAATAATTTTAAATAACGAATTTACACAATAAAATTATAGGAACTTAAAATTTAATATAAACCAGCCCTCGGATTGAAAAGGACAGGATAAAAGCGTTCGAGCACGGTCTCCGGAGGCGGATGGGGGCAGGGAGCTGGAGCACAGTGACAGCCCCCGCTGCCACCCCTGGGTCTGAACCTGGCACCACAGGCACCGAGAGCCCCCCTCACCTTCTCCCCTCACCTTCCCCCTCCCCAGCACCGCGGCCCGGCCCCTTTCCCGCAATCTCCCCCTGCAGCAGCCAGGCGGCCCTGCCCGCTCCCCGCGGCGCTCCCCCGCGCCGCGTCGGGCCGGCCCCGCTCACCCACCGGCCACACAGGCCGCTGCCACCAGCGCTGCCAGCCCCAGGGCCCGGCCTGCCCCGCCGCACCGCCCCATGTCCGCCATCAGCCACCGCTGCCGGGCCGCGGACAGACAGCCGAGCGCCCCGCCCGCCACCTGACGGACAGCCGCCGCAGCCAATCGGCGAGGGGTTTACAGGGCGGGTGGGCGGGATCAGCAGAGCTGACCAATCGCCAGCGCAGCGCCGTCCCTGTCACGGATCTGAGCAGTCAGCTGTCCCCCAGGGGAGGAGTCTTTGTTTGAGTGGCGTTCCCACTTGGCCAATTAGATCGCGAGAGGTCCTGCACAATTTTCCTCCCGGCACTGTAAACCCAGAGGGAGCAGCGAGGAGGCGGAGCCAACTGGCAGCCGACTCAGCCAATCAGAGCTCGAGGGGTAGGGGGCTTGCTCCGCCCACGTCCGTCAGCCTGACATCGATGGGGCGGGGCATAACTGTGATTGACAGTCGAATGCACCATTCAGAGAGCAAGGCGGTGGCCCCAGCCTCTCGGCGGCCGTGTGGGGAGGGCAGCGTTGGGTGTGGGGCCGTGGGAGGCTCCTTGGGGTCCTAACGTTGACCTCGTCCTTCCCCTTGTCTATGCCCCTATCTAATTTAGATAATATATTGTAAATTTTTATAATGCATATGAATAATTATGTGTAGTATGTTACTTTATTAAACCTTCAGTGGTTTGTTCCTTACATTTTGTTGAGAACATCCCCAGTAAAAAATTCAGTGACTGACCCAGCCATGCTCATCTCACTTCAGCTGTCAGTGCCAGCGATAGAAACAGGCAGGTTGTGCACTTTGGTTAGTGTATGTGTAATATTCCTGTCATATGCCATGATCATCACAATCAGGGGAGGTGGTCCTGCTCCTCAGCCCTGTGAGGATCCCCTGAGGATCACCAGTTCTGGACACCAGGACAGGACAGACATGGAGCTGGACTGGGTCCAATGGAGGGTGATGAAGATGATGGAGGGACTGGAGCATCTCACTGAGGACAGGCTGAGGGAGCTGGGCCTGTCCAGCCTCGAGAGGAGAGGGCAGAGAGGGGCCCTGATCCCTGTCAGTGTCTGCAGGGAGGGTCAGGGCATGGACCAGGCTCTGCTCCGTGGGGTCCAACAATGGAACAGGAACTGATGGCCAGGAAGTTCCACCTGAACATGAGGAAGAATTCCTTCATTGTGCAGTGACCAAGCACTGGAACTGATTGTCCAGAGAAGGCATGGAGTCTCCCTCACTTGAGATATTTCAGAATCATCTGGACACATCCTGTGCCATGTCCTGTGGGATGACCCTGCTTGACCAGAGAGGTGGGACCAGAAGACCCACGATGGTCCTATCTGGCCTGACCCATTCTGTCAAGTTGCAAGCATTTCTTGGGATCTTTGTACATTTTTTGGTTCCAGGACCTCGATGGAGCTCTCTGCAATAAAGGCAGACAAAACCAGGCTTTGAGGATGAATTACCATGTAGGATGGGAGGTTAAGGCCTCTCAGTGAATTGGAAGTAAAACTGTGTTATGAGCACTTCAAATTAATGCTCACTAATTCCTGTCATACATGACAAAACCAGCACCACATAACAGCTTTTGTAAAATAAATGCAAATAAATGCTTGAGATTATCTGATTCAAAATAGTTGTTTTCTGGTGGGCTTTTTTGTCCTGGATTCCTCAGGAAGCAATGTGTGTGAGTTCACAGGAAATCCAGCAGTGCTAGAGAGTGTTTTATCTGCTTTGCTGGGACACAGCAGCTGTGTCAGATCCACATGGTAAGAATGTATTTATGTGCAGAATGTGCCAAGGATCACTACCCATACAACTATTTGGCCAGAGCTATTCTGCTCTGTATTTAAAAATTCCAGCCAGCTATAGAAACACTTTGAAAATGTGCCTGAGCAACATTTCTGTACTGGGAAAAAAAAGGTTGTCTAGAAGAATGGGTGAGTGGGCACAGGTATGCAGATAATAAAATGAAAGTGTGTTTACAGCAAACAGTATTTAAGAAAGTAAAGCTGTATCATTGCCACTGCCTCATGATAGTATATGACAATGGGCAAATCACTTAAACTCAGCTTTTGATAGGTGGCAATAACAATCCTCCCCTTGTCTGTGAGTTGTTTTGCATAACTTATGAGGAGCTCCTGCTCCTCCTGCTGCTGGGTGGAAACTACACCTTGAATATGAAAATCATGCCAGATGCATAGGGTGCTCTAAAACTCAGCAGCCAGGCAAGTTATGAGCCCTTCAAATTAATACCCACTCATTTCTTACTCTGTATTGCATGTCACAAAATCTGCACTACATAATAGCTTTTGTGAAATAAATGCAAAAAAAAAAAAAAAGGTTTGTGAGATTACCTGAATACTGTGGCAAAGATATGATCAAAATAAGTTGTTTCCTGATGGGCTTTTCTGCTTTCAGAACAGGATTAGAAAAACACATGGCAGAGAAAGCCTGGATCAGTGAGCAACAAAGATATTGAATGATTGCTTTTCTGTGAGCCCAGCTGGTTTGTGCGGTGAGCAAGGCATGATGATTTTGAAAAGATAGTATTCTGTATTGTAAACTGATAATGCTAGCACAACATGTAAACCCATGGGTCCTGGATTAGGGTTATGTGGGTTACCTTATTTTTGGCCTTTGCTGTCCCTTGGGCACTTGACTTTGCAAGTGCAGTGTGCCATTTACTGTGTATATTTTAGCATAACTTCACAAAGTTTTGCCTGTTTAGGAAAGCATGGTTCCTGCACCTTGTAGTCTGAAGTACAGAGGAACTGCAGGTATGCTTTGTCCTGCCCCTTACCCTCCCTTCAGATTGTGTCTACACCCAAAATGTGCATGGAAATAAGGCAAGGAGAGTGACTCAAAGCAGTAAATTTCTGAAACTGCTATAGGGCATTGGGTGGATGTGGTTAAATCTTAGATGAGAAGGTAGTGGGAACCAAGGATCATATGAGGGAAGAAGATTCTTCATCTAAATTAAGGACTTCTTACCAATGTGATGTGGAAAAGAAGGTGCCAGAGTGAATAAGACTGTTTTGAAAAAGTTATTTCTCTTATACCTGTTACTCTCTCTGTGTTTCATATCTGCTCATGTTAGCAATCATTTCAATTTTTTAAATTAATATCTTGACACTGTTTTCCATAAAGCATTCACTCTGAAAGTCATACCACAACAAAAGAGTATCATGTTATTTTTTTCCCTTTTGCAGAGGGAATTGTATTTTGGAGACTTTAGCATTTCACATTCTCATTTTCTTTTTCTGAACTCGTGGTGCTAGGAATACTATAATGTAATTCTAGAAATGGAAGAGAAATGAGAGTTCTGTATTTGAAGAGTCTTATATTCCTTCTCTGCTTCTCAAATTGCTGTTCTTGAAATCACAATGCAAACATGGTTTCTGAAGAATTCTCTATCTTATGTTTTCCTGTTCTCATCTAGGTTTCTTCTTTGGGAAAATAATAAATAGAAGCAATAAATTTTATTATGAAACAGTCAAATCTCACAAACTCTGTACTGGTTTCTAGTGCCCACTGGGTATATCTGTGTGTCAGTGAAACCCAATATAAGAGAATAATACCATCACTTTGGAGGCTGGCAGAGTTCTAGCTATTTTCTCTAGGCTTAATTTAGATCCCAGCTGTGCTTTGAAGAGAGTGAGTTTTGTAATCCTGTAAGCAATACTTGTGACAAAATCTACATGCGGTAAAATTCTTCTATTAAACTGATTTCATTTTGAGCTGCTGCTCAGGGCAAGTGAAAAATTGAGACAACATGCACATTAGGTCAGAAATAATTTTTATAAAGCCATACAGTGCTAGCAGCAGTCACAAAATCAATGTGCCAGCTGTAGGCAAAATACCAGCATTCCCTGGCTGTTTTAGGAGTGTGCTGTGCAGAAATGTCTTCAGCAGGAATTGCTCACCAGGCACTTGGATGCTGCCTTTGCCTGCAGCCCTGTCTGGACCAGCAGTGTTATGGGTGAAATGATGGTAGAAAAGGGAATATGAGGAAAAGGGTGAGTCAAAGAGCCCACATTGGTCTGAGCTGGCCTGCTGTGTGATCACTGGATTTCACTGTGTTACTACTAAATCCAGGCTGCTTGCTAGCAAAGTAATTGTCTCAACCATCATTTCCAGAATGATGCTTTAACTGGAAAATATTTTTCTGGCTGCTGTGATGACCGAGGCAGTTGTATCCTACTGGAAAGAATGAAATCCCAGTGCCAGGTGCCACTTGGAGTTATCAGCTCCAGAAGCACACGGGGGGAGCAATGCCCCTTTTGGTACTAGGATTTGCAGTCTCAAAGGAAATTTATACACAGAGGTTAAGCAAAAGATTCTAAAATAAAATTGAGCAAACAAAACTCTTTTTTCTGTTATGTTTTCTGACCCTGACACATTGGTTGAATGTAAATAAACAGTACAGTTGGGCAACCCCTGTCCTGGTGTGGTGGGGGAATGGGACAAAGGGACTGTGTTGGGCAGTTAGTTTGGGGGCTGCTGACATCCTGAGAGATGAGAGATGAGAAAATTTAGCCCATCTTGGTGATTTATACTGAGTGGAATTTATACAGGTCTCATGTGAAAAGTTGTTGGTCCTTGCTGCTGAATTGCTTTGTGATCTCCTCATTGCCATCCCCATTTGCACACTCCATCTATGTAAGCAGAAACAGTTGTTTTTGCAAATGTGGATACCAAGGCTAAATAAATCAAAGATGGCTCAAATAATTTCTAAAGGACTCAAAAACAACCCTCAAAAACCATTAAAAACCCACACCAATCCTGTTGTTACTGAGCCAAATCTTAGGATATGTCAGAGCTGATTTCCTGAGGACTCAAAAAAATAAGCAAAATGTGAGTTCTTCCCTCTCTAAAGGCAGATTTGTCTCCTATATTTTTTTCTTTTTGAAAGGAGAAGTGCCTTTCTCTTTTACTTCTGTCAGTCAATAGTTGTCTTAAAGAGGATTGCCAGCTTTTTCTCTGTAGAGCTGAGCTACAGTTAAAGCTTCCAAATATGTACAAGAAGCCCATTTTAGGGTTCTTTTCGCAAGGTTCTAT
Organism: Zonotrichia leucophrys gambelii; assembly: GCF_028769735.1. NCBI lineage: Eukaryota > Metazoa > Chordata > Aves > Passeriformes > Passerellidae > Zonotrichia > Zonotrichia leucophrys. Next base: position 8,487,987 of record NC_088169.1, read on the forward strand.
ATGCACATCATATAAAGAAAACTATATGGCTCTTTTTGTGTATCAGTACAAATGTCACAAGGTCAAAATTGTGATCTTGTGATGCAGCTCCAGTAGACATTTGGGATTTTCTAACAGTTCTCAGCATGGCCTTTTTGTGATTTTGCCTGCACTTGTGGGCTCACTGGAGGTGAGAGTGTCCCTGTTTTGTCATGGGCAGTCCCAGTCCTGCAGAGTCTGCAGTGGCTGGACCAGAGTATTGAGGAGGTGACTGATTCACCTGAGGTCCTACAGCAGGACAGTGAGAAGACAAGGAAAACCTTTCCTCTGTGCCCTGTACTTCAGCCTGTACTGCCCTTTCAGCCACTCTCTGCCTTCACTGATCACAGCCAATTTTTAGAAATTTATTTTACATATTGTTCTAGAACACAACGCTGCTGAGATCATAATGCTGATGTAACAGTTCTGAGGAAGATGGTCATCTGTAATTCACTTAATTTTAGTGACTTCAAAGTCACTTCAACAATTTTTTTGTTAAGTCTACTTAATCAGAACACATTTTAATGTATTTTGATGTCATTGAAGATAGGGGATGAGTATGGTTTTAGGGGTAATTGAAATAATTAAAGGTACGCGGCTTCTCCATGTTGACATTGTAGCGCTAATGAGGAACAGAATGTGTGAGAAAGAACTGAAACTGCGCAGAGAATCCGCATGTGTGTGGTGCGTACCAGTGATAGCTGATCCGTGTGTTTCCTCTCCCTTCACCTTTTCCCGGTGCTTTGGGGCGGGCCGGCCCGGCCCCGGGCAGGTGGGAGCGCATCCCGAACCCGGGCGCTTTGGCACCATCGCGTGGTGTGAGCGGCGCCTGCAGCCTCGCTGCGCCGGTGCCGCGTCCGGGCACCCAAACTTAAAGGAAACTCCAGCTTTTGGGAGCCCTTCATCTGCTGTCCACTCCATAGATGGCCGTCGTATCCCACTACCCAACCTGTCGTTTCTCTGGGTTTCGATTGAAGGCACTCGAGACCGTAGTTCTTGTTCAGACTCACGTGTTTATTATTTGTTATCAGTAAAACAGTCTCACCACTGTGAGTTCTGCAGCTTTTCATTGGAAGGCATAAAATGGCAACAATCTCTTGTTACAAGGTCTTTTAACACTAAACTCTCCAATTAAGAACTGACACTTGGATTATTTCCCCTTTTAACCCAATAACTGATCCCACAGAGCTGCAATGGGGACTTTTCTGCCCAATTACAAAATGCCACCCAAACCCATGGAGAAGAAGGAAGAAGAAGCATGAAGAAGAAACCCAGGACAACACCCTGTGCCCTCCATCTTGCTTCCATCCACAACATACTAAAAATCCCAAAATCTAAATTTCTCACCAAGTGATACACCTACACTACTCTCTATAATCTATTTCACACTTTTGTGGATTCCAGTCTGTCTTGAAGTGTAGGAAACTTTCTCCATGAATGAGGGTCAGAGTCAGTGTTCCCCTGGGGGTCAGGGCACCCCAGAGCAAACAAATATTCCTGATGCCCTGGGTTTCCACACCAACCTTCCTGAAAAACAGTGGCTAAGAGTATGCATGGAGTGGGTGATACAAATTGTGTCAGAAGATAAAGGGCTAATGTGTATGTCTCAAACACTGATAGCCAGATGGCTGTGGAGCCAAGAGCTGTTGGTAATTAGCAGACAAGAGCTCAGTGAGAAGGAATAGGAAGTGGCTGGGGAAGGGGCCCTGCAGAAGTAGGGCAGCACTTTTCTGGATAAATGCCCCTGTTCTGGCTCCTGGAGATAAGCCCAACACAATGCAAGCACAGCAATGAGGTTGAGAAGCGGGTGTGGACTGTAGGGGGGATCGAGACCACTGAAGACCCCAAAACCTCTGACTCATTTCCAGAAAGGTCTGTAGGAGTAGGCAGCAATAATTAATTTGCATGGGAAGCTGGAAACTTCTCTCCAGGACAAAGAAAACTTATCTATAAATAGGTATCCCCCCAAAGCCCAGTGACTTGCTCTGCACCTGCATCCCAGGACCCTGGACATCCCTGGACACCACAGCTAGATCAACACTAGAGCAAGGACTGGTGATCTCTTGTCTTCTCTTTTCTTTTTCTCTCTCTCCCTCTTCAACTCATCTCTCCCTCTTCCCTTTCACCTTATCCCTTAATCCAAAACCCACTGCTTATACTAGGAGGTCTGGGACTAACACGCCAATTTCCATGCCAAGTGTGTAGTTTACTAAAAAAGCTTTGTAAGCTCTTGCAAGTACCCTCTAACTTACATCATTCCATTTGACCACAAGCACCTACAAATCTTGGGCGCTCCCTTCCTGTTGAGGGAGGAACATCATAACAAGGAACCACTAATTTTTGGTGGCAACTGGGATGAAACTGGAATTTGCTGTTTCCTTCCACATCAACATAGAATTTAGATCATTCTATCCTACTTGTTTGAGCTTACATGGTTTCATAAGAGATAATAAGGCAATTCCTACAATTTACTAGCTTATTATGAGGGAACTTGCCTTCAGTAGTGCCAGACTACATCTTACAGACAATCTGCAAAACCTCATAAGCTGCACTGTGAGGAGATTAGCACACTTTAGCTGACAACACTTGAGGTATCTCTGTTCCTAATTCTTGTCAAAGACTGAAGCTGGTACCTTAGTCATCCAAAAGTTAAAAGAAGAGCAGGAGCATTATCTCCTCTCTGGATGCAAGAGCAATATCAAGAACATTATCCCTTCTCTGGCACAACTGCTTAATATTAACATCAAACCCAGCTTGAGCCTGTAGGTGTAGGCCTGTCAGAGTGGGGGAGTGCCTCTCCAGCGGGTCAGAAACCCAGCAATAACTACCTGTGTACTCAAACACAGCTGTGACAGCAGGGCAGGGCTTCATTTCACTGAAAGGTAGAGCTAATTTACTCTTTCTCCATAGCTATTAGGTTTAAGAGTTGGCTTCTGAAATTTGCCTTCATCACTTCTCCAACTGAGAAGGACAAAGGTGGTCTTTTACACTTTTGGTTAATGAGCCCTCTCTGCTGTGACCTTTTGTGTTTTGCAGCCCCACAAACCTAATATCCTGTTGTGACTACTCAGCGTTTCTGGAAATGCACTTCTTCTTCCAGTTTGAGAAGATTTAGGATGTGGTGAGAAGGAGAGAGAGTTAAATTTTACATTCTTCCCCTATGGTTGAGGAGATTTAATTGAAGTTCACCCAGGGGAGAAGTCACTGCCAGCAGATAAACACCTTAGCTTGCTGTTTCCACTAAAACTGTTAACAATGGAGTAGTTAAGACTTAAAATATAATTTGTTGCCATTAAGCTTTTATGTTATCTTAATCTCGATCTCAATAGAAGCTCCTGTTGAAGGGTCCAGGTGCTTTAGATATGTTCTATATTCTGAAGGTAATCATTGCAACCATTAGTGTGAAGATTGCTGAGCTAAGCTGATAGCTTCTTGCTTTTGAGAGGGGTGGTGGTGTCTCTGTTCTCCCACAACTTTGGTTATCCCCCAGACCTCTGTATTGCATGGGCTGTGGGCCTCCTTTCAGCTTACTGAAGAAAAGCTGAGGCTGAAAGAGTCACTGCTTGGTGATGACAGCTCTGTGAGCCAGGTCATGGTGTGGCTGCAGGAGCTTTGATGTAGCCAGGCAGGAGCTGCTGGCTGGAGGTGGAACTGCCTCAGCACTGGTGCACATTCATTAAGCCAGATTTTCTTCTCTGTGCCCTTCAAATTAGACTTCCAAATGAGACAGCCAAATACAAACATACTGACCATTGTCCTGTTAATCACACTTTCTGTAGTGGCAGTGCCAGTTCCTCTCAAACACAGTTGTGCTGTCTCCTGGGTCTCATTTGTTACTGATACTTGCTGTGGGAGGGCATCACATGCTTGAGAGCTGAAGGGATGGCATTATAATAGTTACCATCTGTAAAGGCCAATGAGGGAACTTCAGGGAGATAGGAGGATGTTTTTGGCAACATACTACATGAGAAAATGACTCTTTTCCCATTGCATCCTTCCTTATGGAATTTGAAAGCACACTGTAGCTGCATACACCTTTGGAAGGCTAAAGAAGGATACAGCATTTCAGCTGCAAGCTACAGAAAGGCTTTTTCTTTGTCTCATTTAACAATTTCTCCAAGTATGTTTTTGGTGCTTGCTTTGGATACTTTCCCTAGTGGTCTCTCAAACTGATTATAGACTTGCTCAGCTGATTTCCATCTCAGGGTTTTCTGTCTGTCATTGGGTTATTGGAGAGCTGTTGTCAGATTTAAAACAACCATTTTAAGGATCCCCTGTGTTTAAAAAAAAAATCTGTTCATAAAGTGAAAGAAAGAAACTGCTCAAAGGGGCTCTGAGCTGTGGGTGAGGAAACAGCCTGAGCAATGGAAAATGCAGGGCTTTGTCTGAGCAGTTGTGAAAAAGGGCTCTCCAAACCAGCATGGGCTTGGGATAAGACAGATAACCTCAGTGGGGTTGAACAGAGTTTACCTTTCAGTGGCTTGAAATGAAATACAAAGGTGATGCATGAAATGTATTGTTCTCATAAGCTCTATGAAATGTCAAACAAAAATGTCTTTCATATAATGGCACGACAGAAGTTGGGAATCATGCAGGAAGGAATAGAGCATTGAAGTAAACAATTTGGTTTCTGAAACTATTGGAATGGAAAAGAAAATGTTGTAACTTGGAATACTGAGGGAAGGGATAAGAAAAGAAAACAACCAGAAAAGCCATACAGCCTACTTGGTGTGTGGGTAAAAGATGCTTTAGATTGACCTCTCTGATTAAATTTTGCTTTTTTTATTTCTTAAAAAACCAAACAAAATCAAAAACTACAGTAAGATCTAGGAAAGCAACAAACATTTTTGGGACCCTGCTCCTATTTTTATGCATACTTATCCTGGATTTGAGACTCAGTTGAACATTTGCAAAATTCAGTGTCTTTTTTTTTTCCTTGAATGTCTATACCATTCTTACTTGGAGCACATTAAAAATATTCACCTCTTTGTAAACATTTGAAGTATAAATGAAACCCAAAGAATTGCTCCATCCAGTAGAGATAGGGTAGAAATGTCATCAGACCCTTGCTATATTTCCCTGAAGCATCTCAGCTTCTCACTCCTGCTTGCCCCAGCCAGCCTTGACTAAGAATCAGAAAAAGCACTTTCTCTTGACATTGAACAAGGAACTTTGTTCAATTAAAGGTTGCCTCCAAAACTACACTGTGTCTTTCTCTGGAAGGCTTCTGCCAAGAACATTCTTGAGTCAACAAACACAACATTCCAGCATAGTGATGCTGCAGTGACACTGCATGGCACTCTTCTGAATCTGGCTCTTAGAAAGGGACATTGTAGTGGGAATAAATCGTGGTACTTGTCCCAGACACAAGAGCTCATAAAATTCTTGGTAAGATGTCTTAGGTTAATGCTCTGGAACACTGCAGTGATTTTTAAAAGCTGTTGTGGTGTTAGTTAATCTGCAAATTACTTGTTCTGAGATGGCATTTTTGTAAAATTTAGGTAATAAAAATTAAATAATGATAATGTTTTTTAAAGGAGAGGTATTAAAAGTGGTCGGTTCTGCAGACCAAAGCAATAATATGTTGGGCAGCATCAAAGCATTAAACAAGATGGTTTGCATCATTAACACTAAATGAAATGGCCTAACAAGTCAATAAATGATGAGACTAAACCCAAGTTATCATATAGTGTTTTAAAGTGCCAGAAACAAATTTTCTGAAGCAAATAATTTTCCAATAAAACTAGATGGAATTTAAAGGAACATGTTTTTCTGATTGTTGAATGCATGCTCAGTTAAATACTATTTTGCATATTCAGTGTACTGTGTGTATGGTCTTCATAACATCCTAGTGAAGCAGAAAGGGAGAGGGAGCAGTGCTTTATTTTGCAAATCAGGCAAATAAAGAAATTATATCAGAAGACTGGAAAAAAATTTGCCTCTTTCCGAAATCCATATGGTGGTTAAATCTTTAAGTGCTATTTTTCCTTTATTTTCTGTGTCTGCAGAAAGCCTTTACATGCTGCATTTCATAAAGAAAGCTATGAACAGAACAGTGCTTGTTAAAGTGGGGGGCATTTTGGAACCCATAGTGTTCCACTACGGAAATTTTAGGTTTTGCAGTTTTGTCTGGGGCAAGGATGGGAGATATTTGCTGTTGGTTGGTTGTGACCTGTGGCTGAATTTTGTGCTGTGGGATTCTTTTAATTTTTAGACAAGGAAAGTGGTAATGGGGCCAGAAGGTGTCTTTGACCCCCAGCAAGGAAAAGCCCATCCCTGGGCTGACAGGAGGCTGGTCAGATTAACATTCTCCTCATTTCTGCTTCTTATCTGCATGCATAGCTACAGTCCTGGGAGCTAAATATTTTTCACATCCAAAATTTATTACTCTTGGTCTGGAAGATAATTTTCCCTGTGCTGCTAAAGAGTACAGGATGGCACAGATGAACCTGAGAGATTTTATCAGACTCATTACTGCAGAACCTGCACACAGCGTTCTCAGACACTGAGAATATATCTCACTGTACTAATTCTGTCCTTTTGACATTCTTGTGCTTTTCAAACAAACCCTTTACATATGTGAAGCTCAACCAAATTCAGCCATGGCAGTGCCAGGCCCTCTCCAGTGACTTCAGGAGGTTATATTTAGGATTTCACTGCTATATACCATTCTCTCTTCCAAATTTTGATCAAGGAAAACCCTTGTATAATTATGAGCATCTGTTAAAGTCCATGGTCTTTAACAACATCGTCTTCAGAAACAGGAGGACGGGGAATATTTCTATTTTTTTAACAATGTAATTTTCTGAGTGGAAAAAAAAATTATTTTGGCCCATTTCTAGAAGAGAAAAATGAGAATAGATTTGGTATGGTGATTTCTTGGATCAAGTTAGAAATAACTTCATGCAAAGAAGTACCTGAAAAGACTCTTGGGAATTTTGTGGATTATACTTTTCTGGGGTTAATTTTTACTTTGCATTTAACTTTACATTAAGCACCATTTAATATTTTGCTGGTGCTCCCATCAGATATTTCTCTCACAGCACATTACATTGAAAGGAATTTTGGGATAAACCCCTCATAATTCCCAAAACTCTTCAAGCCCTGTTCTTACATGATTTGACCGATTTTGATTGTTCATCACTTCCTTTTCACAGCAAACCCCACCCTCCTTTACTGATGGCCAGACAATGCTCCAGAGTCCTTTCCCCTGACAGAAACAGGACTTGGAGAATAATGAGTGAAAATTCTGCCCTCCCTCTGGCTGCCATGGAGTGGGGAATGAGCTGCTCCAGTTCTCTACTGGGAGATGACTTTAACAGAAATTCAGTACCAATGGGGAGACTTTGGAGTTATTTCTCTTGCTGCAGTGGAAATCCCTGTGGTGGAGGTGACCTTCTTGTCAGAGAAGTCCCAGTAGAAATTGCCTGTTTCTTATGGATGGGTTCAGACCATAAATGTTTTTTCTTCCTAAATAAATGTTTTTTCTTTCTCTGAACTGTCATCATGATGCCAAGCACTTTTACCCTCTTCACTTATGGCCTGAAGCCTGAGGTGAGGCTGCAGTCTTTCTCTGAGGGGCCAAAGAACAGCAGAGATGGATTTGGGCAAGGCTGGGGCTTGTCTGTTCTGGATGCTCCTTGCAGCAGAGTGAAATGATGATTCTCTAAGGTTACGGATGCAAGCAGCAAAGTTTCAAATTAATAGAGAGGGCAAAAAGCAAAATTAAAGCTAAGATGAAAAATGAAGCTTTAGAGAAGAGTGTCACACATGAAATTTGGCCATTGATTGTGTTTTAGTATTTTAATTGATGTTTTCCCAAAGACACATCAGAGACCACCAACCCCTACAGCTATGGCTTTTTTTTTTCTGATTACAGGAGGAGCTTTGAGTCAGGCCCTAAAGGTTTGAGCCTGCTCTTGCTTGCCTTTTAAAAAATGATGGATCAGTTGTTAAGATGAAGAACAAAACCACTGGGACTCCTGGAGATCCCTTTGCATCCTGAGTTCATCCTGCAGAGGTGCTCAGCTCCTGCTGCTGCCTGCCCATTGTGGTCAATGCTTTCATTGCAGCGTCTGCACTCTCTTCATATTTTGGTGATTTGTTGAGTGCAGTTGAGCTTGATTTTGTAAATGCTTTTAGGATCTTGGAGCATTGTTGGACAGCCTTCAACGGCATGTATGTGACAGCATGAGCATCTGGAGGGTTTGTGTGCAGATAAAGCATCTGCGCTGTTGGGAAATCACTGCCGTGTTTTTGCCAAGCTGAAGTTGAAATGTCCATGTCTAATTGAATGGCAGCTTTTGAATCACAAACTGAAACTTTCTGTGCTACAAACACACACATGGATCTTATGGCAGAAAGAATAGTTTCCAAATCAACACAGGGAAATTATGCAGCTAACTCCCTAACACAATTAGAGAATACTAAAGGCAAGTGAAAACAAAATTCGTTTTTAAAGCTAACAAAATAATCACAGGTTGAGGTTTTCTATAGCTTTATAAAATGAAGCCAAGGATCCTTTCAGTGCCAGGTAAAAGTTTCAGTCCATAAAGAGCAGCTGTGTTGTGCTACTTTGCACAAAACAAATAAGCCAGTAAAGTTTTAACAGGACATGGTTTTACCAGACTCAACATGCCTAACAGAGAAGCTCTACTAAAGAGAAAAAAATTTTCTTTTCTAAAAGAACTTGTGTGTTTCCACGCTTTCAAGAAGAAGATGATTTAAGGGTGGATGTCTTCTTGGTTATGCTGTGAGTTCAATGATGTGAGAGACAATCTGAGACTTGAGAGACTGCAACTGCCTGTCAGCTGATGGATGAAGGTGATGTAATTAAATTCAGGTCATCATAATGTGGAAAGAGTTTCATTGAGATAAATAGTGTCTGCATACCTCAGCCTTGTGGGCTGTTGATTATACTTCCCCTAAAGTTCTAATCCAAGCCCTTGTTCTAGCTGAAGCTCTGTGGAGTGACTGAGAAGGCAATCATACTTTAAAATTAAACACCCTTGGTGAATTAGCAATGGTTTGCCCATAAATCATCCATATGAGCTTTCTGCAAAATTGCTGGCCCTTTCCAGGACCACAAAATACTGAAGTTTGAGCCTGTTTGGTAGAAATGAGGAAGAGTTGCTGGAACTGCATTTAAAATCTGAGTTTGCTCTAACTTCAGCATTTGCAGTACTGCTGCATTTAGGATGGAAAAATGGGGGAACTCCAAGGTCTGTCTGGCTCTTGTGAGTGCTGAACAACAATCAGGGCTCATTCTCAAGCTCCTTTTGGGCTGGTCATTCTGGCAATGGGGAGTTCTCAACACGCCAAGGGAAATTAAGTTGGAGATGGAGAAACTCCACTCTCTTGGCACTTAACTGGCTCCAGACCCTGTCCAGTTCTCACAAGGTCAAGCCCTCTGTGATGAGAGAGGCTGGGCAAGGGCCAGCATCATCTGAGAATCAGCCCAGGCTTGCTAGCATCCCATCCCATCCCTTCTCCTGGGCCTAACATGTCTTGGAACAGGGAAAGCCTGGCCCCCTCCTCAGAATGCTCGTGTCACTTCTTCCATGTCCTGGGTAGGCTGAGTCCCTCCCCAGTGAGCAGGCAGGTCAGCTTTGCTCACTGTGAGCCATTTTCTCTGGGTTTCTCAGAGAAAGACTGTGTTTCAGCTCAATTCAAAGCAGCTGGACAGTCAGGAAAAAACATTTCTTCTTGTCCCTTGTGTCTGTCTAGATCTGGCAGTCAGTGTTTTAGCACATTATTATCTTTTAATTCCCATAGTTATTGGGCATTGGCCAATCCATAAAATGTAGACTTATTTGGATCTGGGGTAAATATGGTGAAAATATGAAGAAAGACAGCTGAGGGGAAAGGTTCTCATTTTTCCTGAGTTGTAGGTGGTTATTTCAGGTTTGGAATAAGGATTTCAATTGATTCTTTTGTTATCCAAGTGTTGTAGGTGGAAAAAGGAGTTCTGTTGGGCAATTTCACAGAATTTATTTTATTGCAATTCATGTAAACTTTTAAAGTTATCAAGAAATAAACAAGGTATTGAGGTTTATTGATACTTTTAAAGGTATTGAGAAATAAACAAGATTTAAACTGGGAGAAAATATCACTTCCCTGTGTAAAGCTGTCCTTCCCTGTCCCATCTCCAGTCCCTCACTGCCCACCACCCTTCAGCTCCTTGATGGGACAATGGACATCACAGGAGAAGGTGGTCACTGTGTGGTTTTTCCTTTTCTTTCACTGCTCCTTGTTCCTACTCAAATAGGGAAGAACTTTCCATTGAGGTTCCTCAATGGGCCACAGTCCCCACAGAGCTGTGCCTGCTCTTGAGACTCCTCACCCCCGCTCCAGCCTTTCCTTTCCCTGTGTCCCTGCCTTGCTGTGGATCAGTCTCCTCTTGTTTCTCCATTTTCTGGTGTCTCTCTTGCCCCTGCTTGTTCTTAAATATATTTCTGCATAGGTCCCATATGCTTCTCTTCCTGGTTTGCTCTTGGGGCATCAGTGGATCCCTGTTGGCTGCTGCAAATCCAGCTGGAAATGTCCCTGACCAGCACAGGGCAACCCCTCATCCCCCACACAGGTCACCCTGCAGCCTCTTCTCCTGCCAAAACCTTACAGTTCTGCCCAATATAGTGAATTATTCCAATTATATCTGTATTTAATGTGTGTTACACGGGTCTCTGTGAGCACATCAATTCTCTAGTCTTCAAGTGCATCTGGCTGTGGTGCTTAGCACCTTTCAGAGTTGAGCCGTGAGTGAGTGAAAATTACAGCTGTAGCAATTCCACTAATTTATTTTGCATGTACACATACTTAACATACTTTATTTTCTGGCAAAGAAACCTGGGAAGTATCTATAAATAAGAGCAAATAAATTAGGATATGTAAAGCAGTTTAACACAAATGTGAGTATTTTTGGGGTTTGGGGAAGTATGGCTAATTTTCAACATTAATTTTTCTCAGTCCTTTAACTTCTGCATCTGTTCAGGAATTTCAAAGGCAATGAGTATCCCTGACTTTTCTAATTTAAACAACAATAAGAAATGTATCATATATGTGTTAATACACACATATGAAAGACCAGTTTATAAGGTGGAACTCTAGGTTATTTGTTCAAATCAGATTTGAATCTCTGTGTTGAACACAAGCCAAATTGCTAGGTCCATATATGAACAAATACCTAAACTATTTCTGGGTGATGAGGTACTTGGATGCCAGACATGCATTTAGCAAACCTTGTGACCTGCTCTCCTCTCCAGTTGCTGAAAGTCTGTTTGGAACTTCCAGTGATCCTCTCTGGTGTCCTCTTTTCTCCCACAAACTTTGTGTTTGCAGTCTGGGGCATGGCTGTACATGACAAGGAAAAACAATTTTGTGAGACCTTAACGAAGGCAAAAAGTCATAAGCTATGTGTGTGCCCCACATGCTCTTTATTTTACAGCTCTATATTTCAAAGCTTTTATCTTTTATTGTTCCAAGGCGGGTATAAAAGTTAGACCTGCAGAAGGGCATCAGCCACCACGAGGCACTTTAGGTGATTAAGTCTGATATTTAGAGCCTCAGCCAGAAACTTATTGAAAAGAGACAGTGTTACCAGTGCACCACTGGTGTTCACCTCACTGTCCCTGTCTGTGTGGGCAGCCAGGGGACAGCAGGCACCCCAGGCAGTCACCAAACCACTGCTCCCTTCCCTGGATGTCACCCTTGGAACAACCAGCTTGATAATTCCATAACTCTTGAGTTACCTGGCACTAGATCACAGCATTGTCTGTGCCACTGAAAGTGGAGTTCAGCACCTGCCAGAATTCCTGATTATCACCTGAGCAGTCTAAATCCTCAAATCATTTACCTTAGAAAGATAATATAATACAATATCATATCATAACCATATACATATATGAATAAATACCTGGGGAGTTTAAACTCCCATAGATTAAAACTCCTGTGTCCTTGCTCATCGAAGATGAGTTTGATTACCTTTAAAGGTACTTTCCAACCCAAACCATTCTATGAGTCTGTGATTTCATATCTGCTGTGGTGGAGGCAGTTGCCTGCGAAGCTAGCACAGCTCTATTGTCCCAAAATAGCCCTATCCATGCTGTTATTTATTTTAGGAACACATATGGCCTCTCTTTAGCATCTCATCATCTCACAGTCCCTGTGAGACTTCTTTGCTATTGTCTCCCATTTTGCACATGGGGGATTGAGACACAAAGATGGGGGTGACTTAAAATAGTGTGAGGCACTTAGCATTCCCAAGGAGGAGTTCTGCAGATAATACAAATTCTGCTCTTGTGCCTATGGTAGGATAAGGAATGGATCCTGGCCTTCCCAAATCTGAACTTGCTGCTAAATTTCTTGGCCACACTTTTCTGTGACAAGCCATTCTCTCATTTTAAACATGCATTATGGCTAGATAGCAGGCACCTTCTGAGAGATTTTCATCTGTAGGAACAAAATCAGCTTTAACAGATGTATTGCAGGAAAGCATGCTAGTTAATTCCAGTGTAGAGAGTAACAGACCCTTCCTGATGAGGAATAAATAGGGAAATCACTGCTCCCCACTCCACATGCATTTGCAGATGAATCCACAGAAACATTTAAACTCCAGATGAAAATCCTTGATCCCATTTTGGGCCTCCCATCTTCAGCCTTGCAGTGGAGAGTCAGCTCCAAAAATGGTGTTGTGCCTGAGGCAATCTGACTTGGGGAGCTATAGACCTAATGCAGCACAGCACCAGCCAGAATTTCTGACCTCTGCTTCCCCTTCCTTCGAGGTCCAGGGGGCCCCTGAGCTCTTGCAGAGCTCTCTGCCCTGTGTCCCACTCCTTTCCTAGCAGGACAGCTGCAGAGCACTCCGTGGAGCAGGACTCCTGTGCCTGCACTGTCCTGTTGGCTTTCTATGGGAAAAGTGCATTTCTGGTGGGCAAGTGCTGGCCCGGGGCCTGGTGCTCCAATTCCCTCCCTCTGTGCACCAGGGATCTGGCCTGCAGCCACATTCTCACCTTCCCCAGGCAAGGCAGGGCTACTGGCCTGGGAGACAATGCTAGCCACAGACCTGGCTTTCATAGAGGTCTTTCTATGAGAGAAAATCACTTGCAGCCAGGTCAGTCTTATTCTGAATTAAAAACAAGACCTAGAAAGCACAGGCTTATTTATTTACAAATAGTCTCAAATGGAATCCTCTGGATATGTGTAGCACTCCCATCTCTGTATCAGAAAGCACTTTGCAAAGCATTGAATTAATTAAGCCTAAGAAACACTCCAGGGATACAGAAATATTATTACCCATATTTTAGAGATGAGGAAATGGAGACAGTAAGAGGATAAGGGACTGGTGTGTGAATGCAGGCTGAGTCATTTGTAAACTCAGAAATTAAACTTAAATTCAAGTTTTTATATCCTTTCCCTCTTGCAACTAGAATTGGCTAGAAAATGGCAGATTTCACCAATGAAAACATATATCACTTTCTATTACAAATAAATTAAATTAGAGCATTTTATAGACTGGATTACACCTAAAATTTTCTGTTACAGTCTCCACAAACATCACTCAGTTCTTTGACATCCATAAATCTGAAGTGCATGTTCTTGTCTAGGCAGTGAGAAGAGAGTTAAGCTACAACTTCCCCTGGTTCTAAATAATAGCACCATGTTTCTCATAATAAAAGCAAACCAGATAAAAGTTTTTGTAGGTCCAGGAAATTCAATTAACACCTGTCAGGGGTGAATATAAGAACAATGGATGCTTATTTCCTCTTATACCTTCAATTTCTAACTTGCTTCCCAAGAGGTACCTTCTCCTAATGACTTTCCTTGCTCTTGTTTCAAGAATTACACTAAGCTCTTTTTGGCTTGCTTATCATTGCTCATAGTAGAAATCCCCAGGGGCATATTAATTAAAGATAGAAAATAGAAGTAAGTTTCCAGTTATCCCAGCTGGGAGGTTCTGGAAAAGTGTCCCAGGAAGAGTGGTGGTGACAAACAATTTTGTTTAATATTAGACTATGCTTGGTAATTTTATGGAAGAGATTTTGTGATGTAGTTTCTATGATAAAGAACCTCAAATTCAATGACCCATGAGATCTTTTCTACTCCAATGATGTTAGCAGAAAATGTTGTTGATAAAGCAGGACTCGGGATAGGGGTTAACTCCTCAGATCAGAGTTTTTTCAGGTGTTTTGGGGTGTGGTGGTGAGCAGCTGCTCTTGTCTATAGAGACAAATGGGAACCAAGGTCAGTCCTGAATTCTGGCTCTGAGTTTCCTGGCACTGCCTTGGCTAAGTGTGGAGGGCAGAAATGGAAGCTCCTCTCCCTCCCTGAGCCCTGCCTGAGCCCTGGCTTCCATGAGTAGTGGGGCAGGGACTCATTCATGGTGGTATCCAAGAGGACCCTTGGGAGCAGCTGTGGAATCACAGTGTGATGGTTTGGTGCATGAGGAACAAGCAAATACCATTTTTGCACAGTCTCTGTTCTGTACTGCTTCTACACTTGAAAAGTTCTCAGTTTTTTAGAGAACACCAGTCAGATTAACACTCAGGGCATGAGCAATGTATTTGTGGGTGAAATTATGTTCAGTATCCAAAACTTAATATTAAAGAGAACAGTGTAAGGACCAATGAAGTTTGAATTTTCAAATCTCCCCTTTTTTAGAATTTTTAGATCCCCCTTTTCATTTGCTAATTATTTGAAGTCCTTCTGCTAATGTGTATATAGAAATAAACCACTTATCAAAATAAAGATTAGGAGATTATTACCTATTTCAACATAAGTGCTGAAGGTACTAATTTCAGCTAAAACCACTGCTACTCTTCTCACCTTCATTACCTTTGTTCATTTGACTTAGCCTAATGTTAGAATGAAATTGGTCCATGCATGTGACATCATTCTGTACTCAGATTTTTACTGCTTTAAAATTAATTTCAGTTAAATGTTGGAAAAAAGCTTTTTAGTGTCATCTTTAACTGTGGAAGTATTTCATTTGTGTTGAACTAGATATCTCAATTAGAGGAGAAAACGTTGCCAAATGAGTTGGATTGTGGGCTAGACCCAACGTGTAAAATATGGATTTGAATCCAGATTTTAAATGCTAGAAAGAGTCCCATTCCTGTCTTCATACAAAATCTATTAATTTGTGGCTCTTAGAGGAAGAAAAAAAAATGCTGTTTCTTGTGAAAGCTATCAGAGTCTGACCTAAGTGGTCAGGCTTCAGAATTTGATCCAACATGTTAGAAAAATAGGTTCTGTGCAAAATGCAATGCCAGGTTTAAATGTACCAAAGGTTTGAAAGTTTTTGTGTAATGTTTGGGGTTTGAATCTAACCCTATGGGTCCATTAGTAAATGGTTTAACTTTACAGTTTCAGGACCATCTGTGTTGTGGTGAAGGGTAGCTAAAGGCAAAAAATGACCTGTATTAATCTAAAGTTCAAAGCCTGAAATCCACAAGTAGGGGAGAGGAAAGATGTCATTTTCTCCATGGTAACATGGATGTGTATGCCCCTTTTCATCTGTGAAACAGAGAATGGCTTTAAATGCTTTGGAGAATCCTCCCTACTTTGGGAACGTCAGGGCTTTCTTTTTGGAGCAGTGGGCACAGATCTGTTGATTGAACCATCTTGCACCATTTCTCATTGTTAACCCTTCATAGCTGCCATTCATGTTGGGGCTGTAGAAGCATTTCCCTCTGAGTCACTGGACACTTTTTTCCCAGCTGGCTGCTTATGTTAGCTGAATGCTCCAAAAGTAAATATGATTTCCCTGGCTAGCTGACCTTTCCCTGAGCGAGATCACAGCAGGGACCATGCTGGTACTCTGCATGCTGAAGCTCAGTGAAATATTCCTTTATCAAATGATGAGGACAGGACCATCAACAATTAATTTTATTTTGCAAATAATTCTGTCTCTCCTGTGCGACTTTCTCTGAAACTAAACCAATTGTTGATGTACAACTTGGCAATTTGCAGATGGAAAGCAATAAAGACTTATTTGTAAATGTGGATACAAAGTTTATGTTATGTATATAGTGTGCAGTGAAACAAACATCACAGTTCCTTATGTACTCTATTTTCTTTTGTTCTGTAAGGTCTTGAGCCCCTGTACTGCATGCTAAAGAAACCCACTAGTTTGTAAGCACAATGTGTTTATTTACACTGGGTAAGCCTGTTGGTGCTTTTGCAGTTACTTGGAGTTATTTTGTGTTTCTGTAAACCAATGCATCTGTAAATATAGCAGCTCACCTACATCAGGCTGACTGGCAAGGGCAAGATCTTCCACTCAGGCTATCTGATGTCTTTTTTTCTCAAATAACCCTTCAGTCTACTGGAATGCAGGCTTGGCTGGCATTCCTGCTCATTCCCAGCAGAGGAGATGCTATCACAAGTGTTGTTTCCAGCAGCATTAGCTGGCAATGCTGCCTTGTAATCTCCTCCCTGCAGCTCAGGCTCCCTTTCATTCAGCCCCACCAGGCTCCTTCATGAAAATCCCAGTAGTGGTCCTCTTGATTCCTTGTTTTCAGTGGAGTGAAGTGAAGCTGCTGGCCAGGGCAGCCTGTGCTGCTGGAGTCAGGGTCCAGAGACCAAACATCCCAGCCGTGCCATCGAGCAATGACAAGAGGCTTGGCATGGATGCTGCCTTGGATTATTCCTCATTTATGCCAAATCTGTTCCAAGAGATGGCTGGCTCCCCCACCACTCTCTGGGAGCCAGCCACTTGGAGAGTGCTTTCAATAAAACCACATCATCCCTTCTGGAGGGAATATTCCAGTTCATTGGCTTTTTGGTTTGAGATTTCAGCTGTTACTTCTGGATCCTCTGCCTTCAAAGAGCTATGGGAGATAGGATGGTACATCACATATAGAGGCAAAAAAGGGGGCATTCATATTCTTCAGCTGTAAGTCTTTTAATAAACCACTATCACGTGTTTTCATATTACTTTGACAGTTTTGTCCTATTTTCTGCTTCTTATGCGTTGTAGCTACGTGCCAAAGACCCAGAAAAAACACTTCATTTATATCAAATCTGATCCTCCCATGTGCTGAGTTCTTATTAGTTCACAGGCATTTTTTCAATATCACTAAAAGAGATTAATGTAGGAATATTAATCTGAGCAACTACCAATGTAATATCCAAGGTCCTAATAATGAAGACATTACAGGTGAAGCAGGTAGTGATTTTTTCACTTAAACTCACCTGACGCTTCCCACTATAACTTTTTTTAGACTTTTTATCAAAGTTTAATTGTTGGAGTTGTAATTTTCCATTCCACATAACTGCTGAGTTGAGTCTAATTTTTTTTTTTGTGTGTGTTTTTTGTTTTTTTGGGGTTTTTTTTTGTGAGAGGAGGATAGGGATGATGAGGTTTCAGATAAGATAGCCATTTCTCAAAATCAGGCTGGCTGATTTCTGATTTTGAGAAAAAAACTTTGGTTTTTTCAATGTCAAATGAGAACTTCAGGAGGAGCATGGTATTAAGTTAAGGAGGTGCTTCCTGGGGCAAGCTGGACTTTTTTTTATTTTGCTGTAACAAAGAGTCATATTTGGCCAGCTTAAGGGCATGTAAATATTTTGTATTTTGGATCTGAGGTGTTCTGGATTGTAAAAGGATGTGCAAAGTTGAATTTTTCATGTAAATATTCAGTGAGATCGCTTTGCTTTTCCTATGGCTGGGGTAAATAAAATATTTTTTCTGCTCTCTGGAAACTTGGGCCTCCATTTTATCCAGAAGATAAAATAGGTAAGAAAGATAGAAGAATCTAGAATATGGAGATGTCAAATTTTTAACTTATATAAAGATCAATACTTTAAATCAGTGTTTCAATATATGCCCCACCAAATTAGTGGTGGATCTGAAAAAATAATCCCAAAGATGGTATTGTGATGAATTACAGTTTATCAAATACCTGGGAGGGAAATGTCCAGGAGATCCAGCACTGGCTGACCAACTAGAAAGGTGACTGCAGCTGAGTGTTTAAGGGCTAACTGGACAAAGGAAAAGGGAAGAGCAGAGGTCATTAAAAGTCTTTACACTTTAGTTGCTTCCTTTTCAAATAGGAATAAATCCCCAGGTTGCATCAGGCTTGCCTTTGTCCCATTTGTGCCATGCTAAAGAGGATTTTGTGGCACTCCTCTCGGGCACTGTAGCCAAAAAGAGATTTGTTTCTGAATATATGCTGTATCACCGCTTCTTCTACTGCTTTTTATCTGTTGGCAATCACATTTCCCAGATAAAGCTGTGTTTTTAGCTGCCACAGGTGGGACTGGTTCTTCACCATGGGAGAAGTTCCTGCAGAGGCCAGGAGCTGCTTCTTCAGCTGCTGCCCAACATCTTCCATATGCAACACACCAGGGTTTGTGCACTGCCATTCATCCAGCTGAAACCTGCCTAATGGCTCAGTCTGTGCCTGGACATCCCTGGCAGAGCTGAAAAAGCCTCTTTGCAAATGTGCTGTGTGGGTTTGCTCACTTGGCCCAGCACAGGGCACACAGAGACACCCACAGTGGTTTCCAGTGGGGCTGGTTGGACATGTGGAGCTTTGCAGGAGCTCTGCTGCCCCTTCTCCCACAGGACACTGGTGCCTGGATTAGTAGGAAAAGGAGCTTTAAAAGGCTCAGGAGCTCCTGCAGAGCTGGGGAGTGCCTCTGCCTGCCAACAAGTGTGGGTCTTTCTGGCAGACTGATCCATGGGGGAAGAAGGAAAGTGCTGCCCACCAAAGTCCTGTGCAGAGAGAGGCACCTTTTGTTCCTGCTGAGCATTCCAGGAGAGCCCAAAGGACAGGAGCCATTGAGGCAGGGACAGCTGGGCGTCCATGGGGAGCCGTGCAGGCTGTGCAGGCTGTCAGTGCATCCACTGGCCACCTTCAGCACACCCTCCTCCTCCTCGGCTGGCAGGTGATGTTTGCCAATCCCTCCTGGAATCTGGGCTGGGTTTCACAGGGATGGGGAGCAGCCTAAGTGGGATTTCAGCACAAGGCCACTCATTGCAGTGGGGTGGGCTGGGTGATAATCTGGCCATTCATCTCCTGAACCCTCTCACTCTGCTGTCTGAGGCAACTTGTAGACAAGAGCCCCATTTGACATGGAGTTTACTTTCTTTTATTGTGGGAAAGAGTTGGTTTTCTGGCAATCAAATGCAGTCTGACATTTTCACTTCCTCTTTTACTGATTTATTTGCAAGAGGAGATCATTCTGGCTTCCAGAGCTGAAGGATACAGCATCAGACAAAGTTTAAGTTGCACTCTCCCTGTTTTTCAGCCTAAACGTTAAAGGCGAGCTATAGGCATTTTAAATAAAACAGATGCTGCTGTAAGGTTGAAAACAGAAGCTGATTTAGAGGGTTGCTTCCTCAGATAAGGCACTGCTCCTGTGTAGATATCTGTCTCATACCTGAAGCTGGGACTCTCAAAAATCAGACTCATTGGAAACTTGGAGAGGTAAAAATAACGCTGCTCCTGGATTCCTTAATCACAAATGGTGTTTTCAGTGCATTGTGGATTTTTGTTTTCAGTGTTCTAAAATTTGATTTGTTCATAATATTTTGTATCTCTTAAGCTATTACCCCTCCTTTAATTGCCCACGCACTGCTCTCCGGAAAACAGGAGATTGTAAAAGTCAGCACTGTGCTATGCAGGGAAGTGTTAACTGAGTGTTAATGAGCTGCCACGTCGGCTCCCAGCCATCTCTGGAAGCCAGCACAGTAACACACAATTTAAAGGCTGTCGAGTCCATTCCATGGCTGCGGGTTCTGAGCGTGTTTTGCAGGGATGTCCTTGTTATCGGGATGCCAGTTAAACGCTGGATGTCCTTGTTATCGGGATGCCAGTCAAACGCTGCCAGCCCGACGTGTGCCCGAGAGAAGCGGCTTTTGTGTGTCTGTGATTCTGCTGCTGAGCACACCTCAGCCGGGCACTGCTCCTCCCCCGCACCGCATCTGCAAACTGCAGAACAGCGAAAGCTTTTGGAGCAAGAGGACAGCGGGAAGTGCAGGGACCACCGGGTGCTTGATGTGGAGCAGCTACAGAGCACAAGGAGAGGATGGCTGGTGTGTGGTGGTGGCCAGCAGCCTTCAAACGCATCTAAAAAGCTCTTTTGTCTCAGTGTGGTAAAAACGTCTCTTCAACTAAAAGTGAGCCGTGGAAATTCTGGAAACGACGATAGTGGAATTACAAAGAAGCCCCATTTACAAGCAGTGTCCCCTCACTGTGCCCGCTCACGACTCGGCCATTCTGCAAAGCCCTGTGGAAGGCAACCATGTCTATATTCTTGTGAATATCTTTTCTCTTCACTTTTTTATTAAAGTGGGAGAGGTGATGGTAGTAACTTCACCAGACAGTAGAACAATAATGTAGTGAAAGGCAGTACCAGAAAGGAAAGACAAACAAGTTGCTGTTCCTGGCAGCAGGCATTGGGCAGTCATTGAGCAGGATGGCAATAATTGCCCTTGAATCTCTTTTCAATACCTGCTCTTCCTCTTTCTTTACAGGTTGCAGGTTTTAGGTTGTCCTTTCAGTGAAAAGGATAGAAGCACAATCTCACAGAGAAGCACAGTGCTCACCCAAGATGTTGATAAACATGCTTGAAGGACTTACACAGGGTGAAACTGTCCCTCTTACCCTGCATGAGTTAAAAAAGATGAAGTTCTTCCTCTCTCTGGAGAAGAACTCATCATCCTTGAGGAAGACTAACCAAAATACAGACACTTGGTGAAACTGATGTAGCGCTCTCAAATCTCAGTTTTGTTGTGGGCATCACTCATAACAGCATCATGGCATTCAGTGAGCTGTGGGTCACATATTCAGTCTGCCACCACCCACAATATCCATTCAGGTGAGGGAAGGTGTCTGAGTAAACTGAGTAAGCATCTCTGAGTGTCTGAGTAAGCTTGTGTCCAGAAATGCTCCTGCCTGCCTGCGTGAGAGCTGAGGAGTGTTTGCTTGCACTCAGCTGCATGGAAATACAACTCTGTTGGTTCTTTCTGTTACAATACCTGTTATCTACACATCACAACCCCTCAGGTCTTTGCCATCCTGGGTTTGGTGTCCAGTGCTCTGTTCAACAGGACTCTTCAAGTGCCTGGGCAAGCTGTAGGAATTTGTGTTTGGAAGTTGGAAGGATCAGGAGCTGAGCTGTATCATGTGTGAGTTGACTTCTCCAATCCCCTCTGAGTAAGCAGACGTGGGATGCCTGCCTAGGCTCCTCGACTCTCTGAACAGCCTTCCTGGCTCAGGGCCTAATTCAGTTGGCAAATTTTATTTAAGAGGCAACTTGCCTCTTAGCATGCTTTTGCTGCTACTCTGCTAGCAGGAATGCTACCACAAATTTTTACCTCTCTTCTGTGAAGTAGTTAAGCACAAATGTATCTGACATTGAATATTTAAACTTAACTTTGGTGCCTATTCAGACCTCGTTATTAAGATTTTTGAACTGGTTTTTGCTTTTCACTTTCTTGCTGTGTATCCATCAAGAAAATAATTTAGATTCAAACACTTCCAAGTAAAGGGAGCTTTGAAAAAAAGGTTGCAAAACCTGAGATGTAAAATCCTAGATAAATACAATTACTGAGATTCATCTTTTCCATTGGGAATGGATATGGTGCTTTACCAGTCTGGGTTGAGAAAACAACACCCTTTATGAAATCTTTCCAGAAAATGAAGGATTAATCTTCCTTTCCCCTTTTAAGGAAAAAAAAAAATAATTCCAGCCTGAAGAACCAGTCATTAATTCTGTGTCAATCAGAGATTTCCTACAGAAAACAATGATTGAAGATTGCTCGTACACACACTGAAGAAATTGGTATCATCTGGAGGACAGTAAATTAAAAATATTTATCTGCCTTTTGGCCCTTTGGGCTATGATTTTTCCTTACCATCAAACTATAATTCTCAAGTGATTTAAGAATATAAAGCAGTTAAGAGTATGATTCAGGAATATATTTAAGTATGCACTTTACTGAAAACAGCTGGATATGATTTCAAGGAATGGTTTTATACCTGTCCATGGACACAGTACTGAATTAGGGCCTCAGGCTCATTTACATAGGACATTCAACTTAATTAGTACAAATTCACTTAAATTAGAAATTGAAAAATGGATTAAGGTCTATACAAAGCTGAATTAAGACTACTTTAATTTTGAAAAGTCTTTACAGGGTTAAATGCACTTTAACTAATCTGCTTTAAATTAAGCCCTTAGTTAATTTGGATTAATTTTCCTGAATATCTTTGTGAATACCAGCTCAGAGTTAGGATCCAGTCCTGCAAATACTCACAGAAATACCTCATATTTTAGGAATTATTGCAATAGTAGAAGTTAAGAATGTGCATAATGTTAGGTATGCAGCAAGGTCAACACAAGCCTAGAGGGCTTGTCTGGAACCAGCAAGGAATATATGGTCAGATTACTTGTTCCTTAACTGCTTGAACACATGTACAAATGCTTGGGCTCACAGCCTGTTTGGTATCATCTCCAGTCTCACTGCAAATGGGCCTGGAAAGCCACACTGGAATATTTGCTGCATGCTAATTTTGTATTGCCTTCTGATGCTCCATGTTTGTGATAACAGAACATTTCATTTCCACATCCTTACTGGAGATGAGTTTAAATAATTTTAGAAACAAACAGCCAACCTTTTGACCACATTCTTGATATGATTGATGTATTCTTGGCCTGTTTGCTGTGTTGGATGGAAAGGATGATGTCTGCTTCCATTTAAGTCAAATACAAAGTATTCCTATTGAAAATGTCGCAACAGAAGGATTCCCATGAATAATTTTGGGTTCAGAGCTCATCAGTAAGGAGCTGATGACAAAGAATTTGTTGCTAGTTAGTTTTGCTTTGAACATTAACATCATGTTTTCATGTTTAGGCTTTAAAGGATTATAAATTCTACAGTCAGGTGTGCTAGGCAAAAAATTCTTTCCTCTTTCCAACAGGAGACAGAGGAGTCCAGTAAATTGAAATTTTTCTAGAGCAGTGGGAAGATTCTCTTCCCTTTTCCCCCTGAAGGAACAGTAGGGAGCATGAGGACTCATCCTCTGCACCCATCTGAAGATCCTCTCACCTCGAAAGGGAAGAACCTGCTCTTGGAAATCCATCTCCCTGACTTTCAGATTTGGGCTTGCCAATGTTGTCCCTGTGTTCTATCCTGGGAAAGTGAGAAGCTCACAGTAATCTTTAGGAATTAATTTTTCCTGCTCTTCATGTGGCAGAGCTACTGCAACAACCTCAAGGAAGAGAGTTTGCCATTCTGTGCTTTTGTGGCAAAGCACATTCAAGGCTATGATATTCTGAATAGGAATCATTCCATACCTGTGCTTGGGCACAGCACTGAAAAAGGGCCTCAGGCTCATTGACTTAGGACATTCAATTAATTATTCCAAATTCACTTAAATTAGAAATTGAAAAATGGGTTAGGCTTTGTACAAAGCTGGGAAGGATGGGAAAGCATGTCCTGCTCCTGGCTGAGCTTGAGGGCACCCTGGAGGGTGACTCTTCCCAGGGAGGAGCATGGAGCACACCCAGCCTTGCAGCCTGGGGCCTCCTGCAGCTCCTGGCAGCGCTGCTCTCTCAGTCTGCAGGCAGTGTTACAGGTTTTGGGTTGTCCTTGCAGTGAAAAGGGTAGGAGCACCATTAAAAGCTAAATGGAGATGCCAGAGTACAGTTGCATAGGAACGATTTTCACAGCTATGGGACTGCAGCATGTATATATATAACACTCATTCCAGTGAAATTGTAGCTGGCTTTGTATCAGAAATTGTATCAGTGAGGTTGTCTGGAGTGTTTAAAGTCCTGTTCTGGCTGACAAATGCAGTGCAAGGCTGGCTCCCCAGCCCCTGATGCCCTTGATGTGCATCTCCTGTGCAGGAGGGGCTCTCTCTGGATCCTGCCATCCCTTTTGGCTGTTTGGGCAGCTCTTTGCTTTCCTGCCTGCAGTTTTAGTGAGTTTGGCACAGTATGGACAATACAGAGGTCATGTGCAGGGAAACCCACCCAGGGCAGCCAGGAGCAAAGGGAAAAAGGAGAGAAGGAAAAGTCACCACCATCTGTTTGCGGGAGAAGAGAGGAGGATCTGTGGTACCTCGCTGCCTAGCAAGAGATGAGATTTGGCTCTGCTTGGTGGTTGTGTGACTGCCAATGCCTCACCAACTGTAACAGGAAGGATCTTTCCTCTGCTTTTGCAATGAAGAAACCTGCTCCTGATCCTGTGAAGTTCAGTAATTTCTCTCTGGGATGAGGAGGGAATGAGGAGAGCAGAAAGCAGTTGCAGTGGCCTAACTCTCGAGTATCAGCATCACCAGCTGATCCTGCATCACCATCTCTTCCTGTGAGCTGTAACTGCTCACAGCTGCAGAAGTCAACAACCCTAATGATTACTGCTAATACCTGACAGATCACAGACCTACCCAAATATGCACAGGGTCCATAATAATTTTATAGGAAGATATTGGCAGCAAAAGTACTATGGGATGTTTCAATTGATGCTATCATGACAGAAAACATGTACTTGTATATGTAGCTCTGCTGCAGACTGATAAACAGCACATGTTGTTTCCAAGTGAAGGTTTTCAGGGTAGGCAACAAAATCTGAAGCTCTTCTTTGAGAGTCTATATTGATAAGCCACTTAATGCTGAAAAAATATGGAGTGATATCCCACTTACAAGTGATAGTAAGGAGATGATAATGTTTCTGAATTTCTAGAGCCTACCAAATTCCCACCCCACAACCTTGTAGGCCATATGTATTTAACTTGGCTTACTTAAATGGATTCACAGAAGCCTACAATTTGCTACATTACTTCCTTTATAAAACCTGAAATGCTCACACACTTTTTTTTCTCTTTGCTCTCTAAGTGAGAAACAGTTTTACTCTTGTGGATTTTGAGGGCTTTTTATGAAATTGATGATATAGGAGAAAAGATTATTTTTATAAAGCCAGGGTCCCTTGTGTTGCTCTGGTTTTGATTAGTGTGTGAGCTTTGAGACAGACTTCATGGTGAGTGACTTGTTTAAATGCTACTTAGTTTTTAATATTTCATTTGTTGCCTTTAGAGAAAGCGAGATGTCCATAGGAACTATGATTAACATTCTTTACTGTGTTCCCAAAGGTTTACTTCTGTAAGAGAGATTATTGATTGTGACTCTTTGAAGGAGAATTGGCCAAAAATAATCCTTCTTGACAGGATTTCTTCTTGGGATAGGACATGAGAGGGGGCAGTTTAACAAAAATAACAAACACAGTCACAAATGAAACAGAATTTGTTTCAATCTCATGAAGGAATTCTGTGGATTTTGCTAGTTCTAATAATACATCACCTTGCTGTGCAAAGTCTGCCTCTCACCACAGGGTGGTAGGGGAAAAGCTCCTTTTTTCATACCAGGAGCCTTTTACATCAGCAAATACACAATATTATGTTCCTTAAGAATTAATGTTTTGTTAGGTTGACAGAGGACAGAGGGGAATTAAAGTTCTCTGTTTAAGATCAAGGTCTACTTTGATGAATCACAAATTGTGGTAGATTGGCAGAATTGGTCTGTGAAGCAGAGGCACAATGTTCAGAGCATTCAATTCATTTTCATATGCCATTATGTGCACTGGAGATTGTCTTGAGGGATCTGTTCAAGGTAGACAGAGTTCTTCCTTCAAAAGTACACAATAAAATGTGGCAGGTAGCAGAGAGTTGTGGTTTTTTCTTCAGTTGACCCAGAGGACTGGCAGAATGGTGAGCAAAGTCAAATCCCTTGAGACAAAAGGAGACACAGCTTCCTTATTTCTTAACATTTCTGAAACAGCAAAATCAGGAGAGACTGTGGAGTTAAAACTCCCACCTCTGGATCCAAGAGATCCTGCTGGTCCTGAGCTAGGTTAGCACCATTATGATGATTTCTTTAGACTTACTAATACTGCCTCAGATACTCATCTTTCTCCCCCTATCCTTTTCAATTATCTGCAATAAATAGCAAAGGAAAAGTGCTGCAAATCTTAGGCTATTTTAAGTTTTTTGTGACACCCACGGGGAGGAAGAGAGGAGGAAACCCAGGCAAATGTGGAGGTGTAGTTTCCTCAAGTTGAGCTTCTGTAGCTTCTGTGAGAATCAAACAATGCTGTGAATAGAGGAACAACCCAAAATATAAGTTCTGTGCCCAGGGCTCAGGCTCTGCACTGGACTCCAGGATCCTACCTAGAGGTCAGCTTGGGCACCAGGGGAGTTGTGCTGCAGGAACCACTGTTTGTTTTCTCAGAGCAGATCACAAAAGATGCCAATAACAGTGGCAAGCCATTGATTACAGGCTCTGAGCTTCACAATTTTCAAAGATTGCCCTCCCAGTGCAAAAACCTCTGAGTGAAAAAGCTGTGCTGTGTGGGATCCTCACGCTGTCCTTCCCATGCAAGGAGGGGTTTCTAGGAATTTGCTGAACATGATGAAGAAATCCGTAATTCAGAGAGCTTGAGAGATAAAATGTGGAGCGTCTTCTTCATAAGCCCTTATTTATTAGGGGGACTGTACACTATTAGTCTATTGCTGTCCTACCTATTGCAGGCTCTGCTAAAGCAGGTTTTGTGATTTAAAACTGTTTTTCTGAGCACATCTGTTTTAGCTAAGAAACTGTCCAGTGAACATCACTGGGTAGTTATGGTAGAAATTAATCACTCCCACATATCCAGTAAGTGCAGTGATTTCCATACCCAAGCTTGCAGAGTTTTTTTAAAGTAGGTATTTGGCTCCTGTTTGCATTGAGTTTGGTGAATGTTTACTCTCCTTTGGCATATGAGCACAACAGAGGAAAGCAGATGGTGTATCTAAGGTATCTCAGGTACACCAAAGAGAAACAAATCATTACTGTTCAAAAGGACAGATCACTTCCAGCAACAGCTTCAGCATCCCATCATGCCTCTGCTCTTGCCCAGAGGTACTTGCTTCACCTGCCCTCACATAACCCATTTCTAAGCTGTTTCATGAAATCCTGGATCTTATTTCTTTCTGATTCTTCACTATTACCCTCACTCATTCCCTCAGTAACTCCCAGTGCTTTTCATCCAATCCCTGTTGTTTATTTTGGATAAATAACATCCAGCTATTCTGCTCACAGAGCTCTGTTCCACTTAACCTCTTCTTTCTCCATTACAACTTCTCTCTTTTATGCTTTAAATTGCTCCCTGAATCCTGTGGAAAAGTCTATTGCAGGGAGGAAAAGGAATACTTTGTTCACCACATCTGGGCTGTGGTGGGCAGGATATGAGGGTTTAAAACTGGCAGCAGAATCTTCCTCCCAGCCTCATGCTAAGAGGTCAGGACAGAATTAGAGTAAATTACTTAGGGAGGTAGGTGTTGGAAAAATAGAATAATAATTAAGGAAAAAAAAAAAAAAAGACAGAATTTTTGAGTCCTGGTCCAAGTATAGAACTCTTATGGTCTCTCTTCAGCCCTGTTTTCTGTAAATCCATAATTCATCCAGAAATCCTTTTCAACTTCTTCTCACCTGCTGTGAATTCTTTTTTTGCACTTTCCCCCAATACTTTGTGGCCTGTTCAGTGTATCTTTTGTGGCATTGACTGCATCTATGTAGTCATATGGATTTATCATTATAAATCCTTGCATGAGACTAACGCCTGCAATACAAAGCTTTTATATCTGTGAGCAGCAGATCTTTGATTGATCAAGAAAATAGCAAGATATGTTACAGAAAGAAGAAAATCTGTCATTTGGTGGAGATATTTCTAGGTTTTTTATAAAATATTTGAGTCTTTCCATCACTGGCAATAAAATTCTAATCTACTTGTCTGTTAAAAAAAGCATTTTAAAAAGACCAAATTAGCAAGATCCTTTTTTAACTTCCACTGACAGAACCCTTTACATACATTTTCCTTGAAATTTATTGCTTCAACATTTCTCGTACTCTGAAGTCTTCACCTAAAACTACTTAAGAGTATTTATGATTAAAATAATACTGGAATTATACTGAAGTATTGAAGAGGCAAGCAATGAGTATTTTACATGCATATATGGAATTTTGAAATTACTGTGTGTACAGACAAACATGGTATCGTGACAATAGATGCATAATGATGCATTGTAATAGCAGTTATTAAATGTACTATATTTTGATGTGTTATTTTATTACATTTACAGAACATTTGTGTAACAGTGATAATACCTATTTGATCCTTGAATCTTGTTCCTGTCATCACTTATGTTTGGTATGAATATAATCCTTACTCCACTGAAAATAAGAATTTTCGTTCAGCTTTATTCAGATATTTAAAATCTATTTCCACTTGGACTCAGGATGAAAACTGAACTGAAATATATTTTTCAGTGGGACAGAATGCCCTAAAAAATTCCAACTTGAAGTCTCTAATTTCAAAAAGTCCTCTTAAAAAGTTTGGATATTCCTGGTCTGAAATGCTTGGTTTGCCCTTGTAGAAGGAAGAGGACCTGTTAACTCTTAGTTCTCTGTGACATTAATCTCAGCCTGCCTGGCAAGCTGTGGGACCCATGGGACACGTGTTGAGAAGCTGAAGTTCTCTATTCACGCCTTGGCTCTGCAGTGCCTTGGATTGTGATGCAGTGAAAAACCAACATCCCATCTCACATTGCCATGGGAAGGTGTGGCCTGGCCAGCTGTGGCTGTGTGGTGTGTGGTGGCCTGGCTGGGTCAGGGAAACATTCTTGGTTAAAAATTACCATTTTTGTTTTGCTTTGTTTTGTTGCATTGGTTTATTTTAACCCAAGCCAGCTCTTCAGTCTGGTTCACATAACCCCATGAGACTGCTCTGGCACAGCCTGGTGGGGAGAGGGAGCAGCACAGTGAGGGAGCTGCCTGCACTGGCACCGGGATGGAGGGAATGCTCAGCAGACTCTGGCAATGGTTCCCTTTTATTCCTGCAGGCTGTTTGTAGAATAGGTAGGGGGATGAAGGGAGGTTAACTTGAAATTGAATTTGAACAAAGGCTGGAGTGCTAAAAGTTGACAATAAAGAAATAAATTACAACTTCTGTCTCATGCCTAATCCCATCCCACATCTTGAATGGACTTTAGAGCTAAAAGAGGATGTGGTGGTGGTCTTTGATCACACTTTTCCATTCTTGACACCTTGCAGGACACATTCCCTGTCACCAAGTAAGAAGGTGGCACACACACAGTATCAGTGGCCTTCCCAGTCCCACGGTAGGTGTGGTGAGATCAGTGTTCCCCTGGAGTCAGTGTAGTGAACAAAGTGCATGAGAACAGCACAAACCATCTGCAGAGTGGTGTTTCTCTCATTGTTTCTCTTATCTTGCTTTCCTTTGGCCTCTTAGTGTTGGCCAGCAGCTGTGGAGTTGAGAAGACCTTTGGAGCAGAGGGATCTGGAGAAAGAGGCTGTGCTCCTATCCTTGCCTGTGTTCTTCCAAAGGGTGGGAAGCACAGAAAGAGAGAAGCCTCCCAGAGAAGCAGCAACAAGGAATTGCCTTAGAAAAGCCATATCTGAAGTCTGGAAGTTTCGTAAATATTTGTTTTGTACCTTGAGGCCAGTGATGTTTAAAATGTGAAAATGTTTTTCTTACCCTGAGGCCAAAGGAGTTTGTGCTTTGATTTAAACATTCATTCTGGTTTGTATTTAAGCCACCACAAAGTAAACTATCACACAAGCAGGGCTCTCAAACACACTCATTGTGCATCCACCCTCTGGCTTCTATTTTATCACAAGTGATGAGGGATTGGAATTTAATAAGGGATAAGCTGTGGAGCTGGCCCAGAGGGTTGGCACAGCCAGCTGGGCTCCAGTGTCTGTAAAGGACTTTTACCCAGCAGGTTTCTCCGAGCTTTGGGAATTCTACATCACTGTGCAGCAGTCAAGAAGCAGCTCAGATGAGCTCCCCCAGACCCTCACAGCCAAGGCAGGTTGCTATTGAGAGAAACCTTTGGGAAAAAGAAATCTTTTCCAGCCAAATGGATCCCATCAAATAGGAGCATGTTTGGCCATTCCAGCAGCTCCTTCTGAAAACCTGAATTGTGAGAAGATCCATTCCTTGTGCAGATTCCATCTGCCTTTCTGAGGAGCTCCAGAGCAATAAATATGGGCTGCAGCCTTTGAGATGCTCTGGGGTTTATTGACCTTAAAGAAATCCCTTTGACTTCAGCTGTGATGTCAGATGACTGCTGCAATTTCAAAACCCTCTGTGAATGTAGCTCTGCATTCCTGAGACAGCAGCCTTGTCTAATAGTTACAGCAGTACCTGGGTGTCAAAACTGAAGGGTTTTATAGGTCACCTATCACCTGCAACTGTGAGACTGAGTCTCCTCCTCTATTACAGCATGCCCATTTCTAAAATGCATAATGTTTAGTTACCTCAGGAATGGTTTTGTAAGACTGATAAAATGTCTGCAAAATCTTTAAAAAGAAAGATTGATATTTTTAAAAAATTATTAAGCTGTTTATCTATTATTCCAGTTCTTTATACACTGAAAAAAAAGGAACATTAAAAACCCCTTATCACTTTTCTAACCATAGTTCTTAAAGCTTCAGTGTAAAAGCAGGTCTCTTACATTAACAGGAGGAAGTAGAAAGCAAGGAAAATAATTGTACAGTGGTGGAGACTTTCACCATCACCAGACTGAGATTAAGCACTACACTGGGTAGTATTGGTGTTGTATCCCTTTTAAATCCATGCCACTGAGAAATAACAGCTGGTCTCATACCAGTTGAAAGGAGGTGCAGATGAGCCCTTAAATTTTTTTTTTTAAATTTGTAGTAATACATTTTTCAATCTAAATCATTGCTGGCTTCTTGAATTGGATTTGAGAGTGACTGTACCGGATAGAAAAGCCAATATTGAGCTTTCTTAGACCACTGATGAAGATCTGTTTGGGAACCACCATAAGAAAGGTGCTTTTACAGTCCAGGCAGATGCAGGTGTAGCCCAGCCACACAGAACATCCAGGCTGAGTACTCAAAACCCCTGGGTAAATGAGGAGTCATTTCTGAGCATTACACCTGGGTAAATGAGGAGTCATTTCTGAGCATTGCACCTGGGTAAATGAGGAGTTATTTCTGAGCATTACACCTGGGTAAATGAGGAGTCATTTCTGAGCATTGCACCAGCTGTAGGCTGTTACTGTCTGTCTGTCTGCTGGATTTGGAGGCTGCCAAGAAAGCCAGGAGAGAACAAAATGCTGTTCTTTGGTGTCAGCTCACTAGGAACAGAAGAAAATGGAAGGGCACAGATTATATTACTTTACTTCACCAGTGCCAGTTTTCAGTCTTTATAGAAATGCTTTATGCACTGCCATTTTGCAGATTTCTCTGGCTGCCTGTGCCCATGGCCATACTTTTCTTTTATGGTGCATTGTTCTGCTTCCCTTCTATTTCTTTTCTTGCTGTCCTGCAGCAATTCTAATGTGTGCTGTCCTATGATTTGGAGGTTCCATCTGCTGCCCATGAAATGTTGGGATCGCAGGATCTGTACTGTACTAAAAGATGAATTTGAAAGGTAACTGACCAACAGATTGATTGTTAAACAGTGTTTAAAAGCTGTACACACCACTTTAGGCCAGTGTTAAAACAGTCAAGTACCAATGGCTGTGGCTTTTCTTATTTTAGTGCAGTTCAGAGGTACACCCAGTCTTCTGCTGCTGCTAACCCAGAGGTTCTGAATGTAAAGACATCACTGCAGTCTCAAATACCAGCACATATTTATAGCATCTGTCTCAGCAGAGTTTCCTTTCTTCCCTACAATTATTTGAAGGCTGTAAGCCAACTCCAACACCCACAGAGAACTAATTTAAATCAAGATTTAAATCACCAAGTAGGAAATCTTGATTTTAATAATGCATTTGATCTCTTTTTGCAGTAGTAAGTTATGCTAGATATTTTTTTGAAATAAAAGTTAGCTTTCATGGGTTGGTAACCATTAGAACACCTAAAGGGGGCCTACAAGAAAGCTGGAGAGTGGCTTTTTGCAAGGATATGTAGGGATAGGACAGGGAGAAATGGCTTTAAACTGAAAGAGGGCAGATTTAGATCAGATAATAGTAAGAGTGAGAAGTTATTTCACTGTGAAGGTGGAGAGCATTGGAACAGGGTGAAGCAGAGGATGCCCCATCCCGGGAAATGCTCAAGGCCAGGTTGGATCAAAGCAGTGACCTGGTCTGGTGGAAAGTGTCCCTGTCCATGGTGGGGATGTTGGAACTGGGTGATCTGTCCCTTCCAACCCAAACCATTCTGAGATTCTATGATTAGTAACAAAAGATAGCACACAGTGAGGTCTTTTTTTCTTGTTAACCAAAAGTATTTCTCTATGAATATTTATTATGTTGATAAATTAATGATCACTTTATCATATTCTTAATTTTGTCATATTTGTAATTGGAAAATGAAGCATGGTTCATTTTTTTCTGGATTTTTTTGCCTTGTTTTTATGAATCTATAATTGAATGAATACTAGAATTCAATAAAAAATCCCCAAATAGCTTAATATTCCCTTTGTTACCTAAATAAAATATATTAAGTGATATAAGAAAATAAAAACTTACATTCTTTTTTAGCTTAAAAGCAACTAACTGGTTTGTTACTATGAATAATTAAGTTATCAGTTACTGAAATAAGCCAGAGCAAAGAAATTGCAGAGCTTATTGTACTCATTTTTATTCAAAGATTGGAGAAGGGGAAAAAAAGTCTTTTTTAAAAATATTCTCTATGGATTCACAACGAGAAATGAACTTGTTAAATAGAACTGGTGGAATAAAATTAAATTAGTAAATATTTTGTACGTTCAAAGAGGCTACTGCTCCCAAATCTGCTTCCAAATTTTCTACTTCAGCAAATTTTTGTCCTAGGGAGCCCACCCAATTCACCTGACTAAAACCCACCTAGTACACCTGACTAGAACTTCAGCAGTAACAGTATGTTATTTTAAGAAATTATACACTTTTAGACCATGCTAAGAATTGTTTTAATTTCACATTTCATTTAAGTAAGATTTAAGTTTTTATTTCATGTAAAGTTGTTTGGTTTTTAAATGACTGTGGTTTATTTTGTCCACTTTGTCAGCTACCAGGGTGTGGAAACCCAGGGCACCAGGAATATTTCTGTGTCTGCTCTGGGGTGCCCTGACCCCCAGGGGAACACTGACTTTGACCCTCATTCATGGAGAAAGTTTCCCAGACTTCAAGATAGACTGGAATCCACAAAAGTGTGAAATAGATTATAGAGAGTAGTGTAGGTGCATCACTTGGTGAGAAATTTAGGTTTTGGGATTTTTAGTATGTTGTAGATGGAAGCAAGATGGAGGGCACAGGGTGTCATCCTGGGTTTATTCTTCCTCCTTCTCCATGGGTTTGGGTGGCATTTTGTAATTGGGCAGAAAAGTTTCCATTGCAGCTCTTTGGGATCAGTTATTGGGTTAAAAGGGAAAATAATCCAGATGTCAGCTCTTAATTGGCTAGTTTAGTGTTAAAAGACCTTGTAACAAGAGATTGTTGGGCATTTTGTGCCTTCTAATGAAAAGCTGCCAAACTCATAGTTGTGAGACTGCTTTACTGATAACAAATAATAAACACCTGAGTCTGAACATGAACAATTGTCTCAAGAGCCTTCAATCCTGACCCAGAGAAACCCACAACTGGTGCTGCCACACCAGGGGTGTCGAAAATGCAGTGGCTTGGGTTCTGCACAGCCCCATTAATTCATCTTGTGAATTGGCACAAACTGTGTGCTCTGAAACCCAGAAAATTAAAATTACCTGAAAATCTCATTCTCCAGATGGAGAAGGGTTTTGAGCTCCTGGCCTGGCCAGGAATTCCCCAGGCTGAGAAACATCCATGTCTGGCAGGAGCAGTATCGGGCATCATCCCTTGTCACAGACATATTTTATGAAAAATCCTTTTGCTAGGATTTTTTCTCCTGAGAAGCCAAGAGGCCTCAGGAACAAAATGTAAACAATGGTTATCTGCTGCTTTGGAATGCAACAGGTGCATCTGTGATTGGTCTCATGTGGTTGTTTTTAATTAATGGCCAATCACAGTCCAGCTGTCTCGGGCTGTCTGGTCACTCACAATATTTTATTATCATTCCATTCCTTTCCTATTCCTTTCAAGCCTTCTGATTAAATATTTTCTTCTAATCTTTTACTATAGTTTTAATATATCATTTACTTTTAATATAATATATATCATAAAATAATAAACCAGCCTTCTGAAACATGGAGTCAGATCCTTGTCTCTTCCCTCTTCCTGGTACCCCTGTGAACACCACCACAATCCCTGCTCAAGATTTGTGTTTTCCTCTGTAGAAGGAAGGGGCCAGAAGTGACAGCAGCAATAACAGCTGAGGCACAGGGCATTTCCCAGGGAATTAATGCAGGCTTGGCTTAGTGGTGTCCCAGTTCGCTTTGGGCCATCAGCTCTTCCCAGCTCCTGGTTAATCCTCCTGTGACTCAGTTCTCATCGTGGGGAGTGTGAATCAACAATATTCTACATCTGCTCTGTGTACTGAAGACAAGAATGGAAGGTGGTAAATTTCACTTGATTATGAAAATCTGCCATATTTTCATGGAGAAACCTTTTGTTCTCCATCTTAGCACTGATAAAATGTGCTGAAAAAGAATTCCTCATCCATAAAGTGATGCCAGAGGATACAGACAAAATGTCTCATCCCTTCACTCCAGTGTCTTTTCACTTGAATTTTTCCACCCCCAGCAGCCCATTTGCAGTTTGTTTTACTCCTGGGTGGAGTTTAGCATATGGCCAGTGCTTCACCTTAACTAAAAGGAAGTCATTTGGCAGGTAGCTGAGTGTTTTGTTCTAGACAGGGGTTGCTGAGCAAGAGTCCCACTCACAAACTTCTGCTTTGCTGCTGGACA
Organism: Zonotrichia leucophrys gambelii; assembly: GCF_028769735.1. NCBI lineage: Eukaryota > Metazoa > Chordata > Aves > Passeriformes > Passerellidae > Zonotrichia > Zonotrichia leucophrys. The sequence goes on from NC_088169.1 coordinate 8,522,839, forward strand.
GGCACAGAAGTTTTAAAGTCAGAGAAGAAAACTGCTGTGACATAAAAGGAAGATGAGGAGTGATGAGCCCCTCTGAACAAGTGTCTTTGCTTCAGGAATATATATCATCTGAATATATAATCAAGACTGAGTTGTTTGTAGAGAAACTCATATAGGTAAAATAACACAATATCTCCTGGTTTGGGGTAACACTGGGGTATTTTGGCTCTTCATCTGTCATTTATTTAACACAATTTTCAGCTGTACATTGCAGGTGTTAGCCACAACACACCCTGAGCTCCACTGTAAAACCCAGTCCCTCTTGCCTGAGGTAAGTTGAATTCAAAATTTTATATGTGAGTATTCTAATTCTGGCATGCATAGATTCCACATATAGCTTATCATGGTATGAAATTCCATAATGTTGCTATGGAAGAACTCTGATTTGTTCAAGCCATGCACATTGCAAAAATCAATTTTTTCTCTCATACTTGAAAAGGAGACAGGTTCTAGATGGAGCTGTAGCCAGCCTTGTATGGATGTATGGAGTCCCAGTAAGTTCTGTGAGTTTGCTCAGGGACTATTTTGTCTTGAGCATGGTGTGTGCAGACATCTCCCTCACCCTGAGCCAAACAAAGAACAGATCAGCAGAGCTGACTCTGTCCCAGACACCAGACTGGCTGGTTTGGTCTGAATGCATGTCAGAGAGCCCGGGGGAGGCTGGAAATGCACAGATTGGTGCTGGGAAAAGTGCTCTGAACCACCTCCAAAGCCCCATGCTGGGGTAGAGGACTGAGTGATACAAAGACCTGCTAAGAAAGAGCAAAAGGCAGACACCATGTCTGCCTCCTTTTGCAAAGGAGTTGAAATATTTGTTCTTTCTTGTTTCCAGCACACTGGGAATGCTTGCCTGGTGTTGTTCTCTCTGGGCCAGTTGCTCTCCTGTCTGAGCAGACAAGCCTCAGATCAATTTTCTACTTTTTTTTTTTTTTTTTTTTACTCAGTTTGTGGGCTGATCTAGGAGAACAGCATGGCTCTCTGTCTTTTTTGGCAGAGGTTCCAAGCCAGGCTCTGACACCCTGGGTCTGGCTCTCTGTTGGGTGCTGTGTGTTGCAGACAGATCCTAAACCAGAGTGTTCCCTGTCCAGTGCTGCTTCTGCAGAGGGGCTGCAGGCCAGCAGGGAATGAGGGAATGCTGTTTCTCAGGAGCTGCCTGCACGTTATTACCAGCACCATGGTTCAGTCTCCCTCCTCTAGCAGCTCTCAGCACTCCTGTGGGTTTCCAAAGCCTCAGATGACTTCTCTGATACTTGAGAAGCTGAGAAAGGAGAAAAGTGAAGCCAGAGAAGTTACATATGTGGGAAGGAAGTTGAATTCTCATGAAAGAGACATTGGACATGCATCTTCAGGGAATTTATCTCAGATAGCTTTGATAGAAGTCCAAGATCCCCTGGACTGAGGTAGACACACTGTTGTTGGAGAGGCCATGCATGACGCATCTGTGTCGTCATGTTCTTACACAGAGTGTTCATACAAAGCAGAGTCTGAGAAAACTGCAAGTTTAGTACAGGTCTGTGGTCAAAATTTTGTGCAAATGCAAGGATATGTTATTCATCACCCTGTTGAGAGTCCAGTAGTGCCTTTTTTCAGTTTTTGATATCACACTTTCTCAGTCAGCCCAGACACAAAGGAAATTATGATGTTGCAAAGGAAAACTTTACACTTTAAAAACAAAGCCAGCACCAATATCCTCAGTAGTTTCCACATGCTCAACATTAACTTCACCTTGTGTTTTGTGAAACTTGCTGTTGTGCTGGCACCATGAACAATGATCATCTGAAGAACTTTATGTTTGCCCTTGGATCTCACGTAGATTAAACAGCAAAACCCACATCAAGAGAGAAATGGTTTCTTCTTCTGTATTTCACTATGCTTTTTTGTGACTGTCTAAGAAATAACAACTTCTCTTTACGTTTTTCTTTCCAGGTTTGAACCTCTCCCTCTGTTGCTGTCATCTTGTGGGGGCACAGTTGTGGGTTTCTCTGGGTCTGGATTGAAGGCACTTGAGACAGAAGTTCATGTTTGGACTCAGGTGTTTATTATTTCTTATCAGTAAAACAGTCTCACTACTGTGAGTTCTGCAGCTTTTCATTAGAAGGTGCAAAATGGCAACAATCTCTTGGTACAAGGTCTTTTAAGACTAAACTATCCAATTAAGAGCTGACACCTAGATGATTTTCCCTTTTAACCCAATAACTGATCCCAAAGAGCTGCAATGGGGACTTTTGCAATTACAAAATGTCACCCAAACCCAAGAAGAAGGAAGAAGCATGAGGAAGAAACCCAGGACTACACCCTGTGCCCTCCATCTTGCTTCCATCCACAACATACTGAAAATCCCCAAACCTAAATTTCTCACCAATTGATACACCTGCACTACTCTCAATAATCTATTTCACACTTTTGTGGATTCCAGTCTATCTTGAAGTCTGGGAAACTTTAAGGATGAGGATCACAGTCAGTGCTCCCCTGGGGGTCAGGGCACCCCAGAGCAGACAAGGAAATATTCCTGGTGCCCTGGGTTTCCACATCATCTCTCACATGTAAATGCACCAGGGTCTTACAAACCTCTGTTGCTTTGGAAAGGAAGAACATTCTGTGTGTGCTACCCTGATAAAGCCACGTGAACTGCTTGCTCAGCATTTGCCACAGGAGAATCCCTGGGGGCAAGCGTGGAGCTGTGAGACAGGCCAGGGCTTGGCCTGTAAGTAGGGAAGGACCTGGAACATTCAATGGCCAACAAACAAACAATTGGTTTTTGTCCCTGTCTCTTGCAAGGCAGCACAGATGTGATGTGGGGGACCCAGGATGCAGAGGAGGAAGCTGGGATCTGGAGCTGGATTCCAATGGGCATTTGGGAGGTTCCCTCCCTGGCTCCCTGGACAGGCCATGGAAGTCCAGGTGCATTCTCCCTATTTTCAAGTCCACCATTTCTTCTTGAGGGGCAGGTGAAAGCAGAGCTGTGTTGTTTTTCCAGGGCTGTTGCTCTGAGTAGGAGCATCTTCCTGCTCCAGATCCTCTGTCCGTGAGGGTCCTGTGCTGGCATTTGCTCTGTGGAGTAACTGTGAAACCCACAGCATTTCCAGTCCACCTTTTCTGCAGTTTTCCTGCAATAATATGGCTTCAGTAGTTAAAAACGTGTAATGTATGTGTTTTGAGGAGGCAATTCTAGGACAAATCACAGAAGAAAGGCCCTGACTGTTAGCAGTTCTTAGAGTTCACCACTTTTCACCTCTGCTCCCTTTTATAAAAACAAAGTTTTAGATTTTCTTTCATATCAGAACATGAGTACTTTCACTTTTAAAAATAAATTATTTAAAATTCCTCTACAGTCAGCATTTTGAATACCTTAATAAAACATAATTTTTCCTCTGCAAGTCTCAAATCAAAAGCTGTTCCTTCCCCTGTATTCCTAAGCTCTACATTTAAAATAAAAGTGAACATATTGAATTTGAAAAATTGTGGAGCTGAATTTTACTACAAGGCTTAGACTAACATAAATGATTTTAATATCTGGAAATGTGTGGTTTTCTTTTATCAGTTATGTAATGGTCTGCTATTAGCTATTTTATTTCTGTGCTGGACTGGGATACATTTATGAAATTCCTTAAGGTGAACTGAAAAAAAAGAAAATGCAATGGACTAAAATGTTATGGTTATGTGCCACAAACAGCAAATTAGTACACAGAATTTGAGAGTTTTAAAACCCCCATGCTTTTTAGGGACACATTGAGGGGATATTGCTGTTGGGTAAAGATGTGTGCTCATTGCCCCAACTTTGCTGTCAGGCTCACAACACCCTCCAAACACGTGCTCTCAGATCCTCAGATTTTCAGCAGAAACTCTTTCATGTGAAAGGGAGGGAAAAAAAAAAGTCAAGGAGACAGATTTTGGTTCCTGTTTATTTTTTTCAAGCTACAAAAAGCTGGTTCTATAGAAGCCATATGAATTTGATTCCTACACAGTCCCCTCCCGAGCATCGTCTGGGCTATAGACAAAGGGCTGTGTTGCTTAGCAACCCCCTAAAGCTCATCAACACAGCCTTGGTATTAATATTTATCCCCCCCCCTCTTCCTTAAAAAAAAAAAGCCTTACTCTGGAATTTGAAATGGAATCTGTCCCCCCTCTCTTTTGTGCAATTAAAGCAATACTGCTCACTTTTTCCAATTAATGTTACTAGCTAAACCAAACAATTTCTGCCAGGAGGGCCAAATTCAGCTCTTGGATGACTGACTGGAATGAAAGTTACATCAGGAATGAATTTCTAGTCAGTGTTTTGTAGTTTCACTGAAATCCCTAATTTCCATCTTCCCCACCTATTTTTTCTGAGTCCTCTCCTTCCATGCCTGTACTGAGGGGCTCCCTCTTGGCTGCATCCTGCTCACTGCCTCCAGCAGCTCTGGTGTCCTCAGTGGCAGGGCTGGAGGGGTTTTCCTGCAGCCTCTGGGGGCACCCAGACACCAAGACTGGTGCTGAACACATATCAGGGTGAAAAAAAATCCAGCAAACAGCAGAAAGCCCAACTGCCCACACTGGGAGTAACCAGGGCCCAGCTGCTCCTCGGCAAAATGATTCTCTGCACCAGCCCTGTGCACAACATGAGTCCCTTTACAGCCCATTTTTGAGAATTTCAGAGGAATGTAATTAGTACACAGAGTGGAGAAAATGTCTCTGGAGGGAGCAAAGCAAATTATTCAATATTGCCCCCCAAATAGGGAAATATTTGGAATAGGCTCTGGTTTTCTGTTTGTGTTAAATGGCCATGAGATGTGGGGATATTCACTTTTCTGCCCTTCAGCCTTTCCAGAGAAGCATCACCAAAAATACAGATCTGAGTCTACAGTCCAGGCAGTGCATTGTCATCATATAAACTTGTCATTGTATCAAAACACCGTGGGTACATTGGGATTTGATGTGAAAATAGAAACAGGATGGAAAGAAGTCAGCTGGAGCTACAACTTACCATGCTGACAGTGCTGAGAAAGGGGCACTTAAGTGCCTAAAAAACGGCTTGGTGCTTTAAGTTCTGGTCACATTTGCTGTCCCCAAAATCCTGGCCACAAAATGTGATGTTCTGCAAGGCATCTTTTTTCTGGAGGATTCTTTCTGGAGTAACCTGAGATGTTAGAGGCTGCTGGGAAAGGCACTGAAGGATGAGGAAAGAACTGTGATTCTGCAAGCAATTTCTTTTCAAAATCATTTTCCTTTGGGGGAGAAAAGGAAATTATTTTAAGGTCAGGAGCAGATGTGTATGGAAAACTAATTGCAAATGTGATAAAGGAGAAGTGCAGGGTCCTTCGAACAGAAGAAGCAACTCTGTAAACAGGGATATTGACTTCGGGATCCAGCAGTGTCTTAATACTATATTTATTCTTTTTTTTTTTTTTCATACTTCTGCCTCTCCTGTCATGCCAAGCAATAATAAGAACTGTTTACTAATATCAATGAGACAGGAGACCACAAAGAGTTCTGGTTGTTGGGCTGCTCTGGAATGGAGAGAGCATCTTGCAGAGCTGCCAGTTCCAGCCTGCCCTTCCAGGCTGTGAGCATGGACCATACCTCAGGCCCACACTTGCCCTGGAAGGTCACACCAAGACCTGTCATGTGGACTTTTCTGGGCCTGTAAACTCAGTTCAGGGTGCTTTAACAATGTTAATTCCTCTTGGCCTTGGCCAGATCCTCAGCTGGAGCCAGCCAATACACCCATTGCTTTCATCATCACTCTCTGTGACAGCCAGGAATGATCAGTTCTTTATATCTTAAAAAAAAAAAAAAACTTAGAAGTCCTGAAATCTGAAAGCTTCTTACTTTTGATCTGGACCTCCTTTTGATTCCACTCATTTTTCACTGGTTTTGGCCTTGTGAACCTCCTTTAGGATTACTCCTGACTTACACTGATACAAGAACAAGAAGATACAGAGCCACTAAGTGGTCCTGGCATTGAGAGCCAAAATGTGTGTGCCCGTCCAGGTGCAGGTACATCTCAGCACAGGGGGCACAAACACAGGAGAGGAGAGGAGGGGAGTGGGGCAGATGTGAGCAAACAGAGTGGGAGCTGTGCAAGGGGCTCAGCCACTCAGAGAGCAGCAGAAGCATCTCCTCTTTTTCCAGCTGCTGATGATTCAGCCTCACTTTTGCTCTCACATCACTCAGCTCCAAGCAGACACCATCTTTTGGATCCAGTAGTGCAGAGAGCAAGTACTTTTAGCGCCTTGTTGGTAGACTTTAAATCCCTTCTTGACAGGTTTGGCAGGAAAACAGCTTTTGTAAACTTCCCCTGTTTTACTTTGGGCAGTGAAACTCAGCCCAGGACCTTTCCTGCTATGGGTTAGAAGGTGACACAAGAGCTGCTCCTTCAGCACAGCTGGAGAGACCTCTCAGCAGTGGGGAGGTGGGTGATGCCTCCCAGACTTTACTGCACACACAAGAGCCTGGCTGCTTGCTGCTGGAGATGCTCTGTTAGTGCTGCCTTATGCCAAATCAGATACAACATCTTGAGAAGATCCAGAACAGCACTTCCAAGGGTAACTGGTGTAATTGGCTTTGTCCTGCTGAGTTTAGCTCTTTAAATGACACTTTAGGAGAGCAGCTGTTTCTCATTTACTTCCTCCTCTCCTTTTTTTTTTTTTTTTTTTTTCTTTTTTTTCTTTTTTTTTTTTTCTTTTTCTGACAGGAGTTAGTGCTGCTGCTCATCCCGATCTCCTGAGCAGATTCTCATCTTCTCTGTGACAGGAGCTTCTTTTGTGCACTGGACATTTACTTTTGAATTATTTTAATTTAAAGTAATGCTGGTGAAAAGCAGGGGTAATAGCTGAGTGAACCTGCGTTTAGTGCAAGACTGGATCTAGCCTGAGCAGGGAAAGAGCAAATTTCCTTACCTTTTGTTGGTCTCTCTCAAAAGCACCTGAGGCAGCACTGAACGTGTTCATTCTTCTTTGAGTCCAACTGGAACACTGTATTTTCCACAGTAAGGTCCATATTTCCATGTTGCCAGATTGACTGGAGTCAGTGGCCACCAGTCAGGACAACTGGGCTTGAGCCAGTAACCAAGGCAGAGATCCTATCTGACCAACACATGCTGCTCATTTCACCTCATCTGGCTGCCAAAGGGCTGAAAGGTTTTGTGTTTGCAAACCTTTCCCTCTTATGGTGATATCCCTTCCTCAGCACTCACACATCCAGCAGGTTTTGAGTTAGGCAAAATCCTCAGCTTTTATTTAGTCTTTGGTTTTGAGCTTCTAAAATCACTTGTGCAAAGTAGAAGGGGTTATTTTTTGTCCCAAAGAAACAATACTTACCATGTGTAAAATACTTTTCACCTTTCTAACAAACTCAGTTAACTAATTAATCCTTGCAATATCCCTGGAAGGAAAGCAAACATTATCTCACTTTTACACACAGGGAAACTAAGGCAGAAAGGTGAAGTGAATTGCTCAAGGCTGGTGAAAGATTTAGTGCTGCAGTCAGTTTTATAAACACAGGGGCTTTCTGGCTCCTGGTCCTGCAAGCAGGCAATTAGAGCAAGTCTCCAGTGGATAAAATGGGCTACAAGGCACAATCTCCCCCTTGTAGCAGTGGAGCTGCTCTGGGTCTGCAGAGGATGAGGCTCACAGCTTGGAGAGGAGACGGAAGGGCGAGCATTGTCCTGGTTTGAGCCCATCCCTTTCTAACTGTGCCCCACCACTGTCCCAAACACAAAACAAGCTGCATAACATGCAGAGCAAATAGAGCTGCAGAATGCTGCAAGAGTTCAAAGGAGTTTTGGGTCAGCTGTGGCAAACCAGGGTAATCTGGATGCATTTTGGAAGACATCTCCTGCATTTTCTGCAAATGAGCCTCCATGTGAAGGAGATGTGATTTGCTATGCCTGTCATCAGGGGGAATGAACAAGAATATTCATCTGCCTATCTTTTATGTGTGTTCCATCTCAGGAAGGGCTGTGAGCAACTTTCCTGATAAGTATTTTGTGCTCATTCTGCTTAAAACAGTTCCACTTGTTCCAGAATTGCACTGGCTGAGGGAGCAGCCTTATCACAGCACTAGACAAGTTCTGGAATCAGTGACAATGTTCTGAACAGAGAATTTGATCCAACTTCAGAACTGCTCAAGCTTTCTGCTGCTGTATCTGAGCACAGGGTCAGCCAAAAATATCTGTCTCTGGACCAGCTGAGAGAGGAAAATTAGAACATCTGTGCAGCAAGGAAACTTTGCTGTGTTGTCAGCCAGCGCTGTCAAAGGCACTGCTCTAGGGAAGGTTGTACCACTGCTTCAGTCTTGCTATTAATATTGAGCATTCCTGCTCTTTCTGAGACAAGAATTGATGGAAAAATCAACACTACCCCTCCAAACTCACCAAAATGTTTTCATAGCTAGTGGGTCTATGCTTTAAAACAAAACAAAAACAGCTCCAAAAATATGGCAAGTGAGTGCCAATAATTTTTATTTCTGCACTGAAGCAAATTCTTCCAAGCACTTTGTGAGAGAAGGACAAGAGAGGACAATCCATCAGTGCGGAGTACATCAACATATTAAAAAAATGCAAGTAGTGGGGAAAGCTTTTAATTTGAATGATATCAGTGCCCACAAGCATGACAATAATTAAAGGTCTGCCAGCATGGCTATTATACATTCTGGTTTAGTGCATTTAATATCTCAGCTGCTTCAAATCACATCAGCCTGATGGCTGGCAAGCATGTTTCCACTCTGGATGCAAATCAAACTCACACACCATTCTGAAGCCTCGCTTTAAAGGTAGGACTTTTTTGCATCAGGACAGGCTGTCCTTGCTCCTTGCAGTTCTGTAATGCTGGTACACTTCCTCTGCCTGAGAAAATGGAGAATAAATTATTCTCCTTACAGTTAGACTGAAGTGTTGTTGTATCCTACCTCAGGGCAATTTTTCCAGTTCTCAGAACATTTTTTCTCCCCTGGCAGGTGTGTGTGCTGTGATCTGTCAGGGATGCTCCCTCCTTTTGGGGTTGTAAGGAGGGCAACTCCTCTGCAGCCCTGGGCTGGTGCCTGGCAGGGCACTTTGTGCTCCTCAGCTTGCCATGGGTGGGCTGACAGCCAGGCTGCAGCCAGCTCTGATGGGGCAGGAGGGCATCCAAGGGGTTTCATTGATCTCCTGCTGCTTCCATGCTGTGTTGTTCCTGCAGAGTCCCAGGAGCTCCTCAGGGAGCAGCACTGGCGCAGCACCAGGGTGGACAAGAGCAGATGATCACTTTTGCAAACAGTTATTTCCCAAAAACAAGCTAACAACTTATTTTATTTTCATTTGGAGGGGGGGATAAAAATGAAAGCACAACAAAGAGAGTGCCTAGCAAGCAATGTGACTTGCATCACCATGAATGCTCCACTGCCATGTGCCCCACTCCCTTTCCCTCTGCCTGCCTTCCCTTTCAGCCCATAACCTCGGGAGGGCAGGAGCTGTCTCTCAGTGGGTGTTTATGCAGATCTGAGCACAACGGGGCCTTGATCCTCCCTGGCTCCTTCTGATGCTGCTGCAGCACAGCTGAGAAGGAGGTTTTAGACAGAGATGGCTGCAAGCTTCAGCTTGTAAGAGATTGAAAGTGCCCCGGAGGTCAGGGGGGAGGTGACACATCCTGAGACCTTGGGAACATTAAGGAGTGGAACAATTAGCTGGCTGGAGGTTGGCAGGGAGAGTGCTGGATCTGAAGCCACCAAGCAAAAGTGTGACCTTGTTAGGATTAAAAAATGGAGAGCTCAAGGGGGTACAGCAGGGAGAGTGGGAGGTCAAATGAAGGATGCATACAGGCAGATACAAAGGTTAAAAAATCCAATGGCAGTTTTCTTTGCCAGTTTCACATCTGCTGTTGAACTGACTTGGTCTCTTGGAAATCACATTGGAGCAGTTTTTTCCCTTAAGAGACGTGGTAAATGGTGGTGCATGTACTTCTAGACCATTGTAAATGCAAGGTGAAGTATAAAAGCATGTCAAGGAAATGTGATTTGCAGTGGACCAGGAGAGAATGCACTGCAGGTTCATATCACAGCAGCTGAGGTTCAAAACCCCTCTCTTTTAGGGGTCAAATTTTCTTAAGCTGTGCTGATTTGACCACTCAGTGCAGTTTTGTTTTGAGGATGCTGAAAACAAGTCCTGTGTGGATTCACTCTGCTTGGAGGAGGTGTGAATTCATACTGCAGCCTCTCCCTTCAGTGGGGACTGCCTCTTTGCATACACATTTTGGAGGCTGAATAGTCCTAAAGCCTTCTATACCCCAACAAATTGTTCAAAAGCTACTAGGAATAGGTGTTCACCTTAGCAATTTAGTGTTCTGGAGGGTTCTTGGTATAAATTCTCCTTCTATCCTTACTGAATCTTGCAGTTGCACTCAAGCATTCACCTGATCACAGCTGTGACCAGCTCAGGCCATTTCCCACCTGCTGGAACCAAAACTGGAGTCATGAGGGGCACCCAGGGTGCTGCACTCACACAGCAGACAGAGCTGCCAGGTGCTGGTGCTCTGGATTTGTGTGAGGGTGTCCTGGTTCAGAGCAAATTTGGGAGAGACCCCCCCAAAAGGGGCTTTTTTAGTAAAGCAGATTCAATTGGCCCCTCCCCACTACTGGTCCGGGAGAAACTACCTCCTTGGAGAAAAGTGGGAAAAACTGTTTATTAAACAATAAAACCTAAACAATATTAATCAATAAAACCCCTTGCCGCTCCAAAAGAGATGACAAACTGAGACAGTCCCTCCCCAGGTTGCAGCTCAGCTCACTCAGTCTCTGATCAGTCCCTCAGTGCTGGAAATGTCGCAGGCCCGGCCCGGCCTGGTGGGCCTCAGGTGGAGCTGCCGGTGCTCCCCTGGGTGTTCAGTCCAGAGCAGGTTAAACAGGGCAAAGAAAAGGGAAAAAAACCACAGTCCAGGGAACTTCTTTGCCTCAGCCAGCTAAACTAACTAAAAGCAAAGGAGAGCTCTGTCCCGCTGTCTGTCCATCTGCAGACAACACAGCCCAGGAGCAGGAATGTGGAGGAGTGAGTGCAATGTCTGAAAACAAACTTCTCCTCTCCCCCTTCACTCTCTGGCACAAGTCTGAAAGGTGCAAAACTTATTATTCAGCATAAACAGAATGACACAATTGGGGATTAAATCATCCTATAGGCAACCCAGGACAGAGGGGCTGCACCACAGGCTGCCCAGGCTCTGGATTTGTGTGAGCAGCTGCAGCACAGGCTGCCCAGGCTCTGGATTTGTGTGAGGGACTCACTACAGGCTGCTGGTGCTCTGGATTTGTGTGAGGGGCTGCAGCACAGGCTGCCCAGGCTCTGGATTTGTGTGAGGGGCTGCAGCACAGGCTGCCCAGGCTTCATGGCTGGGAGAGGTGTGCTGTGAACCTGCGGGTTTGGAGCTGTGATGGAAGCAAAGTGACTCAGCCTTAATTCCAGTTGGTTATGCCAATGTGTTCACAGAGCATTTGGAATCAGGTAAGCTTTGTCTCCAGAAGACACAAACCCACACCAGCCCTGATCAAGTGCTGCTGGCTGGATTTAGTCATCAGCTATAATGAGTAGCTTGAAACAGCATCAGTTTTAGGGACTATGTTGTTAATTTTAATAAGAGTTTTGTTTTATGCTGATCCATGTAATGATTACTCTAAATATTGCTGCCTGCCATCAGCTGGTGACTGTGCTGCCTGCCTGGCCTGCCCGTGCAGAGTGTGTGACACAGCCCTGACTCCCCACAGGACACCCAGCCAAACACAGCCTGAGAGGAGGCACATTTTACAGAGATCTCTACTCTGGAAGGAAGCCAGACCAAACACTTTCATTTGTGTTGTGCCCCTCACCCACAGGATCCTGTCTCAGGTTCTGAGTTGTTGGAATGGCTCCCCAGGTATTAAAAAGTCTCTTTTTTCCCAGCCCTGCACTTGAAGAAGAAGTTGGGATTCCTTGGCTCTGGTTCTCAAAGTCATTTGCTCTTATCTAATACATTGTCTTTCTGACCCACCAAAGTCTGTCTGGCAAGTCAGGTTGAGGCACACTGACCACCTTGGGGTGGTGTTATCTTGTTATACTAAAAACTACATGTACTTTATTTACAATAATTTTCCCATGCCTATCACCTATGTTAGACAGTCTGTCTCTACCTTAAACCAATCCAAAAGTGCCACCATCACAGCAGAAGATGGAGGAGGAGAAGAAGAAGAAAGACAGGACACCCCCAAATTCCTCCATCTTGCCTCTTGAACCTCCATTCTGGATCCTCAAAATTTTACATTTTCACCCTGTGACAAATTCACTAACATTCTATTCAAACTCTTGTGGCTTGTAACTCTTTGCACAAAGTTGGTAATTGTTTCTATGGGTTTAAATTGAAAGCACAGGTGTTTTTGACTCCGTGCCGAGGTCTCTGAGCCCCCTGTCAGGGTCTTGAGTCCTCCACAGCAGCCAGAGGAATGTCCTGGTTTCTGACAATCCTGCTACCCCAGCTTGGGCAGTATTTGCAGTTACACTGTTCTCCAGTGGTCTGGCCCAGACTCAGGATTATTCCTGCTCCTTTCCATCCCTTACACCCACTGTGCTGGGAGCTGCCAGACTGGAGGTGCCCTGAGCCTGCTTTCCACATGTTCCTCTCCTTTCCCACATTGTCCAGATCTGATGGATGCTCCTTTCCCCCTGCACCACCCATGGGCTGTGGGATCACACCAGATTGCCAGTCAATATCTGCAGAGAGACAACTGTGAAACTTTATTTGGGAAAATGCCTCCAGAACCAGCATCTGGCTCAGAGCACCTGGAAGAAGCTGTCTAGGAAAACCCCTCAAGCACAGGGGATGCTGGACACCAAGCTGGCCTGGCACCAGCAGGATGATGCTGACACCCTCCATCAGTGTCTCTCACAACCTCAGCCACTTCACTTGCGTGCTCTGGGCCATCAGAGGAGTCAGTGACCTCCAAAATCCCCCTGCACACAGAGTTTGTCCCAGCAGGCTTGGGAAGGGCGCTAAGGAGCCTGGCTCAGGCTGTGTGTGGGAGGCAGTGGGTGAGGGAGGGGCTGGGGAGGGGTTGGAGTGGAAGGACAGATGGCCTGGGAAGGGATTCATCCCAAAAGGAGGGATGTATCACAGCAGCCTGGGAGGGGGCACAGCAGCAAGAATGCAATAATGCAGTTTTTTTGCCACAGAATAGAAAGAAGGAGTTAGATTGATGTGCAGATATCAGTGCTGGCAGATATGGTTCCCAGGGAGTTCCCAGAAGCACTATTAATAAATGACAATTTTTATTATATACTTTGCACTTCTGAGCCATTCTGATTCTCACTGATTGCTTCATTTTTGGAGAAACACCACCCCCAGAGTGCCACTTGGGCACCCATCTTTCTAATACACAAATTCACCCTTGTCTCCTTGTGCCTGCAGGCTACCAGGTCATTTTGGGGATAACTTCCATATCTTTCAACATTTGTTCCTTGCATTTGCTTACACCCAGAGACGGGCTGCTAGAGGATATACCAGGGTTTGGGACAGCTGAAATGGGCAGAATCTGCTGGTTCCTGGGTGGTATGGGGATTTTTGTACTCCCTTTAGGCATAAAATAGAAAAAAGAAAGAACAGGCCAGGCTAAACCAGCTCCACCCTTGTCTGGTCTGTGTCTCCCCATTGAACATCAAAGCTCCCTAATGGCTTCCCATTCTGCAGGATACAAACAGTGACAGATTCACATGGACATCTTTGAAACAGAACATTTTTCCTTCACAGTTCATTTTTACTCTTGGGGTTGCTGATACCCAAATTTGATCTTTAGGAGCAGCAGGATGTGAAAGGATCAGTGTAGCCAGAGGTTCTTCTCCTGGGATATGTCTGAGGAGTTGCAAAAATAAGTAAATTTAAACTCCAGTAACTCTTACCTGAATGCTGGCATTAAAGTCACATAAGGACACCAAATTTGTGACCTGTATGCTTGTGATCACAGAGTAACTTCCATTATTTCAGATGTAATGGGGAAACCAAAGGGCAGCACAGCAGATGAACAGGAAATTGATCAACTCTTCTGGACATATCCCCCTGTATCCCAGAATCTGTGTGCATGGTCCAGATACTGCAGTGATGAATGCTTTGGAGATGAGTTAAGTTAGATGAGACTTGTGCTGTTCAGGGCAGAGTGTTGAATTCTGGAGCTCTGTGCCTTTAGAGTTTATGATTTGCACTGAGTGTACTGACCAGCACTTCCCTTCCCTTCCCTTCCCTTCCCTTCCCTTCCCTTCCCTTCCCTTCCCTTCCCTTCCCTTCCCTTCCCTTCCCTTCCCTTCCCTTCCCTTCCCTTCCCTTTCCTTCCCTTCCCTTCCCTTCCCTTCCCTTCCCTTCCCTTCCCTTCCCTTCCCTTCCCTTCCCTTCCCTTCCCTTCCCTTCCCTTCCCTTCCCTTCCCTTCCCTTCCCTTCCCTTCCCTTCCCCCCCTCCCCTCCCTCCCTCCCAAAATTTTCCTCCAACAATTTTCTTTAAAAGCAAGTACTCTTAAGAGTTTAACAGATGAAATTTTGTTTCATTTATTAAATCCTTTTATTTATTTCTCTAGGTCACTAAGTAAAAATTCAGATCATCTAGAGTCACTTCCACATCAGACAGGCATATTCAAATATTTAATGCCCAAGGTAAAGTACTCAAGCACTGTCAGGCTCCTCAAGCCTGGTCCTGTATAATCTACATCTCCATTTCATGGCAATGCTTGAGAAAATCCCCCCAGCATTTTTGTTCCCTCTATTGTTTATCTTATGGGTTAGATGAATGGCACCTTATCAGTTATTTTGCCAAATTGAACCATCAGTTCAGAACTCCAAAAGAGGCATGTGAAAAATGTCCAGTAGAGTGTTTTCTATCTCAGATTAGGTTCTACCCTATCATCCAGGGTTAATTTAGGACCATTAATTATGTGTGAGTTTGCCATAAGTTTTCAGGCATGTATTATTTTATTACCTGATCACATAATTAAAATGTGACTTATCAAGGGACAAATTCTAATGAAGTTAAAAGCACCCTGATGACATATTATTATTTGGCCTGTAATATAAGAGGATTATTTCTTGCCTGTTACTGATTGAGTTTTTTTGACAGCATGGAAATCACTGGTTTTCAATTAGTTTTTTCCTCAGAAAGGGGCCTATACTGCATCCTTTTTATTCCTTCCAAGACCCCCTTTCACTGAGGTACACTGGGGTGCACTGTTTTTATCCTCTGAACTCATCAGCTTGTCCAGCTGCTAAAGAAGGGTAAAAGCTGTTGATCTGTGATAAAATGTGTGCAGAGAGGGTCAGGAGAAGGAGGCCATAATTGCAATGGTATCTGCTGAAGGTCACTCAAATTGAGTTCAGTTCAGCTGCAAGTGGAGGAACTGATTTAGAATACAAGGGAAAAATGTAAATTTCAGCAAAACAATGGCGAGGAGGGTGGCAAAATAACCTATAACATTATTCTAAAGTAGGTGAATGCCACTGGAAAGAGGTGAATCTTGAGTGGGGCAAGATGTCAGTGAAGGTTAATAAAGAGGAACTAGAAAAATACTCGTTTACTAGAAGTTGCTTCCTGCTGGTGCCACTGAGGGGGCAGATGAGTGGGCCTGGCTAGGAAGGGTTTTGCTGCTGCTCAGGTGGTCACAGGCTGGATGGATCATTGCCACCTCAGGTTCTGAGGCCTGACAAGCAGTTTTATCCAGGTACATGCTCAAAGTGTTCATTGGGACTTACTTAAATGAGAAACCAATAACATCTGCCAGGGTTTCACCAGTACTAGTGACACTGAAGGAGGGTAGGCTTGGAGGAGGAATTAGGAAGAAACTTTTGGCTGTGAGGGTGGTGAGGCACTGGCACAGGCTGCCCAGAGAAGCTGTGGGTGCCCCATCCCTGGAAGGGTTCAGGTTGGATGGGGCTGTGAACAACCTGGGTTAGTGGAAGGTGTCCCTGCCCATGGCAGAGGGTTGGAACTGGGTGATCTTCAAGCTCTCTTCCAACCCAAACCACTCTGGGAGGGAGGGAAGGAGGGAAGGAGGGAGGGAAGGAGGGAAGGAGGGAGGGAAGGAAGGAGGGAAGGAGAGGAAGGAAGGAAGGAAGGAAGGAAGGAAGGAAGGAAAGGAAGGAAGGAAGGAAGGAAGGAAGGAAGGAAGGAAGAAGGAAGGAAGGAAGGAAGGGAAGGAAGGAAGGAAGGAAGGAAGGAAGGAAGGAAGGAAGGAAGGAAGGAAGGAAGAGGAAGGAAGGAAGGAAGGAAGAAGGAAGGAAGGAAGGAAGGAAGGAAGGAAGGAAGGAAGGAAGGAAGGAAGGAAGGAAGGAAGGGGAGAGAAGGAAGGAAGGAAGGAAGGAAGGAAGGAAGGAAGGAAGGAAGGAAGGAAGGAAGGAAGGAAGGAAGGAAGGAAGGAAGGAAGGAAGGAAGGAAGGAAGGAAGGAAGGAAGAAGGAAGGAAGGAAGGAAGGAAGGAAGGAAGGAAGGAAGGAAGGAAGGAAGGAAGGAAGGAAGGAAGGAAGGTGGACAAGGAGAGGAGTAGATTATCTCATTCCTTCTCCATCCAAGATGATGATCTGGAGAGCAGGTAGGATGTGCTGTGTAGTCTCCAAACCACAAAGCTGTGCATTAAACCAGTGTGGCCACTTTAGAATGGAACAATACAGCAGTCCTGAGAGAGATAACACCTGAGATGCTGCTGCTGCTTCCTTCATTCTCCTGGGAGTGGTGGGTTGTTTCTCAGGCCACTCTCCTACCCCAGACTGGATGCACAACCTCTCTGAGAGGTGCAGGGAAAATAGCCCTGGTACTTGCCCCAACACCAGTGGTTCCAGAGTTTTGTTTATTTAGTAGATGCAGCCTGGCAGTGACAAAAGTCATTTGCACTGCAATAAGTACCTCTGTGTCCATCTGGCTTACTACAACAGCATAAATTCAGACATTTTCTGTGTTTTCTCTGGATCAGAGCTCAGCCTGGGGTGAGCACTGCCTTGGTCTGAACTGTGCTGCATCTTGTAGGAGAAGCTCTGACCACAAGATACCCAGCCCCTGCATGATTCAAGCCCCCCAGTTCCCTGAGAAAGGAGTGTCAGCCTGTTTGCCTCCCATTCCTCCCATCCCTGCTCTGACTCCTTCAAACCTCAGTGGAGTGCCACCTTTGAGGCAAGCCCTGCTGTGGTTTCTCCCTGCCAGGTTAAATGTTAAATGGAGGGTGTGGAGGAGCAGTGAGGAGCAGGAATGCACTGCTGCAGGATGCTCTGAGCTCTGGGAACTCCAGCCTGCATTCAGCTTGAATCACA
This sequence comes from Zonotrichia leucophrys gambelii, assembly GCF_028769735.1. Taxonomy (NCBI): domain Eukaryota; kingdom Metazoa; phylum Chordata; class Aves; order Passeriformes; family Passerellidae; genus Zonotrichia; species Zonotrichia leucophrys. The sequence goes on from NC_088169.1 coordinate 8,540,123, forward strand.
ACATTGCTCCATACCAGGACACTCAGGGCAGCCCCTTTTCTGCTGCTGCCAGCAGCTTCCCTGCAGCCTC